>NC_138777.1:193223769-193666269 GCF_965119305.1 Pelophylax lessonae | reverse complement strand
ATATATTCCATAGCAGGTATTCTTTTTGCAGCATATTACTCCTATTGCTTAATCACTGCAGTATGTTTCTCTTGCTGTTTAACAATTGTAATATATTTTTATTACTTTTTAACGATTACAGTGTATTTTTTTGCTGTTTACCTTGTTGCAATATACTTCTAGCTATTCCTAAAGTGGTTGTAAATTGGTGAAGAAAAAAAACTGTAAAACAAAGGCATATTGAGCTGGTATGCATCACATACTAGCACATTATGAAATACTTACCTTAGGGCAAAGCCCTTCCAGCTGCACCCGCTCACCACTAAGACAGCTGACATCTTCCCCCAGTGTTTCTTTCGAGTTTGTGAGCTCCAGCAATGTGATTGGCCAAAGGCAGATGACGCCACTGCTGCGCATTTGTGCAGGAGCCACCGTTTACTGCACGGGCTCTAAAGGTCTGGCACTGTAAGCTGGACCTTTAGAGCGCATGCGCTGATGACGTCATTGGCTTGCATGCACTCTGAATATCTCCAAAACGGTTTAGAAGATATTCACAGTACCTATGGGTAAGCCTTATATAAAGGTTTACCTGTACTTGTGGTGTAAGAAAGTTTACAACCACTTTAAGCATTTGCTATATCATTCCTGGTGTCCATGCCCCTTAAGCCATTGGGGTATATATATATATACAGATATCTGCAGTAAACATTCCCCTCTCAGCCAGGTGTGTTAGTGTGTGTGTGCTGTTTGCAGAGTCATGGGGACAAGAGCAGGGGACCCAACACATCAAGCTGCACCTTTGGAGGTAAGCGCTACATGTAGAAAAGAGGATACCAAGTTTTGAACTGTGTTGCTACAATAAGGGTCCTTTCACACGGTCCGCTGTCCGGTGCGGACCATTCTTTGCCCAGCGGGGATCGATCCGCCGATTCCCACTGAGCAGGCAGATGACAGCTCCGTGCGGAGTGGGAGGTGTCAGAGCCCCGCTGGTCTCAGGGGAATCGGATGAGAGCGGACCGCCTGTCCACTCTCATCCGATAACATCAGATCCGATCCCCTAGACGGATGGAAAATAGGGTTTCCATCCATCCGGATTTCACGGACAGGATCGGATGCAGATGGTAGCGGGTGTCAGCGGACATGTCTCCGCTGACATCCGCTGCCCCATAGGGATGCATGGAGGATCTGATCAGACCCGCTTAAAAAACTGACAGGCGGATCTGATCGGATCGTTCGTGAGAAAGGACCCTAGGATCTTGAAAATCAACCGGACAAACATGGTCATCAATGAAAAGGCAATGCAAAGAGGAAAAAACACATCTATTGAACAGCATATTGAAGAGAAAACATCACATTTTTGACCATATTGTAAGAAATTTGTCTAGAGCAGAGTTATAGATTGTGAAAGAAATATTTAGAAGAAATGAAAAGGGAGAGAAAATGGTGGATTGATGACATCTGGGAAATGACAGGCAGCCATGATATATAGCAGAACATTAACGTTGGGAAAAGATAAGGCCCAATGGAAAGCAATGGTAAAAGCAAGGCTCCAAGTCATCGTAGATGTAATGCAAATGGAAACACACTGAAACAAAACTCTGTTTGATATTTGAGTATGAATATCTTTACATTAAAAGCAGCTAGAGAGAGACAGGTGAGGGCTAGTTTTAAAGCTTGTTTGCTGCTTGTTATTAATATGTAAATTGTCTGAGCACAGGTGCATTTTAACTTCAGGAAAGGAAAGACAACACAATTTTCACTCTTTGCTGAGAAACCAAATCATGCCTCAAAAGAAATGTAATGAAATAAACGACTTTAGCTCTCACACCTGTGCACCCCCTATGGACAAGGCAATTTTTATATTTCTGCTATGAACCCGTTTATTCTGCAATCATTTTGCCATTACTTAAGGTAATGAAGTGACAGATACTGTATATTGTTTTTAAAGGGTAACTCCACTTTCATGGGGTAAAAAATAGCAAATAAAGAAAAAAAACAATATAGCGTATACAATTGTGACACAAATCATATTGTAACTTAATGTTATTAAAAATTACCTTTCCTATTCAATCTGCAACCGTTATAATGTTCTGAAAATGCAATGCAATATGACTACCTGGAGGTGTTCTGTACACAGAATGTATACTGACCACACCCCAGACACATCATTTCCTGCTTGTGTGATTGGCTCACCAATTTTCCCAGAAGTTTGCCTAAGATACAAGTCAGATTTCAGGCATCCTCAGCAACAAAAATACAATTTTTGGTGAAAAACTCCCAATAGGAACACCTCTAAAGGGATGCAGGCCCAGCTGCACAGCTGATAGATAACTATGAAACCAATCCCATTAGACCCACTCAGCACAGAGGCACGAGGAGCAAACAAGGATTTCTTCAGAATAACCAACGTTAGGAATCTGCAACAAAGTTTGTTATAATGCTTGCAATGTACAGAGATCACCCAGAGGGGAATGTTTTTTTCTCAACAAAAGTAGAGTTATGCTTTAACCACTTGCCGACCGCCGCAAGTACATTTACATAGTAGTACGTCGCTTGCCCAGGAGTAGGGGGCGAGCGCGCGCCGCTGGAAGCGCGCTCCCGCCCCCGCTCATTCACAGGCATCCCCGGGCTTGTGACCGGCGGCCACTCGCGATCTCCCGCTGGAGAGGGAGAAAGGCAGACGGCTGATGTAAACACAGCTGTCTATCAGTCTCCCTGATGTAAGTACAGAGGCTATGCAATCCTGCTATGTAGAATCGTATGTCTCTGTGGTTACATCACAAGCCACGCCCCCCATACATTTAACCCACTGATCACCAATAAAGTTAACCCCTTCCCTGCCAGTGTCATTATTACAGTAACAGTAATTTATAGCACTGATTACTGTAGTAATGTCACTGGTCCCCCCCCCCCCCAAATGAGTCAAAAATGTCAGTTAGGGGTCTGATCTGTCCGCCGCAATGTTGCAGTCCCGCTAAAAATCGCATATCGCTGCCATTACTAGTAAAAAAATACAATAAAAATGACATAACTCTTTTCCATAGTTAGTAGACGATAACTTTTGCGCAAACTAATCAAAATACGCTTATTGCGATTTTTTTACCGAAAATATGTAGCAGAAAACAAATTTGCCTAAAATTTTAACCACTTGCCGACCGAGTACGGTAATAGTACTGCGGCAAAGTGGTTCGTTATCGTCTGACGACGTAGTATTAACGTCGTCAGACACTCCCCCTTCTGGGCGGCGCTTGCGCGCCGCCGGAGGCTCGCTCCCGCTGTTTTCATTCACAGCGGGAGTCGGGCCAGGGGAGGAGCAGCGGCGATCGCCGCTGCTCTGCCCCGATCGCCGGGGATCTAGTGTGGAGATCCGCCCGCTGTGTGTAAACACAGCGGGCGGATCTCCATAGTGACAGGGAGTGACAGATCGGACTGTTCAGCATAGCTGGACATCCGATCTGTCCATGACTCACACAGTCACCTCCCCCCCTACACGTCAGTAAGCACCAGGCATACATTAACCCCTCCCTCTCCAATAAAATTAACCCCTTCCCTGCCAGTGTCATTTTTACAGTAACAGTGCATATATATAGCACTGATTACTGCAGTAATGTCACTGGTACCCCCAAAGGTGTCAAAAATGTCAGTCAAGGGTCCGATCTGTCCGCCGCAATGTCGCAGTCCCACAAAAAAAATCGCAGATCGCCGCCATTACGCGTTAAAAAAAAAACACCAAAAATGACAGAAATCTTTCCCTTTGTTAGTAAACGCAATAACTTTTGCGCAAACCAATCAAAATACGCTTATTGTGATTTTTTTTACCAAACATAGGTAGCAGAAAACAAATTGGCCAAAAATTTTTTAAAAAATCGGTTTTTACATCTTTTTTGGGGGGAATTTCATATAAAAAAATGTTAAAAATATTGTTATTTTTTCAAAATAAACGCTCTTTTTTTGTTTATAGCGCAAAAAGTAAAAATCGCACAGGTGATCAAATACCACCAAAAGAAAGCTCTGTTTGTGGGAAAAAAAGGACGTAAATTTCGTTTGGGTACGGCGTCGCACGACCGCGCAATTGTCAGTTGAAGCCGCACAGCGCCGAATCGCAAAAAGTGGCCTGGACGGAAGACAGCAAAATCCTCCGGTGGTAAAGTGGTTAAACAAAATTTGATTTTTACATTTTTTTTGGGAATGTTATATAGCAGAAAGTGATTTTTTTTTTTTTTAATTTTCACTCTTTTTTTGTTTTAACGCAAAAAATAAAAAATGCACAGGTGATCAAATACCACCAAAAGAAAGCTCTATTTGTGGGAAAAAAAGGACATCAATTTTATTTGGGTACAACGTTGCACAGCCGGACAATTGTCCGTTAAAGTAAAGCAATGCCGAATCACAAAATAGGGCCTGGTCAGGAAGGGGGCAAATCCTTCCGTTCTTAAATTGGATATTCTATCAACCTTGCATCAGGGTGACAATGCAGGATAATGACTGGGAGACAGAGACAGAGAGCTGTGTCTCTATAACAGGAAGTGCCTGAACAAGGACCACCAGATATTATTTTTAATGGAAGCAACGGATTTAAACAATTGAAAAATTAAGTTTGAATAATACATTAACTTAATGTAACTTAATTAAGAAGACTCTTGAAAGTCCCTTGGAGGTCAAGAAGATCAAACCAGTCAATCCTGAAGGAAATCAACCCTGAATATTCACTGGAAGGACAGATCCTGAAGCTGAAACTCAAATACTTTGGCCACCCAATGCGAACAGAGGACTCATTGGAAAAGACCCTGACGCTGGGAAACAAGGAAATAAAAGGAGAAGAGGACAACAGGAAACAAGATGGATAGATAGCACCATTGAAACAATGAACATGAAGTGAAGCAGCTCCAGGAGGCAGTGGAGGACAGAAAAGCCTGGCGCGCTATGGTTCCTGAGGTCACGAAGTCGGACACAACTTAATGACTAAAAAACAACAACAACAATAAATTACCATTATAATACTGTTATGATTGATTGTTTGGGTTTATAAATACTTTAACATTTTCCAATATATACATTAATTGTATTTATTTAAATACTGGGTGTTGCTATAGTCAAAATTGATTTTGTATTATTGAGTTTTGAAAGTATAGAGTTTGTTTTCTGCCTTTTACAGGGTAGCATAGAAAGCAAACAGCAAATAAAAAAAGGTATTTAAAAACGTTAAATACCGTAGAACTAGTAGTGCTTAATTAGGAATAATGTTTCCTATATATTTAGGTGTTATACCAAGCCTGGGGTTCTGGTTTAACAATGTATACCCTTTTGTAAATTCTGGGTTTTAAATGCACCTGTCTAAAGTTGCCTTATAGACCAGGGAAATGGCTGCATAGGTAAAATGTGCCAAACAGTTTTTGCAAAGAATTGTATTAGACATTATAGGAAAATTCACAACACAAACTCAGAGCAGGTGTTTTCAGCTGGGACAGTTCTGGCATTACGCTTCATTTAGACCCTCATTTGAACATTTTGCATATTTTAAATCATAAAATTCATACAAATAGGTTTGTTTGTAGAGGATATACTAATGAAATAACTGCTTTTTACAGCTGTATGTTGCTAAAAAAAAAAAAAATATATATATATATATATATATATATATATATATATATATTTATATATATATATATATATATATATATATATATATATATATATAATAAAAGATATAATAAAAAAAATCCAGCAAACATGAACTGATTTATGGGGAGTGAGAATCAGTAATAACTTTTACAATCAAAACTGAATCCAATGACAACTTTAAAGGGTAACTCCACTTTAGTGGGGAAAAAAATAGCAAATAAAGAAAAAACAATATAGCATATACAGTGGCGACACAAATCATATTGTAATTGAATGTTATTAAAAACGACCTTTCCTTATCAATCTGCAGCTGCTGTCATTTTCTTAAAATGCAATGCAATATGGCTACCTGGAGTTGTTCTGTACACAAAATGTATACTGACCACACCCCAGAAACATAATTTCCTGCTTGTGTGATTGGCTCACAAATTTTCCCAGGAGTTTGCTTAAGATAAAAGTCAGATTTCTGGCATCCCCTGCAACAAAAATTACATTTTTGGTGAGAGACAGTATCTCAAAGAAGTGAGTACAACCCTCACATTTTTGTAAATATTTTATTATATCTTTTTATGTGACAACACTGAAGAAAGTACACTTTGCTACAATGTAAAGTAGTGAGTGTACAGCTTGTATAACAGTGTAAATTTGTTGTCCCCATAAAATAACTCAAAACACAGTCATTAATGTCTAAACCGCTGGCAACAAAAGTGAGTACACCCCTAAGTGACAATGTCCTAATTGGGCCCAAAGTGTCAATATTTTGTGTTGCCACTATTATTTTCCAGCACTTTACCCTCTTGTGTATGGAGTTCACCAGAGCTTCACAGGTTGCCACTGGAGTCCTCTTCCACTTCTAAATGATGACATTACGGAGCTGGTGGATGTTAGAAACCTTGCACTCCTCCACCTTATGTTGAGGATGCCCCACAGATGCTCAATAGGGTTTAAGTCTGGAGACATGCTTAGCCAGTCCATCACCTTTTACCCTCAGCTTCTTTAGAAAGGGAATGGTCGTCTTGGAGGTGTGTTTGGGGTTGTTATCATGTTGCAATACTGCCCTGTGGCCCAGTCTCTGAAGGGAGGGTATCATGCTCTGCTTCAGTATGTCACAGTACATGTTGGCATTCATGGTTCCCTCAATGAACTGTAGCTCCCCAGTGCTGGCAGCACTCATGCAGCCCCAGACCATGAGACTTCTGCCACCATGCTTGACTGTAGGCAAGACATACTTGACTTTGTACTCCTCACCTGGTTGCTGCCACACACGCTTGACACCATCTGAACCAAATAAGTTTACCTTGGTCTCATCATACCACAAGACATGGTTCCAGTAATCCATGTCCTTAGTCTGCTTGCCTTCAACAAACTTCGGGCTTTCTTGACCATCATCTTTAGAAGAGGCTTCCTTCTGGGATGACAGCCATGCAGACCAACTTGATGCAGTGTGTGGCATATGGTCTGAGCACTGACAGGCTGACCCCCCACCCCTTCAACTTCTGCAGCAATGCTGGCAGCACTTATACGTCTATTTCCCAAAGACAACCTCTGGATATTACCTTGAGCAAGTGCACTCCACTTCTTTGGTCGACCATGTTGGGGCCTGTTCTGAGTGGAACCTGTCCTGGTAAACCACTGTATGGTCTTGGCCACCGTGCTGCAGCTCAGGTTCAGGGTTTTGGCAATCTTCTTATAGCCTAGGCCATCTTTATGTAGAGCAACAATTCTTTTTTTTCAGATCCTCAGAGAGTTCTTTGCCATGAGGTGCCATATTGAACTTCCAGCAATCAGTATGAGAGAGTGAGAGCGATAACACCTAATTTAACACACCTGCTCCTCATTCACACCTGAGACCTTGTAACACTAACGAGTCGCATGAAAATGGGGAGGGAAAATGGCTAATTGAGCCCAATTTGTACATTTTCACTTAGGGGTGTACTCTCTTTTGTTGCGACCGGTTTAGACATTAATGGCTGTGCGTTGAGTTATTTTGAGGGGACAGCAAATTTACACTGTTATACAAGCTGCACACTCACTACTTTACATTGTAGCAAAGTGTCATTTCTTCAGTGTTGTAACATGAAAAGATATAATACAAACCCAATTACAAAAAAGCTGGGACACTGTACAAATTGTGAGTAAAAAAGGAATGGACTAATTTACAAATCTCATAAACTTATATTTTATTCACAATTTAATATAGATAACATATACAATTTTGAAAGTTAGACATTTTGAAATGTCATGCCAAATATTGGCTCATTTTGGATTTCATGAAAGCTACACATTCCAAAAAAGTTGGGACAGGTAGCAATAAATGTACATATAAGGAATAGCTGGAGGACTAATTTTCAACTTATTAGGTCAATTGGCAACATGATTGGGTATAAAAAGAGCCTATTAGAGTGGCAGTGTCAGAAGACAAGATGGGCAGAGGATTACCAATTCCCCCAATGCTGTGGCGAAAAATATTGAAGCAATATCAGAAAGGAGTTTCTCAGAGAAAAATTGCAAATAATTTGAAGTTATCATCATCTACAGTGCATAATATCATCCAAAGATTCAGAAAATCTGGAACAATCTCTGTGCGCAAGGGTCAAGGCCGGAAAACCATACTGGATGCCCGTGATCTTCGGGCCCTTAGATGGCACACTGCATCACATACAGGAATGCTACTGTAATGGAAATCACAAAATGGGCTCAGGAATACTTCCAGAAAACATTGTCGTGAACACAATCCACCGTGCCATTCGCCGTTGCCGGCTAAAACTCTATAGGCCAAAAAAGAAGCCATATCTAAACATGATCCAGAAGCGCAGGCATTTTCTCTGGGCCAAGGCTCATTTAAATGAACTGTGGCAAAGTAGTAAAACTGTTCTGTGGTCAGACGAATCAAAATTTGAAGTTCTTTTTGGAAAACTGGGACGCCATGTCATCCGGACTAAAGAGGACAAGGACAACCCAAGTTGTTATCAGCGCTCAGTTCAGAAGCCAGCATCTCTGATGGTATGGGGTTGCATGAGTGCGTGTGTTATGGGCAACTTACACGTCTGGAAAGGCACCATCCATGCTGAAAGGTATATCCAAGTTCTAGAGCAACATATGCTCCCATCCAGACGTTGTCTCTTTCAGGGAAGACCTTGCATCTTCCAACATGACAATGCCAGACCACATACTGCATGAATTACAATATCATGGCTGCATAGAAGAAGGATCCGTGTACTGAAATGGCCAGCCTGCAGTCCAGATCTTTCACCCATAGAAAACATTTGGCGCATCATAAAGAGGAAGATGCGACAAAGAAGACCTAAGACAATTGAGCAACTAGAAGCCTATATTAGACAAGAATGGGACAACATTCCTATTCCTAAACTTGAGCAACTTGTCTCCTCAGTCCCCAGACGTTTGCAGACTGTTATAAAAAGAAGAGGAGATGCCACACAGTGGTAAACATGGCCTTGCCCCAACTTTTGTGAGATGTGTTGATGCCATGAAATTTAAAATCAACTTATTTTTCCCTTAAAATGATACATTGTCTCAGTTTAAACATTTGATATGTCATCTATGTTGTATTCTGAATAAAATATTGAAATTTGAAACTTCCACATCATTGCATTCTGTTTTTATTCACAATTTGTACAGCGTCCCAACTTTTTTGGAATCGGGTTTGTAAAATATTTATACAAATGTGAGGGGTGTACTCACTTTTGTGAGATACTGTACTTCCAATAGAAGCATGTCTATAGGGATGCAGACCCAGCAGCTTCCCTCATTAGAGCGCTGCAGCTGCCACAGCTGACAGATAATTATGAAACCACTCTCATTTGACCCACTCAGAACAGAGGCACTGAGGAAGAAACAATGATTTCTTCAGAACAACAAAAAGTAGGAATCTGCAATAAAGTTTGTTACAATCCTTCTAATGTACAGAGATTAACCATAGTGGAATGTATTTTTATCAACAAAAGTGGAGTTACACTTTAAATTGGAGAAATTAACTGAGGACTAATCAATATATCCAAATGCTATTAGCAATGAGAAACTACAATTGGAAATTGTGATCAGGTTCCTTAAATGGATGCAAACTGAAGCAGTAACAATTCAAGTTTTTATTTTTTTTATTTTGCAAAATAACAAGCAAATAATGATCCAAGTTTATAGCCCAAGGCAAGGCTCCCCTCCCACGTCTTGGGAGGAGCATTTATACTTTGTACATACATGAAAACATAAATGTGTAATAGAATGCAAGACACTATATACAAGAATGCAAAATTAATATACAATATTAGCAATTTGTATACACATTGATATGTATAACAAAAATTATTTTAATGAAAGCTGCAAAATGTAATGGATTTATAAAACTAACATGAGATTTTGATGATTGGGTTTACACAGATTATAAAATACTTCTTCATTTAATAAACTGCACGTTAGCGGAAGTTAACACCTGCAATCTTGGATTTTTACAATGTATTACATTTTTTTGGACTCTAAAACCATTGGTTAACCATTCCTACATCTTCTATTACCCCTTAATTTCCCCCAAGGTGCCCTTTTTTTTTAGCTTCATTTGAGTCATTGCAGTTCACAACAAGGAATTCACTCCACACTGCAAAAACAAACTGTATCTAGATCCAATCCCTCTATCCTATACCTCCCATTTATCCTGTGAGGCAGAAGTGACTAGTCTTGCTTCTACAACTATAAGTGACCCCCCCCCCCCCCCCAGAGGCCATGTTGTATTTTGAATGTAGCTATTTTTCTATGAATATTTTGCTGTTTTTTTGGGGGGGAAAGGGGGCTCTATTCTTTGCATTTGTTTTTTCTTGTCTGTATGTTTTCTTTTTATCTAAATTATTAGAACTGTTTACAACGTTGTATTATTATAAATTCTTTTTTTTTTTTTTTTGCAGTTTTTCTACTTTTTTGCTAACCAGTAATTACATAAATGGGTATACAGTAAATCCCCGCTCCATCGCGGTTCAGTTTTTGCGGTCCCGGTATATCGCGTTTTTTTTTGTAATGTTATTTTACTATATAAATCATTAAAAATGAAATATTTTTGTGTTTTTCATAGCTCTTGCTATGTCTCTCAGTATCTTTTATGTGTTTAAATCAGTTTCTTTTGTTTTAAAAGTGTGTTTAAAGACCTTAAAATGCTTTTACACGTACAGTGACAGTAAAAAAACATGCCTACAATGCATTTTAAATAGGGCTTTTCTTTTTCGCAGATTTTCACTTTTTGCGGCTGGGTCTGGAACGTAACCCCCGCAATGGAGGGGGGTTTACTGTATTAAAGTTTAAGAATACTTAGAATTTCAGCATTGAAGTGGAGTTCCAGCCATTTCACTCACCTGTCCAACGGTCCAGCGATGCGGCCGCCCGAAGCCTCGATCCTCTCCCTCGGCGCCGGCATCACTGCTGTGGGCATCCGGCTGTGACAGTTTGCGGCTTCACAGCCGGGTACCCACTGCGCATGCGCGAGTCGCGCTGCGCGTCTTGATTGGCCAGCAATCTTCTGGGACCTCTGACGTGTCCCAGAAGATTGCAGGGAGGGAGGGGGAGAGGAGAACTTCCGTTCAGGGCGCCGCGGCGCTCCGAGCGGAAGTGGGAGCTGGTACCTGTCAAAACTAGGTACCCGCTCCCCCCCAAAAAAAATGACATGCCAAATGTGGCATGTCAGGGGGTTAGAATACCTAAAGCGGAAGTTCCACTTTTGGGTGGAACTCCGCTTTAATGTTGGGAAAATATCTGGAACACATGAAGTGTTAACGGTAAGGATGCAAAACCAGCATAGCAAATGTAATGCATGGCAAGAGTCATACATTTTTTAAATAAAAGATTCTGATTTTATTTTTAATAAAAGTTGTATACTATCAATGCAATTCCAGGCACGATAAAGGTTACTTGAAAAGCTAATGAATAGTGTTGAGCGAACACGGACTGTATTATTCGTGTTCGTACCGAATAATTGGATTTTTTGTACCCGAACACGGACACGGACACTTTACTGTATGTTCGGGTAAAAATCCGTGTTCGGTCGTTTTATTTCCGGGTTTTGCATGCTTTGGCGCTCTTTTCATGGCGGGCTTTCAACAGCCAATCAACAATCGTTTAACTGGTGTGCCTTAAGCCATCCCAGCCATGCCTGCAAATGTCTCAGTAGCTGTGATTGGCCGTCTGAAGCATGTGACCAAGTCTTTATAAGTTCGAGGCAGCCGCAGCGGCGTCATTATGCTGCTTAGATTCAGGGACAGAGCACACATCAACGTGCTGGCTGCTGATTAGGGAAAGATAGGCAGGAAAAAAACATTTGTGTCCGGATAGAATTGAGGGACAGGTCGGAGTGTTTAGGCAGGGCGAGTTGTAGGCATTTTAGGGATAGAGTCTGCTGAATTATAGGGTCAGTGTCTTCTACAAACTACAATCGATATTGCTGTGTGGGGGGTGGGGTCTGC
Source organism: Pelophylax lessonae (assembly GCF_965119305.1). NCBI lineage: Eukaryota > Metazoa > Chordata > Amphibia > Anura > Ranidae > Pelophylax > Pelophylax lessonae. Next base: position 193,654,210 of record NC_138777.1, on the reverse strand, counting down.
ACTCAATCCTGATCTACGATCTCTTCTCAATCCTGTTAGGGACAGAGTCTGCTGAATTTTAGGGAAACTGTGTTCTACAAACTACAATCGATATTGCTGTGTGGTGTGGGATTGGAGATAGGCAGGTGTCAGTGATCCACATCCATTTTTCTGTGTGTGAGCTGCAGTGAACACAATCTTTTTGGGCTGCAGTGAACACAATCTTTTTGGGCTGCAGTGAACACAATCTTTTTGGGCTGCAGTGAACACAATCTTTTTGGGCTGCAGTGAACACAATCTTTTTGGGCTGCAGTGAACAGAATCTTTTTGGGGTGCAGTGAACAAAATCTTTTTGGGGTGCAGTGAACACAATCCTTTTTGGTGTGCAGTGAACACAATCTTTGTGGGGTGCAGTGAACAAAATCCTTTGTGGGGTGCAGTGAACACAATCTTTTTGGGGTGCAGTGAACAAAATCCTTTTTGGGGTGCAGTGAACAACATCCTTTTTGGGGTGCAGTGAACACAATCTTTTTGGGGTGCAGTGAACAAAATCCTTTGTGGGGTGCAGTGAACACAATCTTTTTGGGGTGCAGTGAACACAATCTTTTTGGGGTGGAGTGAACAACATCCTTTTTGGGGTGCAGTGAACAAAATCCTTTTTGGGGTGCAGTGAACAAAATCATTTTTGGGGTGCAGTGAACACAATCTTTTTGGGGTGCAGTGAACACAATCTTTGTGGGGTGCAGTGAACACAATCTTTTTGGGGTGGAGTGAACAACATCCTTTTTGGGGTGCAGTGAACAACATCCTTTTTGGGGTGCAGTGAACACAATCTTTTTGGGGTGCAGTGAACACAATCTTTGTGGGGTACAGTGAACAGAATCTTTGTGGGGTGCAGTGAACACAATCTTTGGGGGGTACAGTGAACACAATCTTTGTGAGGTGCAGTGAACACAATCTTTGTGGGGTGCAGTGAACACAATCATTGTGGGGTGCAGTGAACTCAATCTTTGTGGGGTACAGTGAACACAATCTCATACTTCTGAAGGTTTGAGGGTGCTGCCTGTTCCATACTCCCCCTACTCCTCATCTAGCCTTTTAGGGGTACAAACAATAGTAATTGGGGCCTAGTGTGGTTGTGTACGTGTGATATACATACACTTTTTTGGGATCATATTTTCTATTCCGCTATTTAATCAAAAACCTTTGGGGATCAGTTAAATTGGGGGATAGTCTGTGTTGGTACGTGTGAGAGAGATCCACCTTTCCAAGTTGTTGGGGTTCATCTCATACTTCTGAAGGTTTGAGGGTGCTGCCTGTTCCATACTCCCCCTACTCCTAGCCTTTTAGGGGTACAAACAATAGTAATTGGGGCCTAGTGTGGTTGTGTACGTGTGATATACATACACTTTTTTGGGATCATATTTTCTATTCCGCTATTTAATCAAAAACCTTTGGGGATCAGTTAAATTGGGGGATAGTCTGTGTTGGTACGTGTGAGAGAGATCCACCTTTCCAAGTTGTTGGGGTTCATCTCATACTTCTGAAGGTTTGAGGGTGCTGCCTGTTCCATACTCCCCCTACTCCTAGCCTTTTAGGGGTACAAACAATAGTAATTGGGGCCTAGTGTGGTTGTGTACGTGTGATATACATACACTTTTTTGGGATCATATTTTCTATTCCGCTATTTAATCAAAAACCTTTGGGGATCAGTTAAATTGGGGGATAGTCTGTGTTGGTACGTGTGAGAGAGATCCACCTTTCCAAGTTGTTGGGGTTCATCTCATACTTCTGAAGGTTTGAGGGTGCTGCCTGTTCCATACTCCCCCTACTCCTAGCCTTTTAGGGGTACAAACAATAGTAATTGGGGCCTAGTGTGGTTGTGTACGTGTGATATACATACACTTTTTTGGGATCATATTTTCTATTCCGCTATTTAATCAAAAACCTTTGGGGATCAGTTAAATTGGGGGATAGTCTGTGTTGGTACGTGTGAGAGAGATCCACCTTTCCAAGTTGTTGGGGTTCATCTCATACTTCTGAAGGTTTGAGGGTGCTGCCTGTTCCATACTCCCCCTACTCCTAGCCTTTTAGGGGTACAAACAATAGTAATTGGGGCCTAGTGTGGTTGTGTACGTGTGATATACATACACTTTTTTGGGATCATATTTTCTATTCCGCTATTTAATCAAAAACCTTTGGGGATCAGTTAAATTGGGGGATAGTCTGTGTTGGTACGTGTGAGAGAGATCCACCTTTCCAAGTTGTTGGGGTTCATCTCATACTTCTGAAGGTTTGAGGGTGCTGCCTGTTCCATACTCCCCCTACTCCTAGCCTTTTAGGGGTACAAACAATAGTAATTGGGGCCTAGTGTGGTTGTGTACGTGTGATATACATACACTTTTTTGGGATCATATTTTCTATTCCGCTATTTAATCAAAAACCTTTGGGGATCAGTTAAATTGGGGGATAGTCTGTGTTGGTACGTGTGAGAGAGATCCACCTTTCCAAGTTGTTGGGGTTCATCTCATACTTCTGAAGGTTTGAGGGTGCTGCCTGTTCCATACTCCCCCTACTCCTAGCCTTTTAGGGGTACAAACAATAGTAATTGGGGCCTAGTGTGGTTGTGTACGTGTGATATACATACACTTTTTTGGGATCATATTTTCTATTCCGCTATTTAATCAAAAACCTTTGGGGATCAGTTAAATTGGGGGATAGTCTGTGTTGGTACGTGTGAGAGAGATCCACCTTTCCAAGTTGTTGGGGTTCATCTCATACTTCTGAAGGTTTGAGGGTGCTGCCTGTTCCATACTCCCCCTACTCCTAGCCTTTTAGGGGTACAAACAATAGTAATTGGGGCCTAGTGTGGTTGTGTACGTGTGATATACATACACTTTTTTGGGATCATATTTTCTATTCCGCTATTTAATCAAAAACCTTTGGGGATCAGTTAAATTGGGGGATAGTCTGTGTTGGTACGTGTGAGAGAGATCCACCTTTCCAAGTTGTTGGGGTTCATCTCATACTTCTGAAGGTTTGAGGGTGCTGCCTGTTCCATACTCCCCCTACTCCTAGCCTTTTAGGGGTACAAACAATAGTAATTGGGGCCTAGTGTGGTTGTGTACGTGTGATATACATACACCTTTTTGGGATCATATTTTCTATTCCGCTATTTAATCAAAAACCTTTGGGGATCAGTTAAATTGGGGGATAGTCTGTGTTGGTACGTGTGAGAGAGATCCACCTTTCCAAGTTGTTGGGGTTCATCTCATACTTCTGAAGGTTTGAGGGTGCTGCCTGTTCCATACTCCCCCTACTCCTAGCCTTTTAGGGTTACAAACAATAGTAATTGGGGCCTAGTGTGGTTGTGTACGTGTGATATACATACACTTTTTTGGGATCATATTTTCTATTCCGCTATTTAATCAAAAACCTTTGGGGATCAGTTAAATTGGGGGATAGTCTGTGTTGGTACGTGTGAGAGAGATCCACCTTTCCAAGTTGTTGGGGTTCATCTCATACTTCTGAAGGTTTGAGGGTGCTGCCTGTTCCATACTCCCCCTACTCCTAGCCTTTTAGGGGTACAAACAATAGTAATTGGGGCCTAGTGTGGTTGTGTACGTGTGATATACATACACTTTTTTGGGATCATATTTTCTATTCCGCTATTTAATCAAAAACCTTTGGGGATCAGTTAAATTGGGGGATAGTCTGTGTTGGTACGTGTGAGAGAGATCCACCTTTCCAAGTTGTTGGGGTTCATCTCATACTTCTGAAGGTTTGAGGGTGCTGCCTGTTCCATACTCCCCCCTACTCCTAGCCTTTTAGGGGTACAAACAATAGTAATTGGGGCCTAGTGTGGTTGTGTACGTGTGATATACATACACTTTTTTGGGATCATATTTTCTATTCCGCTATTTAATCAAAAACCTTTGGGGATCAGTTAAATTGGGGGATAGTCTGTGTTGGTACGTGTGAGAGAGATCCACCTTTCCAAGTTGTTGGGGTTCATCTCATACTTCTGAAGGTTTGAGGGTGCTGCCTGTTCCATACTCCCCCTACTCCTAGCCTTTTAGGGGTACAAACAATAGTAATTGGGGCCTAGTGTGGTTGTGTACGTGTGATATACATACACTTTTTTTGGATCATATTTTCTATTCCGCTATTTAATCAAAAACCTTTGGGGATCAGTTAAATTGGGGGATAGTCTGTGTTGGTACGTGTGAGAGAGATCCACCTTTCCAAGTTGTTGGGGTTCATCTCATACTTCTGAAGGTTTGAGGGTGCTGCCTGTTCCATACTCCCCCTACTCCTAGCCTTTTAGGGGTACAAACAATAGTAATTGGGGCCTAGTGTGGTTGTGTACGTGTGATATACATACACTTTTTTGGGATCATATTTTCTATTCCGCTATTTAATCAAAAACCTTTGGGGATCAGTTAAATTGGGGGATAGTCTGTGTTGGTACGTGTGAGAGAGATCCACCTTTCCAAGTTGTTGGGGTTCATCTCATACTTCTGAAGGTTTGAGGGTGCTGCCTGTTCCATACTCCCCCTACTCCTAGCCTTTTAGGGGTACAAACAATAGTAATTGGGGCCTAGTGTGGTTGTGTACGTGTGATATACATACACTTTTTTGGGATCATATTTTCTATTCCGCTATTTAATCAAAAACCTTTGGGGATCAGTTAAATTGGGGGATAGTCTGTGTTGGTACGTGTGAGAGAGATCCACCTTTCCAAGTTGTTGGGGTTCATCTCATACTTCTGAAGGTTTGAGGGTGCTGCCTGTTCCATACTCCCCCTACTCCTAGCCTTTTAGGGGTACAAACAATAGTAATTGGGGCCTAGTGTGGTTGTGTACGTGTGATATACATACACTTTTTTGGGATCATATTTTCTATTCCGCTATTTAATCAAAAACCTTTGGGGATCAGTTAAATTGGGGGATAGTCTGTGTTGGTACGTGTGAGAGAGATCCACCTTTCCAAGTTGTTGGGGTTCATCTCATACTTCTGAAGGTTTGAGGGTGCTGCCTGTTCCATACTCCCCCTACTCCTAGCCTTTTAGGGGTACAAACAATAGTAATTGGGGCCTAGTGTGGTTGTGTACGTGTGATATACATACACTTTTTTGGGATCATATTTTCTATTCCGCTATTTAATCAAAAACCTTTGGGGATCAGTTAAATTGGGGGATAGTCTGTGTTGGTACGTGTGAGAGAGATCCACCTTTCCAAGTTGTTGGGGTTCATCTCATACTTCTGAAGGTTTGAGGGTGCTGCCTGTTCCATACTCCCCCTACTCCTAGCCTTTTAGGGGTACAAACAATAGTAATTGGGGCCTAGTGTGGTTGTGTACGTGTGATATACATACACCTTTTTGGGATCATATTTTCTATTCCGCTATTTAATCAAAAACCTTTGGGGATCAGTTAAATTGGGGGATAGTCTGTGTTGGTACGTGTGAGAGAGATCCACCTTTCCAAGTTGTTGGGGTTCATCTCATACTTCTGAAGGTTTGAGGGTGCTGCCTGTTCCATACTCCCCCTACTCCTAGCCTTTTAGGGGTACAAACAATAGTAATTGGGGCCTAGTGTGGTTGTGTACGTGTGATATACATACACTTTTTTGGGATCATATTTTCTATTCCGCTATTTAATCAAAAACCTTTGGGGATCAGTTAAATTGGGGGATAGTCTGTGTTGGTACGTGTGAGAGAGATCCACCTTTCCAAGTTGTTGGGGTTCATCTCATACTTCTGAAGGTTTGAGGGTGCTGCCTGTTCCATACTCCCCCTACTCCTAGCCTTTTAGGGGTACAAACAATAGTAATTGGGGCCTAGTGTGGTTGTGTACGTGTGATATACATACACTTTTTTGGGATCATATTTTCTATTCCGCTATTTAATCAAAAACCTTTGGGGATCAGTTAAATTGGGGGATAGTCTGTGTTGGTACGTGTGAGAGAGATCCACCTTTCCAAGTTGTTGGGGTTCATCTCATACTTCTGAAGGTTTGAGGGTGCTGCCTGTTCCATACTCCCCCTACTCCTAGCCTTTTAGGGGTACAAACAATAGTAATTGGGGCCTAGTGTGGTTGTGTACGTGTGATATACATACACTTTTTTGGGATCATATTTTCTATTCCGCTATTTAATCAAAAACCTTTGGGGATCAGTTAAATTGGGGGATAGTCTGTGTTGGTACGTGTGAGAGAGATCCACCTTTCCAAGTTGTTGGGGTTCATCTCATACTTCTGAAGGTTTGAGGGTGCTGCCTGTTCCATACTCCCCCTACTCCTCATCTAGCCTTTTAGGGGTACAAACAATAGTAATTGGGGCCTAGTGTGGTTGTGTACGTGCGAGATACATACACTTTTTTTGATCATATTTCCTATTCCGCTATTCAATAAAAACCTTTGAGGATCAATTGAATTGCGGGATAGTCTGTGTCGGTACGTGTGAGAGAGATCCACCTTTCCAAGTTGTTGGGGTTCATCTCATACTTCTGAAGGTTTGAGGGTGCTGCCTGTTCCATACTCCCCCTACTCCTCATCTAGCCTTTTAGGGGTACAAACAATAGTAATTGGGGCCTAGTGTGGTTGTGTACGTGCGAGATACATACACTTTTTTTGATCATATTTCCTATTCCGCTATTCAATAAAAACCTTTGAGGATCAATTGAATTGCGGGATAGTCTGTGTCGGTACGTGTGAGAGAGATCCACCTTTCCAAGTTGTTGGGGTTCATCTCATACTTCTGAAGGTTTGAGGGTGCTGCCTGTTCCATACTCCCCCTACTCCTCATCTAGCCTTTTAGGGGTACAAACAATAGTAATTGGGGCCTAGTGTGGTTGTGTACGTGCGAGATACATACACTTTTTTTGATCATATTTCCTATTCCGCTATTCAATAAAAACCTTTGAGGATCAATTGAATTGCGGGATAGTCTGTGTCGGTACGTGTGAGAGAGATCCACCTTTCCAAGTTGTTGGGGTTCATCTCATACTTCTGAAGGTTTGAGGGTGCTGCCTGTTCCATACTCCCCCTACTCCTCATCTAGCCTTTTAGGGGTACAAACAATAGTAATTGGGGCCTAGTGTGGTTGTGTACGTGTGATATACTTACACTTTTTTTGGATCATATTTTCTATTCCGCTATTCAATAAAAACCTTTCTAGGGCAAGATCTTAAATTACAGAAATATGAGGAGACCGTCAAATAAGGGCCGTGGCCTGGGTCGTGGTGCTGCTGGTAGAGCTCCTGTTGCAAGGAGAGGACATGGTCGATCTGTGCCAGCTACACGCACAAGTGAAACACCTTCCTCAAGTGTGAGTAGGCGACAGAACCTGCATCAGTATTTGGTAGGGCATCAAACGCCCCTAGAAGTGATGAGGCCAGAACAAGTTGAGGCGATAGTAGATTGGTTTGCTGCTGACAGTGCCTCCAGTTCCTTCACATTGTCTCCCACCCAGTCTACTGCAGAAAGGTCAGAGTTGGCACCTGCAGCCAATGTCCAACCGTCTTTCACCTCACCCCCTTGCAAATCAGGCCAGCAGTCTGAGCCCCAAGCCATACAGCAGTCTCTTATTCTTTTTGAGGACTCTGTCAGCAGGGTTTCCCAGGGCCATCCACCTAGCCCTGCCCCAGAAGTGGAAGAGATTGAGTGCAGCGATGCCCAACCACTTATTTCTCAAGATGAGTACATGCAAGGATCATCGCAGCACGTCTCCGATGATGACGAAACGCAGGTGCCAACTGCTGCGGCGTTCAGCATTGTGGAGACCGACAAGGAGGGCAGGGGTGAAGACTGGGTGGAAGATGATGTGGAGGACGATGAGGTCCTCGACCCCACATGGAATGAACGTCATGCAGGTGACCTGAGTAGTTTGGAGGAAGAGGCGGTGGTCGCACAGAGCCACCAGCACAGCAGAAGAGGGAGCAGGGTGCAGAAGCGGAGCGGCCGTGCCCTAGACACTACGCCCGCTACTGCCCAACGCAGCAAGGGAACGAGCGCACCAAAGTCAGCTCAAAGGAGTTCTCTAGCGTGGAAGTTCTTTAGAAAATGTGCTGATGACAGGACACGAGTGGTTTGCACCCTGTGCAATCAGAGCTTGAAGCGAGGCATGAACCTTCTCAACCTGAGCACAACCTGCATGATCAGGCATCTAAGTGCAAAGCACGAGCTGCAGTGGAGTACACACCTTCAAAACCAAGAAACGTCTCTGGCTCATCCTGCTTCCTCTTCTGCTGCAGTCTCGGCCGCTCCAGCCACATCTGTAGTGATACCGGCACCTGCCACCCCGCAAACAGACGATCTGTCAGCAACACCACCACCTGGGTCACCAACAACCATCTCCACAATGTCCCGTGGAAGCGTTCAGCTTTCCATCTCCCAAACACTTGAGAGGAAGAGGAAGTACCCCCCTACCCACCCGCGATCCCTGGCCCTGAATGCCAGCATTTCAAAATTATTGGCCTTTGAAATGCTGTCATTCCGTCTGGTGGAGACGCACAGTTTTAAAAACCTTATGTCGGTGGCTGTCCCACAGTACGTCGTGCCCAGCCGCCACTACTTTTCCAGGCAAGCCATCCCTTCCCTGCACAACCAAGTGGGGGAAAATATCAGGTGTGCACTGCGCAACGCCATCTGTGCCAAGGTCCACCTAACTACGGATACGTGGACCAGTAAGCACGGTCAGGGGCGTTATATCTCCCTAACGGCACACTGGGTAAATGCAGTGGCGGATGGGCCTGAGGCGGATAGCAATTTGGCGCATGTCCTTCCACCACCGAGGATTGCAGGGCGCTTCAGTTTGCCTCCTGTTCGTAACTCCTCCTACTCCGCTTCCTCATCCTCTACCGCCTCCTCATCCGGACAGCGTAACACCTTCACCACCAACTTCAGCACGGCCAGGGGTAAACGACAGCAGGCAGTTTTACAACTTGCCTGTTTGGGGGACAAACCACACACCGCGCAGGAGTTGTGGAGGAGCATGGAACAGCAGACAAATGAGTGGTTGCTGCCAGCGAGCCTCAAGCCCGGCCTGGTGGTGTGTGATAACGGGCGAAATCTCATAGCAGCTCTGGGCCTAGCCGGTTTGACGCACATCCCTTGCCTGGCGCATGTGCTGAATTTGGTGGTGCAGAGGTTCCTTAAAAACTACCCCGATATGTCAGAGCTGCTGCAGAAAGTGCGGGCCGTTTGTGCGCACTTTCGGCGTTCTCACCCTGCTGCTGCTCGCCTGGCAGCGCTGCAGCGTAACTTCGGCCTTCCCGCTCACCGCCTCATATGTGACGTGCCCACAAGGTGGAACTCCACCTTGCACATGCTGGAAAGACTGTGCGAGCAGCAGCAGGCCATAGTGGAGTTTCAGCTGCAGCACGCACGCGTGAGTCGCTCTGCGGAACAGCACCACTTCACCACCAATAACTGGGCCTCCATGCGAGACCTGTGTGCCTTGTTGCGCTGTTTTGAGTACTCCACCAACATGGCCAGTGGCAATGACGCCGTTCTCAGCTTAACTATCCCACTTCTATGCCTCCTTGAAAAAACAATTCGGGCGATGATGGAAGAGGATGTGGCACAGGATGAGGAGGAGGAGGAGGATGAAGAGGTAACATTTCCAAGGCTTTCAGGGCAGTCATTCGCAAGGGGCTCCGAGGGTGGGTTCCTGCACACGCAAACGCCAGGGACGCAATTGTCCAGCAGGGGCACAGTTCTGGAGGATGAGGAGGATGAGGAGGAGGAGGAGCTGGAGGAGGAGATGGAACCATGTTCACAGCAGGGTGGCACCCAGGCCAGCTCATGGCCATCACTGGTGCGTGGCTGGGGGGATACAGAGGACACGGACGATACACCTCCCACAGAGGACAGCCTTTCGTCGCCTCTGGGCAGCCTGGCACACATGAGCGATTACATGCTGCAGTGTCTCCACAACGACCGCCGAGTTGCCCACATTCTAACTTGTGCTGATTACTGGATGGCCACGCTGCTGGATCCCCGTTACAAGGACAACGTACCGTCCTTAATTCACTCACTGGAGCGCGATCGCAAGATGCGCGAGTACAAGCGCACGCTGGTAGACGCCATGCTGCTGGCATTCCCATCTGACAGCGGGGCCACAGTGGAAGCACAAGGCAGAGGAGGAGGAGGAGGAGGTCGCCAACGCAACCAGGGCACCGCCAGCACCTCAGAAGGCAGGGTTAGCATGGCCGAAATGTGGAAAAGCTTTGTCAGCACGCCACAACAAACAGCAGCTCCAGCAGCTCAGATGGAACGTCTTAGCAGGAGGCAGCATTTTACCAACATGGTGGAGCAGTATGTGTGCACACGCCTACATGTAGTGAATGACGGGTCTGCCCCCTTCAACTTCTGGGTCTCCAAATTGGGCACATGGCCTGAGCTTGCCCTTTACGCCTTGGAGGTGCTGGCGTGCCCTGCAGCCAGTGTATTATCTGAACGGGTATTTAGCACGGCTGGGGGCGTTATAACAGACAAGCGCAGCCGCCTGTCCAGAGACAATGTGGACAAGCTCACGTTCATTAAAATGAACCAGGCATGGATCCCACGGGACTTTTCCGTACCTTATGCAGAATAGCAATGGATACCGACCTTACCCACCCATTGTTCCATTTTTGCTCTTTCTCACTCTTTTGGGGTGTACCCTCATTTAAAATTTTTGAAAAGAAGCAGTGTTGGCTACCTCGTCCTCCTCCTCAGGGCCAGATTAATGTAGGGGCTATTGGAGCTGCAGCTCCAGGCCCCTACCTTTTATATAGGCCCCGGGTTGGCCATATTCACTGTTACCGCTCTTCTGTCACTTGTAAACACAGAAGTCTGGCTTCTATGCTCGCTTCCCCAGGCAGCACCCTCAGAACCTCCCCACACAGCGTGAAGGCCGGACAAGGAGGGACAGTTGGCGATGCATGGATGTGTTTATGGGCTTCAGAGACAGCATCCCATGTTGAATTAGGCATGCATGGCTGCACCCTTCCTCCTCTGGGTGCATGGCAAGGCACGGCCCTTAAGGCCCTTCAAAATCCTCAGCACCAAGCCCATGATGCTGTTAATCCGGCCCTGGTCCTCCTCCACCGCCGCTTCCACCTACACCGCCCATAGGTGTGCGCAGCCTATTGCATTAAGGTGTGCACCCCAAAGTTGAAATACACATGCATGTGTTTGCCAGCAGGGAGAGTAATGTATCGGGGCCATGTACCTGTAGGCAAGGAGAAATAGAGCAGAGCAGGTCCCAGGGAGATCTTTCCCATCTCCTCACTGGCAATGCTATGTGCCCTAGGTGATTAGGGTGTGCCCAGGCACACCCAGCACACCCTGTGCGCACGCCTATGTCACCGCCACATCCACCACCACCTCAACCTCCCTCCTACTCCATATGGGCCTCGTCCTTCAGAGATGAAGAAGAACATTGTTTTATTTTTCTGTTTTTTTTTTGTTGTTTTAAGTTATTTCCCTATCCACATTTGTTTGCAGAGCACTTGCCATGCTCTTAATTACGTTTTGCTGCCATTTGCAGCACTCTAGCCCTTTCCTTTGGTGTTTTAGAGCCATTTTAGTGCCTTAAAGTTCGGGTCCCCATTGACTTCAATGGGGTTCGGTGTCCGGGAAAAGTTCGGTAAAAGTCCGGGACACGGACCCGGACTTTTTTTTAAAGTTCGGCCGAACCCGTCGAACACGGACATCTAGGTGTTCGCTCAACCCTACTAATGAATTAATGGCCACTTTGTCATCAATTTCATTAGAGGCTATTATTTATACTTACGTTGCTGTGGTGTGAAGCAAGCTTTTTACAAAAGGCCTGTGTGTACTGAACCATGCAAACAAGGAGCATTCAGGCATTCCACCATATAATGAGCCTGAAATTAATTTGAAGAATATATTTTCCATAGGAATAAAATAAAAGCATTCAATTTCTACATGTTCAATTATTTTCTTTAGTATAATCGTGTCTTTCATTACCCACCAGTGCTCCAATGCTTTTAGTGCTGGGGCAAAGATGAACCACATACAAGCTATGTGGATAAATACTAAATATCTCTATACATGTAAATACAATATACTTGAGCGTTTTCTGAAACAATAACACTTGCTTTATTCAGTTTTCAGTTCAATATTCTGCAGTCATATCAAATAATCTTTTTAATTGCTATATTAAAATTATATCAAAGTATGAGCATTTATAAAAAAAAAAGAAAAAAAACACATAAAAGTAGCATTAAATAGCTGTAGTTCAAGAGATCTGCAAACAAATATGAAGAGTATGTAAAGGGAAGTAATTATGTGTTTGGGTCTTTTGGGAGGCAATTTGAGTTTATAATTGATTCTATTCCATCTCTCTTCCTTTTTAAAGATTTCCTGATCTTGAGGTAGAAAGCGTGATGGAAGTGGTCACTTTGAGGGAAGTCTCAGAGAGCTGCATAAATGATCTATTTTACATCTATTTGAACTCCTCTGTGAATATTAAACACACCATTAAAAAGCAAAAGCAGGACTGTTCAAGCAAAGGGTTGGCTGAGCATTGCCAATCTGCACTGCTGTGAGCAAATATAGTGATGGGCTTGATATTTTTTTAAGCTCTTTTAAAGGAACCCTATCCTGAGAAATGACATAAGTTGCCATTAATGGACTCTCCTATAGATATTGTTTGATTCCCGGTCTGTTATGTTGGTGCAAAGGCTGGCTGTTATGTTGATGCAAAGGCGTCAACATTTTCTAAATCGTTGACCTGGAACACGACTGCCAATCAGGAGTTCTGACTTTGCTCTAATTCCATCAACGGGATGCTTGTTGAGGGTTAGTGACTAAGACATTAATGGAAGTTCCTACTGCATACGTAGCCACAACTGGTTTTCTTTAGTTTAAATGAGAGTAGAAAAGTATAAAAAAAACCCCTGTTATATTTTTATTGCTGTTTGTGTCAATTCTAGGTAGATTTGCCCCTCTATTTTTCCTATGACGACCGTCACTGAGACAGAGGGGTTAATTTACTAAAGGCAAACATAAAATGTATTAGAAAGTTGCAACAGTTTGGCCTGAGGACTTTGAATGTGGTGCGACACGCCCAATGATGAGGTGTAAAATGCAAGTTTATTGGTACATACAATGTCATAAAATTAAACACAGACAAATACTATATTGTCAACCAGATTTTGATGTTATACATATTATAAATACAGTATTCCAGTATTCCATAGAAAAATCCATGGTAGGTATGGAAATGCACGTTTCATGAACCGTTCTGTTCACCGTAACCATTCACTTCCTCAGGGGTTGATGCAATATATAAAGTCACTTAGACAGAGGCGTTAATTTACTAAAGGCAAAAATTAAATGTATTAGAAAGTTGCAACAGTTTGGCCTGAGGACTTTGAATGTGGTGCGACACGCCCAATGATGAGATGTAAAATGCAAGTTTATTGGTACATACAATGTCATAAAATTAAACACAGACAAATACTATATTGTCAAACAGATTTTGATGTTATACATATTATAAGTACAGTATTCCATAGAAAAATCCATGGTAGGTATGAAAATGCATCCTGGTAGCCCGACACGTTTCGTGAACCATTCTGTTCCCCGTAACCATTCACTTCCTCAGGGGTTGATGCAATATATAAAGTTGCTGAGACAGAGGGGTTGATTTATTAAAGGCAAAAATAAAATGCATTAATAAGTGCCACAATACAAGCCTGGCAGTACTTTTTTACCCACAATACCACGGTAGGTCGCAGAGTGGATATCCCTGTCCCTCTGACGACCCTCTCCTTCCTTTCCCCAAACCTGAAAGTAAGCCACTGGCCATCTTTTGGCATACATACAATCCAAGACTTTAAAAATAATCAGGGTAGCTCCTCCTTTGCCACCAGGTGTGTGAGGTTCCCCTCGTTTGCCGGGGAGTTTCTCACGTTCCGTAGGGTGACTCAATTGATCTCTAGCCTAGAAGCGACTAGTATCTCCATGCCAGCACAGGTTCACTCCCAATGTTTTGGATCCAGCAAACAGCTCAAAGGCATAGGCACATTCTACACAGCTCTACAGGATAAAGGGTCACCCATCATCTCAAATGGGAAAGTGAACTTAACCAGGAATTCACCACTAAGCAATGGCTAAACTCCTATAAGCTTACTCGAACACATACTAGATGCTCCAACTTCAGGGAAGGGCTTCAAAAACTACATCTCAGGTGGTACAAAACACCATACACTATTGCCAAGTATTCTCCAGAGACATCTAACCTATGTTGGAGACAGTGCGGTCAGGTGGGCACCCTACTACATGTGATGTGGTCCTGTATCTCTCTGAGAAGTTTCTGGGCCTCTGTATCAAAACTTATTGCATCCATTACGGGAATCTTAAACAGAGTGACGGTTGAACAGGCCATCTTAGGTATTAATGTAGACAGGTATCCCCCCCAATTTAGGACTGTTGTCCAAAACGTTCTTTTTGCTGCTAGATTGTCCATAGCACGCAAGTGGAAATGTGTAGATGTTCCCTCTCAGAGGGAGGTCATTCAACTTGTAGGAGAATCTTATATCTACGAAAAAACCCTAGCCTTCACTGAACTTAAGGTACGACAATTTCAGGCCAAATGGTCGATCTGGAACGATTATTTCCCCAAACATAGTTCAAGTTGAGCCCAATTATATGTGGGCGATGGATTCGGGGGGGCCGGGGCGGAGGGAAGCTAGACCTGAACTGGGGGGTGGCAGCATGTTCCCTGGATGGGGCACCCTCCTAGAAATGTAAAATTACCATTTACTAAATCAATGTAGATAAGCCCCTCCGCCCATTCCCCACCCGATCAGGTCATTGTAGAAACATATATTAAGATGTTGGCTAATGAAGTTTGTTCACTAATTTACCGCCTACGAATGTATCCATTTGGGGGCTGTGGGCTTCACACGTATGTTTATTAGATGGCATTATATCTTACTTGTTTGTTCGAAAACATTGTATTTTCCTTTCTATTGTTTGCGAAGTTGTGATATGTACAAATGCTTCGTTACTTCGTACTTGTATGTATTTTGTGTTTTTTATTTTCTGAAAACCAAATAGAAAGAATTTAAAAAAAAAAATAAAAAAATAAAATGCATTAGAAAGTTTCCACAGTTTTCTCTTGGTATTTTGAATGCGGTGAGACATGCCCAATGATGAGATGTAAAATGCAAGTTTATTGGTACATACAATGTCATAAAATTAAACACGGACAAATACTATATTGTCAAACACATTTTGATGTTTTACATATTATAAGTACAGTAATCCATAAAAAATCCATGGTAGGTATAACAATGCATCCTGGTAGCCTGACACGTTTCGTGAACCGTTCTGTTCACCGTAACCATTCACTTCCTCAGGGGTTGATGCAATATATAAAGTCACTGAGACAGAGGGGTTGATTTATTAAAGGCAAAAATAAAATGCTTTAGAAAGTTTCCACAGTTTGCTCTTGGGATTTTGAATGCGGTGCGACACACCCAATGATGAGATATAAAATGCAAGTTTTTTTGGTACATACAATGTCAAACAATTAAACATGGACAAATACCATATTGTCAAACACATTTTGATGTTATACATATTATAAGTACAGTATTCCATAGAAAAATCCATGGTAGGTATGAAAATGCATCCTGGTAGCCCGACACGTTTTGTGAACCGTTCCGTTCAGCGTAACCATTCACTTCCTTAGGGGTTGATGCAATATAAGAAGTGTTTGACATTAAACGGTTTATAGTATGTAATAAAGATAGTAGATAATGCTGCACTAATGTATAACACTATGGGGCCACCAAGGGGCCCATACTTTCAAATCTGTTGAAAAAGATATTCCATTGGCTGCTGCTGGGAATGTCTATCCCAGTAGCTGTGGCCCTTGGATCCATGAGGGTCTAGCAGGACAAAAAGGGCCATACGCAAGCACACACCAACATGCTAAAACTAAAATGTAATGGCACCAGGACTTAGAGGGTAAACTTGAAACCAAACAAAGTATCAAACCATAAACCATATGCAAATATAAAAATCTTAAAGAAAGTTCATATGGTAAGAGAAAGTCACTCTATAAGGAGGTTGTGTTGGAGTGAAATCCAAAGCAGACTGGATGAAAGGAAACCAAACAATTGAATCCCAGCACTAAACACACCTGTTAGATGGAACCAGTCTATAATATAATATTGTGCCACCAAAAATTAATACTATAGTACAAGCAAACAATCCTAACTATCACTGGGGCTATTTATGCACACCAGTGACAGTTGGGATTGTTTGTTGGGGCTGTGTACTGTCCACCCTCAAGACTGCATTGTGCTATAGGGCCTTCATTTTTTGTTTTTGGTGTCACAATATTCTAATATAGACTGGTTCCATCTAACAGGTGTGTTAGTGTTGAGATTCATTTGTTTAGTATATTATAGGAAAATAGGCTGTGCACTTTGCAAGTGCAGTTCTGCTCTGCAAGGAAATTTGCTCCAGAGCTTAGTAAATGAGAGGAAGCTCTGCTGACTTCCATCATCCAGTCATGTGCAGGCAAAAATGCTGTTTTTTTTCCTTGCGTGTGATTGGGTATTGAAAAATAAGAAATATAGGAAGCACTAACTCACTATAGAGCAGCAACTAGAAGTCCCTGGACTGTGGGAAAAAAAAGTTAGTATATGTGTTATAGTGCGCTCAAATAACTTAAATAAATAGGGTTAAATTAATATAAAAATATTAATTAATGATCCTTTTCTCTCACCATATAAATGGTTGAGACTGGTAACAAAGTGCAAAAGTGCATACAATATTAAACAAATAATCAATTAAAAAACATTTGTGTATATCTCTACAACACAAAGTGCAAGGTGCTAAAGTGCAAAATACATTTTTGGACAGTGACACCAGTCATTGTATGCAAAAATGTATGAAATCACAGTGCATATACTTTGTGTTGTACAGATATACACAAACTTTTTTTTTATGATTATTTGTTTAATATTGTATGCACTTTGTTACAAGTCTCAACCATTTATATGGTGAGATAAAAGGATCATTAATTCATATTTTTATATTATTTTAAATTATTTGAGTGCACTAGCACACCTATACTACAATATGATTGGGTATTCTTTGGAAAGTGAAACTTTACCTCATTTACTAAGCTCTGGATAAAATGCCCTTTCAGAGTGCAACTGCACTTGCAAATTGGGCTTTAACCACTTAAGCCCCGGAAGATTTTACCCCCTTCCTGACCAGGGCCTATTTTGCGATTCGTCACTGCGTGATTTTAACGGACAATTGCGCGGTCATGCGACGCTGTACGTAAACAAATTTGACGTCCTTTTTTTCCCACAAACAGAGCTTTCTTTTGGTGGTATTTGATCACCTGTGCGATTTTTTGATCATGCGCTATAAACAAAAAAAGAGTGTAAATTTTGCAAAAATAGCAATATTTTTCACATTTTTTTTTTATGAAATTCCCCAAAAAATGTAAAAATCTAATTTTTTTAACATTTTCGGCCAATTTGTTTTATGCTACATATGTTTGGTAAAAAAAATCGCAAAAAGCGTATTTTGATTGGTTTGCGCAAAAGTTATCGCGTTTACTAACAAAAGGAAAGATTTTTGTCATTTTTGTTGTTTTTTTTAACGTGTAATGGCGGCGATCTGCGATTTTTTTTGCGGTATTGCGACATTGCGGCGGACAGATCGGACCCTTGACTGACATTTTTGACACTTTTGGGGGTACCAGTGACATTTCTACAGTAATCAGTGCTATACATATGCACTGTTACTGTAAAATTACACTGGCAGTGAAGGGGTTAACTTTTTTTGAGAGGGAGGGGTGGTGCGTGTCCCTAGGGGCGTGCTTCTAACTGTGATTGGCTGTGGCTTGAGGTGTAGGAACATTGATCAACAGTCCTACATAGTAGAACCGTATGATCACTGTACACAGAGGAGAATGACAGGCGGCTTGTTTACATCAGCAGCCTGCCTTTCTCCCTCTGCACCGACAATCGCCGAGTGACCGGCGGACATCGGGTCCGCTGGTCACACGCGCGGGGGGGTCTGTGACCGCGCGGGAGCGGGAGCGCGCGCTCGCTCCTTAGACCCTCACAGGCTAGCGACGTAGATCTACGTCACTCTGCCTGTGAGGTGCTGACTGCCGACGTAAATAATCGTGCGGCAGTCGGCAAGTGGTCAAGCAAATCAACCCCTCTAGAAAGTAATAGTACAGCTAAAATGCTGGAGTTGCCACCTGAAAAAGAAGTGAGGGGAATCCTTTCAATATAGACACCTATCATTTTCTCTCACTTTTTTTTTTTTTTTTTGGGGGGGAGGGGAGCTGATAAATGTGCAGGGAACTTTTTGGCTGTTTTGATTTTTTTATCACTTCCTGTTGTGTTTCTGCAACAGAAAGTGAAGTGGAATATTGTCAATAAAATAGAGACAGAAAAAAAAAACCTAACATAGGGTTTAAAACTAAAATATCTATGTACAATAAACACAATAAAATATTTCTAAGCCCAAAATCAAAAATGTACAACTGAAAATCCTTTTTGATCCTACCAGAAAAACTGTGCCCAGTTGTATCTTCCTTTGTGCCTTAGGACAGGGAGTGTGTTGCTGCCAGAAAGAAAAAAAAAAACAGAAATGCAACCAACCACAAGGACAAGCAATCTGTGGTATATTAAAATCGAAAAACAACAAGCTCCAGAGGACGATACACCCTTTGGTTCGGATGCTGATGGCAAAACATCCATTTGATATACTTCTACCAAAAACTTGTTTGTGAGTATTTTTATACCTTTTATCAAATAAAACCTTTGTGGAGGATAATGCACTAGGCCGGTGCGCCCTTGTGTTTGTATTTCCATTCTAGTGGTCTCAGACTACGCTGGTCTTGTAAGAGGCTGCAAAGCCAAAGTATCCAAGAGAAGCCAAGTAGAAGGTCTTCGGTAGCCGCAGGGGTGTGGCTGGATGTGGTTAGAAGATTACCTCTCAGAGCGCAGGAGATAGGTGCTTTGCAACAAGTTTTTGGTTTAATCTGAGGTATATAAATGTTTTGTTTTTGGGTGTAAATAAGCATTAATGCAAAGATATTTTAAGTAAATGCAAATGCTCACTGAATAATTTGTGTTCACCTTTTTTCAACCTTTTGTTGCCTTTTTTGTGCTTCTGACAGCCTGCAGTCTCTTTGCAAACACTCCCTGGCTGTATGCATTCCAGCTATGGCTGCATGGTATTTTACAGGGTGGGTTTTCATAGACTGCCAAACCATGCTTGCGTGATGTGTGTTGAAACTACCACTTGTACCCTCCATGGGACAAGGTAACAATGTAAGGTACAACTGGAATACAAGGACACCTTATAACATAAAGTGCTTGAAAGACTTTTATTGCAAGATCACCAGGTAGTATTTTAACCATTTCAGGACCGGAAGGTTTTACCCCCTTAATGGCAGGCCATTTTTTGCAATACGGCACTGCATGTCTTTAACTTACAATTGCGCGGTCGTACAATGCTGTACCCAAATAAAATGTATGTCCTTTTTTCCCACAAATAGAGCTTTCTTTTGGTGGTATTTGATCACCTCTGCGATTTTTATTTTTTGTGCTCTAAACAAAAAAATAGCAACAATTCTGAAAAAAAAAAAAAAACTATATTTTTTACTTTCTGCTATGAGACACAGAAAATAAAAAATAAAAAAAATCGAATTTTTCATAGTTTTAGACCAATATGTATTCTGCCACAAATCCAAATAAGTATATTTTGATTGGTTTGTGCAAAAGTTATCGTGTCTACAAACTAGGGGAAAGATTTGTGCCATTTTTATTTTTGTTATTTTTTTTTTTACTAGTAACGGCGGCGATCAGTGATTTTTTTTTTCCAAATTTAATTTTTATTAGAGGCAAAATGGGTTTACATTTCACATTATATCAGTCAGGAGAACTATTACACAAATAAAAATACATATTAAGAGGAGAAATATTTCCTTTCCCCTTCTACTTCCTAACTGAGGCAACATAATGTCTCCCTTTCTTTAGGGAGTGTCTTTTTTTTTTATAATCCTCCCATTCCATCCTCCTCCCTTCTTTTTTTCCCCTTTTCACTTCCCCTCCTTTCCCTTCCCCTTGCCCCATATACTCCCCCCCCCCCTCTACCGAGGGAGAAAAAATAAATAAATTAATTAATTAAAAAAAAAAAAAAATAATAATAAAAAAAAAAAAAAAAACAACCCTCCCCAACCCTCCTACCCCCCCCTTCTCAAAACCAATGGCATTCCTTTCAAACTTCACTCATATTCTCGAACTTTACTGCTACTTTATTCCCTGAGAGCCTTCCCCTCCTCAGAGAGGACAAATGCATTCCATCCTTCCCATATCTTCCTATATTTCTCTCTATTATAATTTGCTGTTAAAGTCAAGTCTTCCATCTTGTTTATTTCCTCCACTTTCTCTATCCAATCCCTTATAGAGAGTGGAATATTCTTTTTCCACCCTAAAGGGATACATATTCTTGCTGCATTTGTTAAGTGACTTATAATTGAGTTTTTGTATTTTTTAGTTGATATTGTTGATAGTTGTAACAAAAAGAATGCAGGGTCCAATGGGATCTCTACCTCCGTAAATTTCTGCATTATTCTTCTGGTTTCCTCCCAAAATCCTCTTATTTTGGGACAAGTCCAAAATATGTGTAACATTGTGCCCTGTTCCTCTCGACAGTGCCAGCACCGATCTGATGTATTAGAATAAATACTATTTAATCTCTGAGGGGTATAATACCAACGTGTTAAAATTTTATAGTTCGTTTCTTGTACTTTGGTGCATATAGAGGACTGAAAGGCCTGATCTATTATCTTTTGTCGCAGTTCAGAGGAGAAGGCACAATTAATTTCTTCTTCCCATCTACTTAAGTAGGACAGTTTAATCTGTTCCCTAGGGACCACCAATAAATTATACATTTTAGATAAGGTATGAGCTAATGCTCCTGTTTCTGAGCAATATCTTTCAAAAATTGTCACCTGTCTTCCATATTTCTGGGGTTGTGGTAATGTATTAAGATAATGATGTACCTGTAGGGCACTCCAAAACGGAAGCCCGAAAGTATCTTTCTTATCCATCAACATCTCAAGTGTCCGCCACTTATTTCCTTTCAGGAAATGTGAGGCTTGAAAACAACCTCTTTCCTTTAATTCACCAAAAGGGCCTTTTTCCATTCCCATAGGGAACATTGGATTTCCCAAGATGGGAAACAAGGGGGACTCCAAGCTTTTTTCCAACCCCTTTATGTAAACTTGTGAGATTATCTTTAGTGTGTTACCTATCAACGGGTGGCTTTTCAGACTCCCAGATATGTCCTCATAACACCAAGCAGCTCTATTCAGAGAGACTGGCGTTTGAGATTGTTCCAAATCTGTCCATAATTTAGATTCCTTATGTCTACACCAGTCTATTTGGCGACAAAAATGTGAAGCTTGATAATATCTACGTATATCCGGTAAAGCCAAACCACCGTATTTTTTTGGGAGAGTTAAAAATTTAACTGCCAATCTTGGTTTCTTTTTTGCCCAGACAAAGTTTATGAGTACTGATTGAACTTGTTTGAAAAATTTAGCTGGAACATGGATAGGTAAAGCCTGAAAAAGGTATAAGAACTTCGGAAGGATCGACATTTTTATCAAGTTTGATCTACCAATCAGTGATTTTAAGTGAGATTGTGACATTGTGGCAGACAGATCAGACAAATAAAGAAAAAATATTTGCGCTCAAGACATAAAATTTCACAAAGCATACATATAAAAAAGGCAGCAGCTCTATAGGTAGATCACAGTCCCATAGAAAATAATGAATAAATTAGGAGCTGTGCCAAATATATGCAAAAATGATAGTAAGGCAATGAAGTCCAAAAACAGTCTTAATAATAAAGCTGAAGAAGAAGGAAGAAACCAAGTCCCGGGCAGCCAATCACCAGTGCATAGCAGGAAATCCTAATTACACCCTGTGCTGACACTCATGGCTCCTTACCAAAAAATTTGTAGAGGGGGTTTTGATCTCTATGACCCTATGTGTAGTCGGGTTTGCCGTCGTCCCTGGTCAAGAGTTTTGTAGGTTGTTGGTACCTCAGGCCAATAAGGAGTGGGACTTTTAAGGCAGGTAAGGATAATACGAAAAAGTACAAGCAAAATTGGTGATAATAATAAAATGGTATTTAATCCTTAAAACATATGTACAGTTGAGTACAATAGTACAATAGAGTGAGAGGGTTATAGACCCTTGTGAGAGTGTGTGGTAGATAGAGGATTTGTGACACGTGGTAAATGGTGACTTTTAAGAGTGTATCTCTGTCATTCCCTGCTGTTAAGCTTGGGTTGCCCAGATCAGAGATGTCTCCTATATCCTTATATAGGAGACATCTCTGATCTGGGCAACCCAAGCTGTCACAAATCCTCTATCTACCACACACTCTCACAAGGGTCTATAACCCTCTCACTCTATTGTACTCAACTGTACATATGTTTTAAGGATTAAATACCATTTTATTATTATCACCGATTTTGCTTGTACTTTTTCGTATTATCCTTACCTGCCTTAAAAGTCCCACTCCTTATTGGCCTGAGGTACCAACAACCTACAAAATACCAAAAAATTTGACCCTCTTTTCACAGAGCGGTCAAACAAACATCAGATGATAAGAGACTTGGCAAGATTGGTAGATCCTAATCAGATTCCACAGCAGACATAAGACTTCATAACATGGATGGATGGTAGCTCTCAAAGTCATATAGCGCTGCCTCTGGCAAAATGGGATAAACACTGCAAGCTCTGGTGGTCTACATGTTTTGCTGAGTCAGCAAAGGAACCTGTTCCTTTCAGGAACAGGTTCCCCTTTTTAGCCAACCCCTTTAAATATCATTAGAAAAAAAACAAAAATAAAAAAAATCAGAAGAAAAAGTAAAAAATGTTCTGTTCATCTTATATTTCAGCTTCCAGTGCACTTTCACAGGCAAATGGGATGTCACTGACTCCTCTTCTGGAATTCTAAGAAAGCTAAGGATACCAAATCCAAGAAAGATATATTCCTGCATAGTGCCGGAGTGTTTTATCACAAGATTTGAAATCCCAAGTTTCCCCAGTAAACGAAAAAAGGTCTTTTGATGTTACTGGTGCCTACAAGAGTTTATCAAAGATGGTCTGTGAAGCTTACCCGTCCCCTCATAAAAAGAATAAATAAAATAAGCACCAGAAGCAGGTAAATTTGGGGAAAAGTGGAGACCACAAGGTATCCAGGTGCCTGCAGAAATGTTTCATTCAGTCCCCCCTTGGTTTGGACTTGTTTAGCTACTATTCATGATTTTAAACTTGCAATCTGCAACAGAAAGAAGTCAGCTGGAATCTTTCCATTTTCTTGCATGTATACATTCTATATCACTAAGCAGTGGTGATATTTACATCAGCACTGTACATTGAACCGTTCTATAGATACAATACAAACTTCCATAGCCATTTTTATATATTTTTTTTACTTTTTTCCTGCTGATTTTAATATTTTGTCATCTTATCCGACACCAAAATCTTTCTTTTCTTTCCATAGTCGGCAGCAGTAAATGGGTTATCGGCGTGCTATGCTAGAAGCAACCTTATCATTTCTTGCAGATGCATCTTAGAAAACAGCAAATGTCAAACGTCTTAAAAGGGCTAAACAAGAATTACTTTGTATTCTGCAGATCTCTCTTGGAAGTTAGATGGTGTTATTTGGCAGTGTCATTACCTAATATGAAGGATATATAGTTTCTTTTTTGGATCTGAAATGTGTCTATTAAGATAGGCTAGGAGACAAATTCAAGCCATAAATATGTATTAAAGTCTACATTGCCTTCTTTTTTGTACTTTTAATTTCCATACATCTTTGATGTGTCATTTCAGGAAAAGACATGCCTGCAGAGTGAGTGTTACAAGAAAAATAAATAAATACTTAAATTGATATAGTTATATTTTTAAAGAATTTTATACAATTTCTTTTCATTCATGCATCTAACAAGGAGCAATTCTGACATAATTTACATGGTACATGTACCACTTACTGTATATCAGTCTCTTCTCCCAAAAGCTTGCACTCTAGGCTCTTTACAGTATTTCCTGGACTTTCTGAAGTAATTCAACAACCAGAGCATGCAAACTGCAAAGCAAAAGTCTCCCAGAATCCCATGCTTAATTTATTTTAATGAATCTTTATCAAACATATTTAACCACTTTACCACCGGAGGATTTTGCTGTCTTACGTCCAGGCCACTTTTAAGCGTATTTTAGTTATTGCATTTACTAACAAAGGGAAAGATTTCTGTCATTTTTGGTGTTTTTTTTTAACGCGTAATGGCGGCAATCTGCGATTTTTTTTGCGGGACTGCGACATTGCGGCGGACAGATCGGACCCTTGACTGACATTTTTGACACTTTTGGGGGTACCAGTGACATTACTGCAGTAATCAGTGCTATACATATGCACTGTTACTGTAAAAATGACACTGGCAGGGAAGGGGTTAATTTTATTGGAGAGGGAGGGGTTAATGTATGCCTGGTGCTTACTGACATGTGTGGGGGGAGGTGACTGAGTGACACAAGGACAGATCCAGGGTTCAGCTGAACCCTGCAATCTGACCCTGCCTGTCACTTAGGAGATCCCTCCGCTTGTGTTTACACAAGCACACGGATCTCCACACTAGATCCCCGACGATCGGGGAAGAGTGGCGGTGATCGCCGCTGCTCCTCCCCTGGCCTGACTCCCGCTGTGACTGAAAACAGCGGGAGTGAGCCTCCGGCGGCGCGCGTGCGCCGCCGAGAAAGGGGAGTGTCTGACGACGTAGTACTACGTCGTCAGACGATAACGAGCCACTCTGCCGCAGTAATATTACTGCAGGCAGACGTAAAGTGGTTAATTCTTGCTAGCAGACAATTCTGTGTTTTGTTTTTTTTTACCAGAAGAACCTTAGCAAAAACACTTTGCCCCTTTCCAGCTAGAAATGTTGAAAAGGGTGTACATTGCTTTTAGGGCTGTGCATGCCCCAGTTCATCAAAACAATATGGTGATAACACCCTTCTCCTGCGCTTAGAATCCAAGCTCCACGGCCACACTTCCCATGGAACTCACATAAGGCATCTCGGATGGCTAGAGTCTTGCTGCCCACAAAAGGACTGGGGTAGTCCAACGGTACTATAGGCAAAAGAGAAAAAAAGCCCCTTTTTCTTTCTTTTTGCCAACCATGCCCCAGTTCATCCCTGGCATCTGTAAGATACCAAGAATGCACCTGGGTCTCAGGGATGATGTAGCTCCTGAATGCATGCACAGAATCATGTGCACATGGGATCCAAAGAAATTGCAGAGAAGATGGTGGCACTAGTAGACAAAGTGATGAGAGATAACTCTGATATGTCATCATTGGAGGAAGGTGAGTACAGCTCCAATTTCAAGAGATGTCAGGAAAGTGCTGCACAAACTGTTGGCTCAATATAAATCTTGAATATTATTAATAATACATTTTTTTGTAGATTAGGGAATGGTAGAAACTTTGTTCGTTTTTTTTTTTTTATTGCTAGTTATTTACCCCCTCAATTTCTGTCTTTGTAATGAATGTCACTTGAACAGGACTTGTGGGAATCTCCCAGGGCGACACTGGAATGATAAAACCACTTTCTCCCTAAGTTAGGCTCCGTTCACATGTAGGCGTTTTGGGGCGTTTTTGGGGAGTTTTTCTGCTCTAGGATCAGCTCTCAAAAAGCCCAACAAGACAAATCCTATTCATTTCAATGGCCCATGTTCACATCTGAGCGTTTTGACGCTGTAAGCAAAACGCCCAACGCTCAAAAAAGTACATGAGCTTCTTTTTGGGCAGATTACAGGCGTTTTCCATTGGTATCTATTCAATCAAAAAACGCCTGCACAAAAAAACGCCTGTAAATCGCGGTAAAAATCGCGGTAAAATCACGGTAAAAACCGCGCGAAAACGCTACGCTCAGGTGTGAATGTAGCCTTAAGGCTTACAGCAGTTTAGTTGGAATTCTGCTTTAAGCTGTCTCTAGTGGTAGTCGGTTAAAGGAGCGCCCAAAATGAGCAATAAGAATCCCACTTGGATCAAAAGATCTTCATTTTATTGGTAGCAGAACATGTTAAAGCCTTGTTAGGCTTTAATATGTTCTACTACCAATAAAATGACAATCTTTTGATCCAAGTGGGATTCTTATTGCTGATTTCGGGGGCTCCTTTAACCGACTACCACTAGAAATTTTGGAAACGACCACTAGGCCGTATCTTAAGGTAGCAGCCCAGACCCCTTAACAAGGGTCCACTGCCTTTCATCCAGTCGGGCCAGATTGATTGGGAGTTAATTTCCCCAAGTGGCCCTCACTCACCTACCACCCACCCACAGACCCTCTATTGAGCAGGTAAGTCCAGCGCAGCCAACAACTTTTAAAAAAAACTACGCTTTAAGCTGTCTGTCAGTGTCTACCTGCAGAATGGCTCTAATTTTCATTCTGACATCCATATTGCTAAATGCATTGTTGATGAACAGTTGTTTAACAAAAAAATAACCAAGGTCAGACATTTTCTCTGTTAGAACTTTGTGTAAAAAGAAAATAGCATAGCCTAGCCACAAATTAACGTATCAAGTCTGTGAATGTGGCAGCAAGTGACAATGACAGAGGACAAACCCTGGCAAATCGTAGTTACATAACTGGCATAATCAATCCTGCTGGCACTTGGCATGACCTCCTAGAGGATAGATTGAATGCGGCACTCTAAAAATAACAAAATGTACAATTAACCATATACACAGCTGCAATATAAATACATTTATCTCTTTTGTCAATGTAAATGTATTATGTTTTTATTATTTAGTTATAGAGATGATCAAAATGGTACACCAAGCTCAAGATCTGCAGTGCTAATTTTATATCTGTACATTATTCCAGACTCACCAACTGTTCAACATGACTTGTATTTAGAGGATTAGTTCTTTAAAGACCTAAAATAAAATGCATATCCTCCTTCACTGGACACTCGTCAGGCTCCTAGGGGATTGGGGCTGTTGTGCCCTCTGTAGGAGGCCATAAGTCTGCTTGTTCCTCTCTGTTAGTGCAATCACCCATATGCCCTTTAGTAATAAATTAGACAGGCTGAAGGAGGGCACCAAACAATTGGGACCACCACGTAAAACAGTGACCCAGTACTAGTCTCTCCCACAACTTTAGTGGCTTCAAAAACAGTGGATAATTTTGGAGGGCTATGTGCAGCAATTGGCATTTGTGACAGGAGTCACTTTGGGCATGGGGGTTGTGGACCCCAGATTCCTTTAAAGAGGTTGGGAGGCACCATGTCCAGCCTTGTGTGGCTTTCTTATGTTTAAGTCACCCTGCATCTTTTATGGATGCAGGGTGACCGGGAGGGTGGTGTACACTGAGAATATGGTTTGGACTATTTCAAATGGGACAGTATACGCATTACCCATATCTCTCAGGAAATATGTAGATCTACCTTATTCCTGTAAACTGTAAGGCACAGGAAGTGCAACGCCTAATTTGGGCGTCCAGGAAATAGGAGAGACACTGTGTCTGCTAATTCAATGTGTATTAGCTGCAGAGAGAGAGGGGGATTGTTTCCAGCAGCCCCTCCTAAAGAATGCCTACTGATTAACTAAGTGCTTTTGTCTAAAATAGGACAGTATGTTAATTGGGTCTGAGACTATTGATAAGCATGTTAATGAGCTCACCTGGCTGTCTACTAAGGGAGGTAATTACACAGTCATTGTTCATGTGGTATTCTCAAAGTATATATAAAGCTGTGTTTCTTTCAATAAAGCAGAAGAGAGAGTTACTCTTGATCGAACCTCACTACAGAGCCGTGTCTTGTACTTGGGGGGGAATTATTGATGGGTTTCATGTATGGCGGATTGGAGTGGTCGATAGCTGTCCTGGTGTTCGGGAGCGGATTATCCTAGACGACTGTAACCCCTGTTATATTTGGGTTGTCGTTATAGCATTCCTCTGTAAAATGTGGTGTTCCTATTGCCCCAGAGGTGGGTAGGTTTTGCAGTGACAAAAGTCAAGCCCTTAGTAACTAAGTGATGCTAGTTTCAGAAGGGGGCACAGGGGAAGCTTTACTTCCCAAAAAACAGGTGAACATTAATCTAGTAGTGTTAGCACTTAGACAGAACATTTGGTTTGTTAGTATGCTAAAGCCAAATGTAATGTATTGCAATTAGGATGTCCCCTTTGTTTTTAGATGAATATGTGGAGGCCAGCTAATAGGCCATGCTGTCTCTATGAAGAGGACATGGATTTGAATGTTAAGTTGGCTGACTCCAAGTTGGCTGGAATTCCATCAAATTGCTTTCATGAGGAAGATACGACTGTGCAATTTGGACTAATCCGAGATTTATAAATGATAACAGATGGAGGGTACTGGGATAAGATTTGCAAAAAAGTTTCTTGCATGCTCTGTGCCTGACAATACCTGGAACAATGCTAGACATGGAAATGGCTCTTTTTTTCATATATTTTGGCAATGCCCTCTCATCGGACCATTCTGATCTCTGATGTGATGCTTTGCAACAACTTTTTAATATGTCCTTCCCTCTGGAATCAGTTAATTTTCTTTCCTTGCATCACCAAATACTGCAAAAAAAAATTACTGCCTATGTCTTGACTGCCGCTAGGAGAGCCATACCTTTACTTTGGTTCTCTACAGACATACCATCTCATTCTGAGTTACCAAGTTACTTAATATCATTACTGAGGTCAGAAGGATGGAACATCTCATGACCAAACATGGGATACTTCAGACCCATTTACAATGCATAGGATTTGTTGGATCAGTCTACTTACGGTACCTTTTATTCCTCTGCTCATCTTTACTAATTATATTAGTACTTTTTGAACCTTTTGTATGTACTACCTTACCTTCTGACATAGACTTGTGACCTGTGTATGCTTTTTTCTGTTGTATCTGTTGAAAAAAACAAAATAAAAACATATACATTTATATAAGAATGGCAGAAAGAGAACTTAAAGTAAGCCCCTATAAAACCAAAAAAGAAATTCTGCCAGAGGTAACTTCACCTGGGGATGACACTAAACCTGCACTATGAGAGAACTTGGTTTCTGCAATTGCTTGGTTAGCCTTGAGTCCTGGTTGCCTTCAGAGATCATTATACCCCAAGCTAAGTGACCTTTTAGTGTATACAGACCATTATTAGAAAATAATAGATAGGGTGCTCATAGGTGTGTTGTATGCATATTTGTTATACTCTGTATATTTTGTAGTGTTTTCCTACAATTGTAAGAAGTTTGTATGTGTAGCATACTTGTTCAGTAAGAGCATGTTAATACACTTTGTGAATTTCTGATTCCTTGCTTTAACACAAAGTACCCAAAATGATACAAAGTAAAACTGAAGGGGTTCCTAAATAGTTTCTGGAGTCAAATATTCTAGACCAGGGATTCCCAAACTATGGCCCTGCAGCTGTTGCAGAACTACACATCCCATGAGGCATTGTAAAACTCTGGCATTCACATACATCACTAGGCATGATAGGAATTGTAGTTCCTGAACAACTGGAGGGCGGAAGTTTGGGAATCCCTGTTCTAGACAATATGATTATTCAACAGCAAAAGCTGTTTACACAGTCACCTGATGGCAAACAGTATAATGTCAACATACATGAAAATTCTTTTTTTTTATTCCTCATCAGTTACATATGTCGCTTTGACAGGTAAAAACCTTTGTATAACTTTATTAGCATTTCTACGGACACCAGACACCTCCTCTTTTTGTGAAGCTGCACGGTCAAGGGAAACGTGAAAGTTCATTCTGTAGCTTTAAAGATAAGTAAACTAGTAAAAACTGGAACAAACAGGATATCACTACCCACTCAAAATCTATCTTGATTAACCTTGAAAATAAAGAAGAATGCTTTCTTACTAAACCCAAGAGCTAGCATAATGTCACTTTTGACTTCACATGACAATTAGCAATTTTCTTCACAAATGTAGCCTTTAAACTAAATGGCAATATGGATATAAATGTAATTCCCATATTAGTTCTTTATCTTTACCTTCTAAATTGTCATTTAACCACTTAACGTCTGCTCACATTGCTGCTACTGCAGCAATGTGGCTCGTTATTGTCTAGCGACTAAGTACTACGTCGCTAGACTCCTCCCCCTGTAGGAAGCGCTCGCGCGCCGCCGGAGGCGCGCTCCCGCTGTTTTCAGTCACAGCGGGAGTCGGGCTAGGGGAGGAGCGGCGACGATCGCCGCTGCTCTTCCCCGATCGTCGGGAAATCTAGTTTGGAGATCCGCCCGTCTGTGTAAACAGAGCGGGCGGATCTCCTAAGTGACAGGAAGTGACAGATTGCAGGGTTCAGCATAGCTGAACATCCGATCAGTCCCTGACTCACTCAGTCACCTCCCCCCACACACGTCAGTAAGCACCAGGCATACATTAACCCCTCCCTCTCCAATAAAATTAACCCCTTCCCTGCCAGTGTCATTTTTACAGTAACAGTGCATATATATAGCACTGATTACTGCAGTAATGTCACTGGTACCCCCAAAAGTGTCAAAAATGTCAGTCAAGGGTCCGATCTGTCCGCCGCAATATCGCAGTCCCGCAAAAAAAATCGCAGATCGCCGCCATTACTCGTTAAAAAAAACCCACCAAAAATGACAAAAATCTTTCCCTTAGTTAGTTAACGCAATAACTTTTGCGCAAACCAATCAAAATACACTTATTGTGATTTTTTTTTACCAAACATAGGTAGCAGAAAACAAATTGGCCAAAAATTAAAAATAAATTTGATTTTTACATTTTTTTGGGGGGGGGGAATTTCATACAAAAAAATTTTTAAAAATATTGTTATTTTTTCAAAATAATCGCTATTTTTTTGTTTATAGCGCAAAAAGTAAAAATCGCACAGGTGATCAAATACCACCAAAAGAAACCTCTGTTTGTGGGAAAAAAAGGACGTAAATTTTGTTCGGGTACAGTGTCGCACAACCGCGCAATTGTCCGTTAAAGTCGCACAGTGCCGAATTGCAAAAAGTGGCCCAGACGTAAGACAGCAAAATCCTCTAGTGGTAAAGTGGTTAAGAAATACCTGCCAAGCTGTGTAACTGCAGAATGGTCACACTGGCATGGCACTGGTTTGTGGAGTGGCTGTCTAGAATGGTCACACTGGCACTGATCTATATTGGATGGCTGTTTAGAATGGTCATACTGGCACTGGTTTACAGAAGGGAACGAGGGAAACATGTTCCTCCCACCCAGTAACATCCCCTACATGGTCTGTAAATGTAATTTGTTGTGCAATAGAGGTAACAATGTGTTGGTGGCTGTTCATCTCATAGCCGCCCCAGATGTTCCTCTTCTGCTTTGATTGATTTATTAAAATAGGAAATATCAGGGGACTTCAGATAGGAAGCCTTGGGATTTAAAGATAACACGTTTCACGTCATGACTGGGCACCAGAGATATGCAATAATTATAACCTAACTGATGTGTCTGCATATCAGCTTTATAAGAAATGATGACTTAATCAAAGCAGACTCAGATATTACCACCTAAAAGTAACAGTAACATCATCACTAGACTCTACAAAGCCTATGCATAGAGCAGAGCTGTGGGAGAGGCCCAGCTGGTTCACCCCTACAGGCTACCTGTAGAAAACTACAAGAGGGGTGTGTACAAGACCTGTCACCCTGCACAAGGAAAGGGGACAGCAGTGACCAGTCTATATTACAGGAAATGTTTTACACTGGATTACTGCACAGATTTGGAAGTAGACAACATACAAAAGGTGCAGTAAGAATTCACATGCTTGATGCTTCTTGTATTTAGACAATATTGGATTATCCTGGAGTTCAGCTTTAATGTAGATTTAGAGATCAGATTCATAGCAGGAAAGAGGACATTTGTTGGGGACTGAGAGCTGTGCTACAGCTAGGTGTGGATGTTTGTGTTACATTGCAGTCCTCGACTTGTAATTCAATTGATTCCTTAGGAGAATTTAGTTCTTTTTCTCCCTACTGAATAGCCCAGCTTCCATAGACAGCATTCCGGTAAAGAACACTTCCATCACTGCTACGTTGTTGTTCATTTAGCACAGTACCTTGAAAAATAATGGCAAGATGAATCACGTGTCATTGTAAAGCAAGTAGAGGAGCACACAGAGCCTTGAAGTAGCTCCACGGGCTTTTCCTTCTTTTTTCCTGATGTTTAATATTTCTCCTGTGCACCTAACTAGTGTCTTGATTGCTGATGTGTGAGAACCAACCCTGATCACTCTATAAAGCTGTATAGAGATACCCTAAGTTTTTCTTTAGAAAGTTTATGTAGCAATAAATAATTCACCAACCAGTCACATTCAATATATATTGCAACTCATCAGTATTTTGATCGCATCGTGAGGGCCTTGCAGATATTTTCTTGTCCTCTTGAATTTAATAGACTGAATTTACTTTTTTATTGTGTTTTGCTCACAAACCTGAAAGAGGGAACATTTCTGATAAATAGTTTTTGATAAAGCCATGAAAAAAATTGACTGGTTGGACCTGTTTCTGAACATTGTTAGGACTTTGTATACAAAGTGGAATATCCGTAGATCTAACATAAGAAAAGTAATCCCCCAAAGTTTAAACCTGTCTAGAATTGTTTTAGTTTTGAGCAAGACTTGCCGTTTGTTCAGACCTTACTAATGGTTAGTATCTATTAATAATAGCTGAAAGAATAAGACTGTTAGCAGAGGTTGTAGAAACAGGATTTCTTTGCAGGGCTGCTGAGTTTAAAGCAGCACTCCAGGCATGTAACCGTCACCCACTAGCTGCCTCCACCCTCCAAAGCCCCCTTTCTCCTTTTCTATACTCTGTATACCGTTTTTTAATTTTTATTTCTTATCAGTCTTGTGAATTAACTGGTTCCCTTTCTTCCAGTAGCAGTGAAGGGTGCACATTGTTCCAGATCTGAGTATCAACAAAGTACCACTCAATCCTGGAGTACTGTGAGACAGCCTGCATGATGATACACAGGAGTAAATGTCAGGCTGAGCTCACATACATTTGGGCAGAGCGACAGAGTGTAATTTTGTCCCGAAGAGGACTGTTATTGCCAGCGACAATAGAAATTAGGTGTAGCGCTAGATACGTGACAAACAACTAATGTCCATATCCAAAAGGAAAGGCATATTCAGAGAGAGAGTGCCCAGGTGTTCATATCTCCTGTAAATGGTATAGGGACCACCACCAGCACCCAATAGTGAAGCCTCTTACCAGACCGTATTGACCCTCATCGCCCTCATTGACCCTCATCACAAGGGTCAATATAAGGCAGGAACTCCTATAGGCAACTGGTATGATCGTAGGATTCCTCAACAGTCACCCCGCGCTTCCTTTCTAGGTGCCAGATGATGATGACCTCAGATGGTATGTAGACATCAGACAAAGGCCAGCGACTGCTGTTGACTATGGAGAAAGTCGAGGATAGCGCTAGAGCATTGAGAGGGTAAGAAAAGATTGGCATTATTCTTGAATATACAGGGGGAGTCCTACTTTATAGCTGAACTATGTGTATAGTAAAAAAACAAAAATACATAAAATTGCCACAGCCCCCACTGATGAAGAGTCTATTGCTTGCATCTTATCACCAACACTTTTGCTAACATCATCAAGCCTACATTGTGATAAGTGAAAGACCAGCAGCTATGTCATCAGAACATGTAGACAGTAATAGGAGTACCTTCCCATATCTATGTAACATCAAGCAATGGGGATAGAAGTTGCTAATTTCTCACTCTGTTAAGAAAGTAAGTTTTGTTTTTGTTGATATCCCCATTGGAGAGATTTTCCATCTTCTACCTTGACTGGAAGTGTTGAATATGGGGGGAATATCATAACAAAACAATAAATAAATATAGTATATCAGGCAGTGGGCTTGTGCGGAGACAATAATAACGTAGAAATATAGTAATATAGCAGTAATTATTGTACATCAGTACATTGGAGCCCACTGCCTACAAAAAGGTACAAAAATGGGGGGACGGTAAAAGAAGGGGGGAAAATGGGACTTTAAATGAAGTGTGAGGAAGTGAGTGGAAATTTCCCCAAAAGGGTCTTATTATGAAATAAAAAAAATTAGGCCGGGTTCACACTGATGCGAATTGGATGGGGGTGTACAATGTACAATATATATTGTGACAGGAAGTCAGGTAAATCTGTGGATGTAGTCACAGACAGGAGATACATTTCCACCTGGTTTAGAAAATTCACCAATTACTATAGGGTGTCGGCTGCAAAGGCAGCAGGAAGGTGTAAAGAAGTTGAAAACCATTCAGCTGTTCGGAATGAGGAAGTTAAGGCCTCTATAATTTGTCCAAAGGAAGTCTAAGGATTGCTGCCTCCTGACGCTGTGTGAGCTGGGGAGAGGAGGACAGTCAGATGTGTGCCTCCCGACGCTGTGTGAAGCCTGGGAGAAGGATTGCTGCCTCCCGATGCTGTGTGAAGCTGGGGAGAGGAGGACAGTCAGATGTGTGCCTCCCGACGCTGTGTGAGCATGGGAGAAGACCTCCTGAAGTGATGTGCGCTGAGGAGGGTAAAAAGTGTGAAGACTACTCAAGGTGAGGTCTTGGACTATTTCTATGTGGAAAGAAATAAATGCACTGTTTGCACAGTGGCAAGGATTTATTTTGTGTTTTATTTTTATTTTGATGTTTTGAGGCTTGCACTTGTGTGAAGTAAATTGCAAGAATAAACCAAACTGTTGTTTGCAACCACTTCTCGGCTATCTTCCTGTGTAAACGCACCCCCCCAAGGGGTCATCCATACCCGCCACCAAGCTAAATCCCCACAATATGTTTAAATATAAGTACCCGTGATAAATAATTTTATATTTAAAAGACCAAAAGATAGC
The DNA here is from genome assembly GCF_965119305.1 of Pelophylax lessonae. NCBI lineage: Eukaryota > Metazoa > Chordata > Amphibia > Anura > Ranidae > Pelophylax > Pelophylax lessonae. The sequence goes on along the minus strand of NC_138777.1, from coordinate 193,619,278 downwards.
AAATAGGAGATATTTATTGCTAGGTTTTACGTATATTTTAACTTTTTAAATAAGTTGAGTTGGAAACCAATAATTTCCTGGCCTAAACATCTCCATTGGTAGATGTTGGAGACCAAAAAAACCTTGAGGATTTGCAGACTGACTCAGGCTGGTGTAGAGAATCAATTCTGGGCTTACAATTAAAGTCAACATCAGGCACGATGTGTCCCTTGTGACTATTCAAATGTCAAATGTTCGTTGTTTGGTTTAAATACAGCTTAAGGGAAAGCCCTACAAAGAATTCTCGTCTCTTCATATTAATCCTGTATCCATAGTCTGTTGTGTAAACTGCAGGTTCTAGCACCAACTAGGAAGACAAGGATCATTTAGCATTGTGGTGCCATAACCCATCCTTTTGTGGGCTGACTCAGCATGAACTGGGGCCCATATTCCAAATCTCTGTAGAGCTCAGTAGAATTGAGGTCACAGGGTGCAAACTACTGCTGTGAACAAGCCCTGGGAGACCATTTAAAGCTTAAGAGGTACTGACCTTGCAATGTTGAACAATGCAAGCTATACCATTACTGACCCTGCATACAAGTAGTGTAATATCCTAGAAAGTTGTCTAAAGAATCATAGATTACACTTTTTTTTTAGAATGTTAAACATTTTACAGTGGTTGGTTTTATACTATTTTATTGGATTCCATGCTGCTTCACTGTATCCATTCTTTGAATAGCAGAGGTAACACTGTATCAGCATAAACCGCACCATTCTCGCTGACTGACTTTAATGGTTAATGTTCCATAACCTGAAGACCTGTTGGGAGTAGTAGACATTACTGCAGTGGTGGCTAGCTCTCTCCATTCTGCTTCCTCTTTTTCATTATGTTGAAGACTGAACTTTGTTTCAGACTAATAGTCCATGACAGTATGCCGAGGAAATGAGACTTTACTGAGATATAGGATATATAAAAATTGTGACAAATTGCACTGACAAGGTAGAATGGAAGATATAGAAATGAAATCTTTGAGCCTGACCTGCCAATATTGATAGTGTTGTTTTATATTATGTATCAGAAAACTAATGGAATATTGAAAGAGTAATTACATGTTTTATTGTTCTATGCTTTGTAATGACTTGCTTTATTTCACAGTGGATAGTAAAGCAAAGTAATATTGCAAACTGCATAAAAAAGCCTTGTTGAAATAAAATTTTGTGTAAGTTCATTTTAAAGTGCCACTGTCTCTTTTCTTAATCTTCTAAATTGACTATAGTAATAAAATGCTAGCAACCTAGAGATTGTTACCTAAGTACTTTGGGAACCTTGAATACTGGTGTGCTCTGATATGCAAATGATGACACTTCCCTGCCAAGTCAAAGGCTGAGTGGCGCATTTTACCTCCTTCAGCTTCTGTTTGGTCTGTCTTTTTAATGAGTAGCCTTACTGAACATGTTATAATACTAGCAAGGCCACACTCAACAAATGTCAGCATTCCATGAATTTTATAAATCAAAAAAGCATACGTAACCCTGCCAGGTTCCTCTATGTTCACACATTTTACACTTTTTTAAGTATGTCTTTTACTACTGTGATAGTTCTTTTTTTTATTATAATCGGAATAAAATTAACATGTGAACAACATGATGAGATTACAAAATTGTTATATATGTTTAATGTTTTAGTATTTAATAATTATTCCTTTTGAATAATTTTATGTATATGGTTGGTAAAGTGCCACTAAAGGCATTTTTTTTTTCATTTTGGATAGAGTAAGGGTGGGTGCCTATACAATTGGAGAGATTTATCTTCACTTCCTGTTCCTTAGCCAAAACAGGAAATGAGAGGATAGGGTCACCAGAACTAGTGTCCTCATTGGAAGATTTCCCCTCTATTAGTGTTCTGATGTCAACCCAAAATGTGGGATTTTCTTTACTGTTGATGATAACGGTAAACAGGACAAATAGAGAGGGGGGATTTCCCAAATTAGGGAACATACAGCAATTAAACCTGACAAGAGTTCTAATCTCTCTTCACTGTATCCAAAACAAGAAAAAAAAGTTTTGCATTTAGTGACACTTTAAAAATTGCATTATATGCATGGTAATATGTATGCTTTCAGATTTTTGGCTGTTAGAGTCAAAGCATTAGAGTTTTGGTATACTAGAGAATAGAACTAAGTACCCCTGTTAAGTGAAGCCTAGTTTTTTTAATGTACCTTAGTTATTTTACGTGTGCTTTTTTAATAGTAGATCATTTGATTCAAATGTAATTACAATTATATATATTTTTAAAGATGTATTGAAGACATACAGATTTTGACACTTTGGGCCCAATTTGGACATTTTCACATAGGGGTGTACTCATTATTGTTGCCAGTGGTTTAGACATTATTGGCTGTGTGTTGAGTTATTTTGGGAGCAATATGTGTGGAAATGCTGTACACACGTGATCCTTTCTTGGCAAGACTGGGGACAGATGGCTTCTGCTGCTTTACTGTAATTAATGGCTGTGTGTTGAGTTATTTTGAGGGGACAGCAAAGTTACACTGTTATATAAGCTGTACACTCACTACTTTACATTGTAGCAAAGTGTAATTTCTTCAGTGTTGTCACATGAAAAGATATAATAAAATATTTGCAAAAATGTTAGGGGTGTACTCACTTTTGTGAGATACTGTATATGCTAAATCTGACTGATGCTCCTAGAAGCTGCAAATCACTTAAGTAAACACTGGTACTCCAGTGATCTCCACTTGCTTTTTGATCTCTTGCTGACAAGATGGAGTGGTGGGGTGGTGGAGTGTTGGGGTGGTGACGTTACGATCACCATCTTGTTCAATCAGACAATGCTTCGCCTTCATTCAGAAAATGTTAATCATTGAAGCAAGTGGAGATCACTGAAGTAGCTGTGTCCACTGCAATGATTTCCAACTTCCGGGGGTATCGACCAAGCATTTACATAGTTACATTGGTCCAAGCTGGACCAATGTAACTATGTATAAAATATCTATGTCTGGATTTTTTTAACAAACCCAAAGGGGGGGGCAAAGAAGAGAAGTTCACTGTTAGCGATTTTAAGGCATAAATAATAAAACATGGCTATTGGAAAGAGTGCTGTGAAAGTCTACTTTCATGTTATATCTTCTGCAAATAGCTTAGAGTGCGCATTGGGATGCAGTGTTATAGCTTATAAACAAACTAATTGACAAACCATGTTTGCAGTTTTCTAGGTTAAGTCCTATAACCTTCACCTTGAAGTTTCAAAGAAATCTGACTTATCTGTTAAAGATATTAGAAGCTAGATAAAAAAAAGGTTACTGTATATGCTGATACAACATCTACTCTAATACAGACTGCCAAAAGGTACAATTAGTTTTTTCTCCTGAAGGACTTGATAGGGAAGTGATTTCCAGTGGGATTAAAATCTTCATAGCACGTTTTGTTGTCTTTTTAATTATTATTATTATTTAAAAAAAAAAAAATAAACTTTAAAAAGGAGGTGCATGGTTTCACATTGATATTACACAGAAATGTCTTTTTTTTTCTTTTTCCTCTTTTTTTTTTTTATATTTTCTTCCAGCCAGACACCAAGCTTTCACTCTGACTTGTGTGGGATTCAGCTGCATGACTAACAGCCGTTTATACTGAAAATTATTAATAAATATATATATATATATATATATATATATATATATATATATATATAAAAAATATATATAAAACTCCTGGGATATTGACCTGGTCAGTTAAGTAGCAGAAGGGGTTGTTAATCAGTTTCAGCTGCTTTAGTGTTGATGAAATTAAAGCGGAGTTCCACCCTAAAATTAAACTTACCTCCATCTTCATGCCCGGGGTCACCTGAAAAACAAATGGATAATCGCAATTTATAACATTTTATTAAATCACATATGTTAAAACATCAGAAAAGAAACAATAGCATGGGCATCCCATTCTTGAAAAAGGGACAAAAATATACAAAAATAACCTACTCTAGCAGTTACATTGCAAATGAGTAGTGAACAAATACAGATCATTGGAATAGCATGATAGAGTAATCAATACTTCACATCAAGGCGATCCCCCGAAGGTGACAGGGAGGTGTACTGTCTTCCCAGGGAGATCGGACGATGTGTTAACACATAGGTATAATATTTAATTGAGCCGTGTTGCTCGACATGTTGCTCGACATGTTTCGCATTAAGCTTCCTCTGGAGCTAATAGATCAATGCTCTGTACATTATCAGCAAATCATAAACGTTAAAAACAAGGAGCAAAAAGAAAAGCAAATAACGGGGAGAGTGGATGAGGAGTCCAAGTCATCAAAAATCATCAAAGGCGTGCTGCAAATCACTATTGGCCAGCAGCTCAGACGTAGATCACACCAGCTGGTATGCCAAATACATATCATATACTGGAGTAGTGCATAGCTGCACAGTATAAAATAGGTAATATAATCCACTTAAGTACATCAGGTAGAGGGGCCAGTGAATATACCCCTAAGGGACTCCAAGCAGATGCATGCCACCCTCCCCGGATGCCAATGGTGGTTTACTCTCCATCCGGGCAGGGTGGCATGCATCTGCTTGGAGTCCCTTAGGAGTATATTTACTGGCCCCTCTACCTGATGTACTCAAATAAATATTATTCCTATGTGTTAACACATCGTCCGATCTCCCTGGAAAGACAGTACACCTACCTGTCACCTTCGGCGGATCGCCTTGATGTGAAGTATTGATTACTCTATCATGCTATTCCAATGATCTGTATTTGTTCACTACTCATCAGCAATGTAACTGCTAGAGTTGGTTATTTTTGTATATTTGTGTCCCTTTTTTAAGAATGGGATGCCCATCTTTTCTGATGTTTTAACGTATGTGATTTAATAAAATGTTATATTTTATATACCCAGTGCCTTCAAAGTCAATGCTTCTTTCCACATTTTTTTAGTCTTGTAATAGGATGTGGCACTCAATACGCTATATAGGCGCCCAGCTTACAGCAATTTGGGATCGCTTTCAATCTATATTCTATTGCCCCCCAAAATAACTCAACACACAGCCATTAATGTTTAAACCGCTGGCAACAAAAGTGAGTACACCCCTAAGTTAAAATTTCTAAATTGGGGCCAAAGTGTCAATATTTTGTGTGGCCACCATTATTTTCCAGCACTGCCTTAACCGTCTTGGGCATGGAGTTCACCAGAGCTTCACAGTTTGCCACTGGAGTCCTCTTCCACCCTTCCATGACAACATCATGGAGCTGGTTGATGTTAGAGACCTTGCGCTCCTCCATCTTCCATTTGAGGATGTCCCACAGATGCTCAATAGGGTTTAGGTCTGGAAACAAGCTTGGCCAGTCCATCACCTTTACCCTCAGCTTCTTTAGCAAGGCAGTGGTCATCTTGGAGGTGTGTTTGGGGTCGCTATCATGTTGGAATACTGCCCTTGGGCCCAGTCTCCAAAAGGAGGGGATCATGCTCTGCTTCAGTATATCACAGTACATGTTGGCATTCATGGTTCCCTCAATGAACTGTAGCTCCCCAGTGCAGGCAGCACTCATGCAGCCCCAGACTATGACACTCCCACCACCATGCTTGACTGTAGGCAAGACACACTTGTCTTTGTACTCCTCACCTGGTTGACACCACCTTAACCAAATAAGTTATTTTTGGTCTCACCAGACCACAGGACATGGTTCCAGTAATCCATGTCCTCCTTAGTCTGCTTATCTTCAGCAAACTGTTTGCGGGATTTCTTGTGCATCATCTTTAGAAGAGGCTTCCTTCTGGGACAACAGCCAAGCAGACTAATTTGGTGCAGTGTGCAGTGTATGGTCTGACCCCCCACCCCTTCAACCCCTGCAGCAATGCTGGCAGCACTCATACATCTATTTTGCATGGACAACCTCTGGATATGATGCTGAGTATGTGCACTCAACTTCTTTGGTCGCCCATGGCGAGGTCTGTTCTGGAGTGGAACCTGACCTGTTAACCCGCTGTATGGTCTTGGCCACCGTGCTGCAGCTCAGTTTCAGGGTTTTGGCAATCTTCTTATAGCCTAGGCCACCTTTATGTAGAGCAACAATTCTTTTTTTCAGATCCTCAGAGTTTTTTGCATGAGGTGCCATGTGTTACACTCACTACTTTACATTATAGCAAAGTGTCATTTCTTCAGTGTTGTGACATTAAAAGATATAATAAAATATTTACAAAAATGTGAAGGGTGTACTCACTTTTGTGAGATACTGTATGTATATATATCAAATAATACAGCTTATATGTCTGCATCTAATGCCATTTCCCATAAAATTCAATGTGATATGGCAACCTGGAGGTGTAGAAAAATTCCCCAGAAATGTAATTTCCTGCTTGTATGATTGGCTGACTGATTTCCCCAGAAGTCTGCACTAAGATACAACTCAAATTTTAGGCAGCCTCTGCAATAGGAATTTCAGCTTTGGTGAGATGCTCTCTAAGTGTTAAATACATAAAGGGATGCCGACAGTAAAAATCCCAGCCTCCTCCAAATCTCCAAATTCCTTTTTGTCATTGCTGTGATTAGAGGGTGGCTACATTTGTTCTCCATGGTTTCACTGGCTACAATGTTTTGGGAGGCCGATTTAGTTGATTGCCATGTTCTAGTCCAGTCCTCCTTTTCAATGGAGGACCCAAGATCCCGTTCCCAGTTGGATGCGTAAGGCGGAGGATCATTAGTAGGGGGAGCAGTGAGCCTAGAGTAGAGTTGGTAAATGAGGCCTCGGGTGTGGATCATCGTGGCAGATATGCTCAAAAAGGAACAAGGGTGTATCTTCAATCCAAATAAAGACAATTCAAAGGTGCATTTGTGAAAGTAAATGGTGTGACTTATTTCCTCCACCTTGTGCCACTTCTATGTGCACTAAATTCTCACCTCAAATAAATGGGTAAAACGCCTGTGTTATATGCCTTTTCTCTATGGTGGTATCTTATGGTTCCTGGGTCCTTCCTAGGGGATCCTGTGTGTATTCCCGATCACTGGTGTATCTCTGGGGCTCCTTACATAGGGTTCCTTGCAATGTGGGCTCTTTACTTGATACCTCCACCTCAGGGGCTCATTAAATAGAAAGGGCCGTCATGGTGCAGTATTATAAACTCTTTTTATTCAAGATAAAGAAATGCACTTACAATTTTTGCAATTTACAAAGCAGTGAAAATGAGTGAAACCACCCACAAGTTAGTAGAATCACTCATGACAACTAGGTAGGAGAGAAAAGAACCAGGAATTATGGTAGAGGGTCCCAATTGTAGTCCCCAAGAAATGCCAGGGTGTGCCTTGGTCCACCAGACATCAAATATGATTAACATAGTTTGAAAATATTACTGTGTAAGAATGAACAAACAAGAACAATTTCCTTCTCATGCTTTAGGTTCATAAAAAGTTTCATCTTATGTGAAAGGTCACCCGGTTTGACCTTTTTCCCAAACAGACAAACCAATTCATCAAGATCAACAGTTGCCTGGATGTTAATGAGCTCCTAATTAGGAAGTAACAATCCATATTAATTTCACAAAATGATTTTTGAATACAGTAAAACAAGAACATGTAAAACTTAACTAATCTTGTATGCTGGCAGCATTCAGGCATATTTAAACATATGACCTTGACTATGCTAATTATAGAAGAGCCCCCCCCCCAACCCTCATCTAAATCTTTAGTGTAATAACAATCTTTTTACATTTTACACAGGCATTCTTTAATGATCCAGTTTGCTTGTTTATAATCCTCAAAAAGGAAGATAATGCTGTTGTTGTTTTTTTTTTTTTTTAGTTTGTTGCGCTCTATGGACCTCATTAGCAAGGCCAGAAAAAGAAAAAAAAGGGGGCGATATATTAATTCATTGTCTACATTAGTCCCGAACAACGCTTTGTAAGATCAATGATAAAAAACCAAACAGCTCCATAGATGGCTACAGCTATGAATTCCGATTGAAACTCCGATAACCACATTTTTTTTACCTGGAACACGTCCAGCTGCAGGATGTTGCATATTTATGTTAGTTGAACCCCTTTTGTTAGTAAAATAAGATTGTTTTAATAAATGAATTCCCTGATCAGTGGGGACCTGTTAGCTTTCTAACAAAAATGGAAATGTGATCACATGACTTTGTCTATTAGAGTTAATCTTGGCGGAATATTTATTTTTGATGGGACCTTTATGATTCATTATATCATGCTGGCTTGAAGCACATGAAGCACATGAAGCACAAACAATGTTAATACTTCGCTCATTAGTGTGTCATCAGCTATTTTAAATTAATAATGGTATGCTCATTAGTAAACATATTGGATCAAATCTACACACTCAAAAACATAAATTAAAACATATACTTAGAAAACATTAGATCTTCAAAACACTTCTTACTTCTGAGATTTTTTTAATTATTGGTTTAATTAGTGGATTTATTGTGTTGAAATAAATTAAAATAAAAACAAATTAAAAGAACATAATAACCATAACATAAAACATAATTCACTATCTATCTATCTATCTATCTATCTATCTATCTATCTATCTATCTATCTATCTATCTATCTATCTATCTATCTATCTATCTATCGATCGATCGATCGATCGATCGATCGATCTATCGATCGATCGATCGATCGATCGATCTATCTATCTATCTATCTATCTATCTATCTATCTATCTATCTATCTATCTATCTATCTATCTATGACATATATCAGTAATATTTGAAGTTTCATGAAAATCAGTCAGAAAAATGCAGTCTTTATAAAAAAGGCAAAAGGTCAAGGCAAGAGTCAGCTGATCTGCCAGGTGTTGATTAATGGTGCAGGGGATGTAAAGAGAAGTAGAGTAGAGGAGTAGAGTATAGCCACACCTTGGCACTGGCAATTTGGGCCCATACCTTTATTTGCTGACCTCTAGGTGCAATAGGTTTAATTTATTAAAGTCAAATAGACTCTTCACTCTGTAAGGGAAATTGCACTTGGCAAGGTAATTTTCCCTAGATTTTAGTGAATGTGGTGAAGTTCTGCTAACTTCAGAAAAAAACCCTCAATCTATCCTGCCAGGTCTGTATCTATAACTTGAACCAGGCACGAGAGCCCCCCACAAACAACAATATTCTATAAACCCCAATGAAAATGTGGATATGAACCCATATCCACATTTTCCTTGGGGTTTATAGAATATAGCTCTGCGGATTTCTATCATCCAATCATGTGCAAGTGAAAATGCTGTTTGTTTATTTTCTTCGCACATGTGTAGCACCCTACAAGGTAGGTGCTAGGCAAAGTATAGTGGGCCTTGTCTGCTTATCAGCAGGGCCATGATTTTCAGCTGGGCTGTCATGGTTCTCAGGTGTGGTTGTTGAGACTGGGGAGTCTCCCCACTGTGCTCAATGAGAGGGCTCTCATTAGGCAGTGGAGGAAACCCAGCCAATGGCTCACCCAGGCTTGTATCTACCCCATAAAGGCAGATTCTGCCACACAGCATTCTGGGAGTGGGTATAAGTTTGAGGGGAGCACATGACGCAGCGTCTTTGGTGAGAAGTAGAGTCCCAGGAGGGAGGGTACAACTGTCTCTCCTCCTGCCGAGAGAAATCGGGTGTCCCAGGCAGCTTGTCTGAGGGGACAGAGGGCTGAGCTGAGCTTCAGAGAGGATCCGGTGTGCCAAGGACCAGTGGAGTTGAGAGGGGTCGAGTTTCAGGAAAGCATTCCCAGTCGTGAGTACTGCAAACTGCCCCTGGGGGTCTACCTAGAGAGAGGGGATCACTCCGGAGAAGGTCAGAGGGATCCAGGAGCTAGCTAGCCGGTGCAGGAGCCAAGTAAAGGGGGTGCCAGTGTTGACCCTGAAGAGTAAAGGTGGTGCCAGTGAGTGGGCCCCGAAGTATTCAGTGTACAGTGGAAGTGTACAATGTGCAGTGTACAGTGTTGAGAGTTGCAGCAGCAGCAGTGTTAAAAGGCTACCTCAGTCAGAAAGGACTGGAGGGAGCAGTGTCAGGGACTTTTGAGCTAACCAGAGCATAAGAAGTCAAGTTTTAATAAAGTGCAGCAAGTCAGTGATTTCAAACGCCAGCAAGCGTTGGTCGGCATCTAGCTGGCGTCAAGTCAGCGCTGAAAGGCATTTTTCTCAAGTTGTCCCAATTTGTACCTAGTTGAGCCAGAGGAGTATCCCACTCATTCCCTTCTCCCATCCCCATATAAAATAAACAAAACAAACCTAAGATGCCAGACTGTTCTTTGACTCAGATCTCACACTTGGGTAATCAGCTTAAATGTTCTGTTGGTGTTACCGGTGACCATGGCAGACCCATATAAGGCCCAATGCCTGGAAATATTGCTATACATGTTTGAGTATTTTTTGTAAAGTGAAATTAAGCTTAGTTTGAGTTTTAGTTTACATGTAAAAAACATAAAAAATAAATAAGTAATAATTTAATAGTAGACAATCACAAAACAACTATTTACATGTCTGGGGGAAACCCCCTTTGCACAGACCAGCTTCCCTTGCAAAAATGAACAGCCTATTTACCTTTAGTAAATCAAACCCAATATAACACCCCTGCAATTTAGAAAAAGTGAATACTCAGTTTTCTCCAGTGATAGGAATGGGTCTTACTAGAAAGAGACTAGAAGGTGATTGAACGAATATTTCTACTTTTTGCAGCTAAATTGGTATCTCCCCCGAAGGTATCCATTACATTGGACATATTATATAATCCAGCAGTAATTTGTGAATTTGAACTCAAAACAAATTTACTACAGTATATACAGGTAGGTACAGTTTATCCCCCATTCTGCAGGTGACACTATGCTGCAAGCAACAAAGTAACAAAGGTAGAAATCTTGTAAAAGATTGTAACTTGAGCATAGTTGTCACTAGTAATGGGTGAACGGTTCGGGCTGAGCATCGGTTCAGCCCAAGACAGTGCCAGAATTTGCGGGGGGCTTGGTGGGATGTTCATCTGCTGAGCACCCCACAATGCACTGCGCTCTGCACAAGTGCATTCTATGTCCTAATTGGTTGAAGCAATGCGCCTGACTGCTGGTCTGGTATGAACTTTGAGAGGAACCCCCATGCCAGCATTTAAAAAAAATCCCCCTAAATTCCATACCACACCTTTATCTGAGCATGTAGCCTGGCAGGCCAGGACAGGGGGACGGGTGAGTGCCCCCCCACTCCTGTACCATACCAGGCCACATGCCCTCAACATTGGTGGTCCCTATGTTGATGGGGACAAGGGACTCTTCCCCACAACCCTGGGCGGTGGTTGTCGGGGTCTGCGGGAAGGGGGCTTATTGGAATCTGGAAAACCCCTTTAACCCCCCAACCCCCCTATGTGAATGAGTATGAGGTAAATTGTACCCCAACTCATTCACCCAAAAAAGTGTCAAAAAGAAATAAAAACACACACAGTCTTTGACAATTATTTTATTAAAATTAAAAAATAATGTCCCCCAATGTAGATCCATCATCAATCACGATGCCTGTTGCACTGCTTGACACGAAAAATGAAAAAAAAAAAAACTCAGTCCGGGACGAAGGCATCTGACAGTTTTTAAATAGGTAAGGGGCAGAGCCACCTGGTGATGTCACCTGGTGGCACTGCCCCATGTGACATCACTGACCAATGCATGCTGGGTCTGTGACCAAACCATTCTCCAGTGTCTGGTATTGTTCTAAAATTTCCTGTTAACTCAAAGCAGGTTGTTATAGTTGAATTAGATAATTCTTGAAGGATAAGTCCACCCTAACACTAAAATCTCTACATCTACAGACATCCACAATCTAAGACTAACCTATCTAACACTGTAAATAAGAAATCGCTATACATAACTTTTCTGAAGCGGATCCGTTCCAATCCCATGCTGAGCTGTCAGCGGCGGCTTTGCTGTAGAGGCGGGTGCAGAGGACACATCCGACATTGGAAACCCCATAGTAGGTCTATGGGTGACGTCACTCCCCCTTCATTTCATAGCCATTGTATGAAGGTTAAAAACCCTCAATGTGCAGCTCCCCCTTCACCCTCCCCTTATACTCACCTGAGCCCGATCCTGATCCAGCACTGTGAACGATAGCTGAGGCTTTTCGGGGTCTCTCCCTCCTCCTTGGCAGAGACACAGCAGTGGGAGCTATCGGCTCCCATGGCTGTCAATCACAGCCAGTGAGGAAGGAGCGGGGGCTTAAGCCATGCTCTATGTGTCTCATAGACACACAGAGTAGACTCGGGAACGAGCACACACAAGTGCCCCAAGAGCAGGCAGCTTGCTAAGGAGGCACTCAGATGGGGGGGAGTGGCCAAAAGCACTGGCAGGGGACCCGAAAAGAGGATGATCGGGGCAGCACCTCAAAACCAGTGCACAGAGCAAGCAAGTATAACATTTTTCCTTTTAATCAAAAAATATGTGAACCTTTACAAACACTTTATGCTTAGTAAATGTAAAAAGCTAAAATGGGTCAGAGAAGTAATTCAACCCCTATACAGCTACTCATGAATTTTCAGTTACAGTGAGAGAATCTGAAAGGAATGCTCTATATTAGGGGGTCTCCAAAATTTCTAAACAAAGGGCCAGTTTACTGTCCTTTAGACTTTAGGAGGACTGGACTGTGGCCAATGGGAGTAAAAAATGCCCCAACATCTGTGGGACTAAAAAAAATATTGCTGGATTGGTGATATTGCTGGAGTGAGAGTAAAAAAAAAGTTACAGATCATCTGTGGTTAGTAGGAGGAAAAATAGTACCCCATCCCTGGTTTCAGAGGAAGAAATAGCCGTCCATTGTTAGAATCATTAGAAAGAATAAGTTAGTGGAAGGGATAGTGCCCCATCGTTAGTATCACTGGAAGGAATAGTGCCCCATTGTTGGTATAAGTGGGAGGAATAGAGCCCTATTATTGGTGTCAGTGGGAGGAATAGCGTTCCATCATTTATATCAATGATAGGAATTAAGCCTCATTGTTAGTGCCAGTGAAGAAAATGGTGCCCCACAATTGATGTCAGTGGAAGCAATGGTGCCTCATTGGTGTCAATGGGGCTCTTGTATCTTGTATCAATGAGAGGAATAGTGCCTCAAGAGCTGGATAAAGGCAAGCAAACGGATGCATCTGCCCTGGGAACTGGAGTTTGGAGACCGCCGCTCTATAGTATCAGTGTCAAGGGTATTGCCAGTGTTACCTTTTTATTTGTAAAATAAATGTTTTATATAAATAGTAAATTCATTATTTTACCATTGACCCAAATCCATAGCAATTTTCCTTATTCTCCATCTTCTGACTCACAGCTCCCATAAGTTCAATTTTTCCTAACTCTAATATTTTAGGGCAATTAACATAAACACATCACATTTTACTTTCCTTTGTTCCCCTCTTTTTTTTGTTGGTATATAAGGATATAAAAAAAAAAAAAGAAATATATATATATATATATATATATATATATATATATATATAATTCTGTAATGCTCACTGGAATTAAAACAATTATGCAAAAACAATCCAGATAAGTTAAGCATTACAATGTTTTTGTATGCATTAAGTGCAAACAAGTTATTGTAATCACACCTATGATTATAAGACCCCGTTCAGACTGCCGCGAAACGACTTGGTGGGGCGACCTGCACGGACTTCATATCATTGAAGTCAATGCAAGTCGCCTCCAGGTCGCCCCCAAAGTAGTACAGGACCCTTTTTCTAAGTCAGAGCGACTTGTGTCACTCCTGTTAGAACGGGTCCTGTACTATTCAATGGCGAGCGACCCACCGCGACTTGTCAGGCAACCAAGTCGCCTGACAAGTTGCGCTAGTGTGAATGGACCGTTATAGTGATTTAATGAACTATTATATTGGCATGTTCATATGTCACATCAAAATAAATGCTGTATTTCCAATATATAAATAAAATACGTTTTTATGTTGGCCTATAAATAACATCTTGATCTATGATGCAACAAGAAAGATTTTTTTTTTTCCTTTGAGGCTGTACAAATTATAGAGGAAATATTATGATACATATTTATTTTTTAGTAGTTAAACTATTATATATTTTGATGTAAGCTGTGTAGAGTCTGACACTTTTGTTTTTTTTATCCATGTTTCTTCTCAGTTTAGTATAGGAAATATTGCTATGTATTGCTATGTTATAAATCATTAATAGTATGTTCTTGTCAAAACTTATCTATAATTTAAATGTATGTTTAAGCTATCCTGCAACTCCTCCATTTATAATCCATAAGGGCAGTCACGTACCTGTACATGTTTCCTTTATATGGCTATATAAATTGCCAGCGGCAACCTGTTCCAGATATAATTTACTTGCCAGCAATGGTCTCTTTATTCAGTAAAATATATATTTTTTACCAAACACTGATATGGTACATTTGCACACTACATAGTATGCATACACTTAAAGCGGTAGTATCGGAGTATACTTAACTGTTATCTACAGGTAAGCCTATAATATGGATTACCTGTAGGTAAAATGAATATCTCCTAAACCTGCATGGTTTAGGAGATATTCGCACTGCATGCAGCCGCTGACACCAGTGGTGCATGCGCTATGAAGGTCCGGCGGACCTTCAGAGCTTCTTGCCGGCTCCTTGCCGGAAAGTGACCTCCCGCTCACAGCCAGTGGTGTATTTAGGTTTTGGGCTGCCCTAGGCCTGACTAAACTTGTGCACCCCCTAATTTAAATATGACGCACCCCTTCCTGTAAAGGCCACACCTCTTCCTGTTTATGACCCGCCCTGTCATCTGTAAACCACAGACGACAGCCACAGTCTATCAGTGCCCATCAGTGTAGCTTCATTAGTTCCCATAAGGTCAGCCTCATCAGTGCCCATCATCATACCATGCCATATCATACCAGGAGGTAGCAGTGTGACCGCTTTATGGGGGTGCCAGACTTATTTGCCTTCCAGCCCAATTCGCCCTGTAAGACTGGCACTATACTAAAAGTGTAGCGCAAGCCAGCAGGGACCCTTTTAAGTGCGGGAGGCGGGAGGAGGCTGTTTTTTTTTCTCGTGCGTGGTGCAGCTTTTTTGCTGCCCCCCTGCAAAGTGCTGCCCTAGGCCTGGGCCTTGTTGGCCTGGGCCAAGATACAGTACTGCTCACAGCACCAGAGCCGCTGAACCCGGAAGAGGCGCCGAGGGAACGTGACAGCTCCCTCAGCGGTGTCCGGGCGACTGTGTCGGGGCTTCGTTCTAAGGTAAGTATTTCATAATGAGCAAGTATGCGATGCATACTAGCACATTATGCCTTTGTCCTGCAGGGTTTTTTTTTTTTGTGAGGATTCAACCACTTTAAAGAGAACTTGCGCCAAGACTATTCACATTAAAGTTTTTAAATATTTTGAACAAGCAAATAAAGCACCTAAAAAGTCCGCTGTAGCTCTAGACATTGTAGTGAAACAACAAGCACTAAAACCCCAGCTCCCCTTCCCTTATTTTCTTTGGCAGCATGGACTTAACAGTCTGCCAGCCTTCTAATATAAACAAATAGCAGCTTTCTCTTTTTTTTTTTAGGATGAATTACTTTAGAGTGCATGTATGTAGACAGGTCAGTAAAGGCTGGTTTCTAAAGCTTTTTTACTACTTGTTAATAGTAATAGCTGCAACAGCCTGGGTTTAATTCATAGAAGTTGCTGATAATTCCCAAAACCCAAATTTAGCACTTAATCCCATTAGAGCTTCTGGGAGGGGGGGGGGGGGGTTATTAGATTTTGGCCATTTTTAGGACCAATAGGCACATTTCTGTCCAAAAAAGGCACTGAAAGCTGAGCAGAGCCTGTGTCAATGTTAATAATTATTATTAATTAAATACATTATTTTTATTTTATTTATTTTTTTTCCAAAATAAAATATTTTTATTAATAATAATAAAATGTAATTCAATTAAAAAAAAAATACAGCAAGGACATGTGTGTCCTGCTATTGCAATGATATGGAAAATATAAACCACTCTAATAACAGGTTTGAGGGATGCCTTGAAGCTGTATGTTGTATTTCAGAACAAACAGGGTTTCAAAGGACATTCTCCTCGCATTGTACAGGCAGCATATTTTTGACTAAGGGATTAAAGGCAGCAGCAGCATTCCAACCAATTTCTTTTCATTGATATCATCAAAAAAACGTTTTCAAGTGGCTTGACTGTCAGAGGTAGAAAATCCAAAATATTATAATATGTCTTCTTGCATGATTGGGACTTGACTTATACCAAGGCTTTGGAGCCATTCGTAGGAATAAAATTTTTCTGGTGAATCCATTACACACCTTAACCCTTTACGTGAGGGGTGTCTAACCACTTTTAACTAAGGGATCTTAGCCTTTGGTAAGCATCATAAGAGCCTTGTTGGTGGTGGATTAAAGCGTCACTTTTGCTGGAATTTCACATGGTGCTAGTGAGGTCACTGCACAGCATTTTTTGCCCTGCTTAAGTCACAAGTTTGTGAGTATACCGAGGTTTATTTTTGCTTCACACAGTGCATTACAGTATTACACTATGTGCATTCTGTCCTTTTCTTTACCAGGTCATGAGTCCATCTGAAGCCTTGGAGCCATTTTAGGAAATGGAGAGTCCTTCTGTGGAAAATCCATTTTACACCATATTTCACCCTACAATGAGGGGTAGTTTGTGTAACCTCCTTTAATTAAAGAGTCTCATCTTCTGCTGAGTGGACTATGATCTTAGGTCAGGGTTGATAAAATTGTCACTTTACAGTAATTTGCACATTGATATCCGAAGGGATTACACAAAAGGATGAGGACTGTGTTGGACTTTTTTTACTTTCAAAGGTTTTTATTGACATATAGCAGAAAGTTCAAAAACAAGAGCTTTATTTGTGAGCCAATAAAATAATGAAGAGACACTTACTTTAAATGGTACAAGGTACAAAACCCATGTAATAAAACAAAAAAATAATATACAAGCTCCAATGATGTGCAATGTGGAAGCGGTCGGCTCTAAAATACAGATGTGGGGAACTGACCTCCACCGCATGACACCCTGCAAGGGAAAAAGCTGTGTCATGTGAGGGAGATAACCCCCCCCCCCCCCAACCATCATACTCCGAAATCCTAGTGTATTATATGAAATGTGAAGTGTCAATATCAAAGAAGAAAACAATAATGCCGAGATCTGATTTTATAATGAGGGGACCCCATCATTATATAACCTTTGAGGTCCAAGGCCCTTAATAGTGAGAGTAGGAAACAAAATGACAAAATGAGCAGGCCTCTTGCCCTATGCACCCCAAAACAATCAAAGGGATTTTGAATTAAATGAGTACAGCATACTCAAAAATAAGAGTGTAAAAGGGGGCTGTTCCTTAATTGTGGAACTGTGTGCGACAAAGGGTTTCCAAGGCCTCAAAGGATAGGCTCCCTGCTTACATGAGATATTATGTATTCTAAAAAATCTTAAAAGACAGTCAAGGTACTGTAAAGGGGAGGAAAGGGAAGAAAGAAGGAAGAAAGTCAAGTGACAAAGAGAAGAGAGATATGAGGAAGAGAAATGAGTTCAGCCCAGTAGAGGTCCCACTTCTCTACACCCAAGTTCTCAATAGTGTAGGCTAAGATATGCTCATGTAGGTTCCCCAAGGTCCCAAAATTGCTTCAAATTTATCCACAGAGTCCAGTAGAATGCAAACCATTTTTCCCTGTTCCATGATCCAAGAGATTTTCCTCTTGGCTGCAGCAAATGAAACTCTGGGTTGCTTCCAGGCTCGAGCTAGGGACAATTTAGCACCTAAGAGGATAAGGAAAATTAAATACTGAGAGGTTTTTAGAGACTGTGGGTATTGGGAGATTGAGCAAACCTACCAATGGAGATTTTGGGACCTGACAGCCGGTAACTTTGCAAATGAAATAGAAAATTTTATTCCACAACCCCCTAATCCTAGGGCATTCCCACCATATATGTAGCATCAAACTGGGTAAGTCTCACCCTCTGAAGCATTGGGGAGAGGAAGAAGGGAACATCTTGGCTAGCCTGGTTGGAACCAGGTACCATCTAGTTAGCACTTTGAGATTTGCTTCAATCAGGGAAACATAGTAAATACCTTGGAAGGATCGAAAGAAGGCTCTATTCCAAACCTCCAGGTCCCAGCTATTCTAGAGATCCTCCTCCCATGCCAACATGTATGGCAGCTCAGCCCTGTCTGAGGCAAGTGACAGATAAATTATGGATATGCCTTCCCTCTGCTCCATGGGCTGGCCACACTTACAAAGAGTGTGTATGTATCTGTATGAACCAATACCCTTCGGAAGCAGGCATTTCAAGTTCGCTTCTGCAGTAGCTAAGTGATAAGGGGCCTAGTAGAGTGAGAAAGTGGCCAATGTGGTATAACCCCTTGTCCAACCACCAATTAAAAGCCCTGCTAGCCATTTTGGGTGGGAATTCAGAGTTATGAAAGATATGGGCCAATGGTTGCATTTCTGAGGCTAAGGAAGGTAGGGCCTTCAGGCCATCCAAAAGGGCCAGAAAATGTGATAAGGTAGGAGACAAAATTGGAGGGCAGTCCTTGGGGGGCCACCAAAGAAGGAAATCTAGTGTGAAAGTCGGTGCTGTTTGCCTCTCTATGTGCACCCAATCCAGTTTTTCCAGGCAAAAATAAATGATGGAGACCTGTGTCAAGCAAACTGCTTGGTAATACCAAAGTTAATTTGGTACACCCAGTCCCCCCTGTTGCCTTGGGCGAAAGAGCACTCTTCATGATATTCGGTGTCCTGAGGGGCCCCAATTGTACCCAATGATTTTCCCTTGAAAGTTCCGCAAATGGTCTCATTTGATAGGAATTGGAAGGGAGGGAAAGAGGTATAACAGTCTGGGTAATAAAGTAATCTTAATGGAATTATTTCTGCTGAGCCATGATATGTCAGGGTGAGCCCAATTTTTAAGGTCAGATTCTAGTTTCTTATAGCTTGGGGGGTAGTTAGCTTTATATAATTGTGAGATTGATCCCTAGATAATGGATGGTCGAATCATTCCATCCGAATTTGAAGGAGCCTTTCAGGTGTGCCACTATTGCAAAATTTAGGGGTGAGAGGAGGCACCCCTATCTCGTTCCTCTAGCTATTGTGATAGGCTCTGAGTAATACCCTTGAACATGAACTTGTGCTCCCGGATGAGAGTAGAGGGCTCCTAGAAGGCCCATGAAGTTTTGACCTAAGCCCCAGCAGTGCATTATAGAAAAAGAGAAGGCCAAGAGACCGAATTGAAGGTTTTCTGAAAGGCCTATGGATAGAGGAATACCCTCCTGTTGGCAGCCTCTATCCCACTCAGATTGTAAAAGATAAACAATATCAATTGCTCTTCTGATTTGGTCTGGACCCTTTCAGCCTGTGATAAACCCAACTTGGTCCTTATGTACTGTATGTATAGGCCTATAAAGGAAATTATAGTATTCGTTAGGATCTTTGTCAAAATCTTCATGTCATTATGTATTAAAGAAATAGGTCTGTCATTTCCCACCTCCCTGTGATCTTTGTTTGGTTATATGATAACAGAGATGAAGGCTGAGTTGAGGTGTCTATCTAGTGCATCTCCCTTACATAGTTACATAGTTACACAGTTAGTCAGGTTGAAAAAAGACACAAGTCCATCTGGCTCAACCAATAAAAAACAAAAAACAGTGGATCTCCCTTACGTTTTAAATTAAAAAAACGAACTAAGCGAGGGGCTAGTTGTGTGGCAAATGTTTTGCAATAAGGAACCAAAAAGCTATCTGGTCCAGAGGCTGAGCCCCGTTTCATATTTTTAATGACCTCCAGCACCTCTTCCTCCATTATGGGGGTTTCTAACCTATCCCAGTGTCAAGCTTCTAATTCCGGAATTGGAAGAGAATCCAAAAAAACAAGTCATATGATTAGTATCACTGACTTATCTCGAACTATACAAATGTTCATAAAACGCATAGAAAGCTTCTATAATGCAATGAGCGTTTTAGGTAGAGACTCCACCCGACACCTGGATCTTAGGCAAAGAATACGTACGCAACTGGGGAGAAATTTTAGAGGCCAATATTGGGCCTATTATAGTTCCCTGATGATAGAATTTAGCCCCGCTCCATCGTGAGTGCTTTTCCGCTTGGGATGTGAGGGCTAAGTTCAGGAAGCGAGCTGTCTCTAGCTGATCTAATGTGGATTTAGTAGGGTCAGGTTTGTGCTTTTTTCTTATAGACGGGAATTCTTTTTCCAATTTTTCAACAAGGCACTCCCTTTTAGTTTGTGAAGCTATCTGAATCAGTTTGCCCCTAATCGCTGATTTATGCACGGCCCAGAGTGTTTCTGCCAAGACTCCCTCCACCTTGTTAAGGTGAAAGTACTCCTGGATAGCCTTTTCAATTTCCAATACCCGAATCGGGTCACTAAGAAAAGATTCATTGATTCTCCAGTGGGAAATATTCAGGGGCCTGTTGGATCTGCACAAGGATAATAAGACCATTGAGTGATCTGACCATACCATGTCTCTAATGTCAGATTTAACTATGTTTGTTATATGGGCTGTGGAAGGGAAAATATGGTCAATCCTAGCATAAGACTGGTGTGGGCATAAGAAATTGGTATAAGATCCTTTTGTGAGGCTCACTTCCCTCCAAGCATCAGCTGGTCCACGCTGAAAGAGTAGTTTGGCGATTTTGAGGCTTCTTTTAGGGGGTCATTGTAGTTAAGCTCCCGGGGGTCTAGACTTATCAAGTCCCAGATCGAAAGCAGTAATCAAGTCTCCTCCATAGATCACTACCTTTCACAAGTGGGCTATGTGTACTGAGCATCATATGGAAAAATCCTGCCTGGCCCTGATTGTGTGCATAGTAGGAGATATAAGAATATAGGTGGTCCTCTAGAAGTCCATTCACTTGGATAAATCTGCCCTCAGGATCCCTGTGTATTAATTGGGGAGTAAATTTACAGCTTTAAGAGAAAATCACAGCCACCCCCTTAGTTTTATCCTTGCATTCGCTAGAAAAACTGGGGGTGTTTGGCATGAAGGTAGGAAGGGTTATACTGCCTTGGGAAGTGAGTTTCTTGTAGGAGAACAATATCTACCTTTAGAGATTGAAATGAATAAAGGATTTTTCTAAGTTTCACAGGTGAATTAATGCCCTGTGCGTTGTGAGACACAATATGCAGAGGGGATGAGGAGACATTTTTTTCAGGCATGGAGCAGAGGGGGAGGACCCATAACCCTGATGACTAATTAGTTCCAAGGGGGAGAGTTTTGCCATTGAAGCCTTGAACCTCAGCAGGATACACATGGAGTAGTGGTATTCTGTTGAAGGTAAGAGAAGAGAGACCTAGAAAAAGAAGGAGTAAAGGAGATTAGAAAAAGTATCTGGAAGAACATATGGCAGTAGGAGGTTTCCGGGCCCTCGCTACCCACAAAGTAATTCAATGTTCCATCCTCAGAATCTGAGGACCAAGTCCTATCAAGTGGACATAGAAACACCTTAACCACCCGATAGGAGGAGGCACAGGGTAACCTCCCCAGGTCCAACACACCTTATATTCAAATTTTGACAACAAATAAAGTTTAAACCCTGACAACATGCTTAAGTAATATAAAAGCATCTGGAGAGTCCCAAAGATGGTGGGGGAAACAGGGAGATGGGGGGGCAAGGGAACGGGGGAGGAGGAGGTAAAATGGAAAGGAGGTCTGAGGGAATGGGGGATAAGGACTGGCCGGGGGGGATAGCTTGAAAGTCAGACATGGGCTACTTCTAAAGTTTTCAAGGTATACGTGAGAAGTCTGCTGACAGGACTCAATTCTTGAAGATAAA
Source organism: Pelophylax lessonae (assembly GCF_965119305.1). Taxonomy (NCBI): domain Eukaryota; kingdom Metazoa; phylum Chordata; class Amphibia; order Anura; family Ranidae; genus Pelophylax; species Pelophylax lessonae. Next base: position 193,597,524 of record NC_138777.1, on the reverse strand, counting down.
ATTAAAACAAAGAACAAAAAAATGTCCAGTTTAAGAGGTATTCTTGGTGTGAAAAGATCTTATCCAGGAAAAGTTACCCGATTCAAGCAATTCCAGTGTATAGCGAATTTGAACTTCACAGGTTTGTAGATTAAGTGGGTCTGCCCTCCTTTCATCATTTGTTCTATGTCTTGTTCCATACAGGAGTGATGGGGCTGGATGGAGGAGGACTTTTTTTGGTCCCAGAATGAGAGGACGAAAAGATAGCAGGGGGAAGCTGTGAAATGGGTTTTAAGGCCCAGGAGAATTTTTTCGCCATCTTGAATGTTAGAAAAGGAATAGGTCTTGCCTTTTTATGATCAAATGGAAAGGCCCGCCAATATTTGACATTTCCTTGAGAGAGGACAGTGAGGAGAGGTTTTAGGGATCTCCTTCTTTGGACACTGGACGGAGAAATGTCCACAGAGATCTGTATCAGGTGGTTTTGGCATAGAAGCTGAGATTTTCATAATCTCTTCCTTAATGTCATAGAAGTGCGGTTTAACAACCACATCCTTAAGGGTCACATCGCGACCAGGGGGGCTCAAGGCTCTGTGGGCACGATCCAGTTCTAATTTATGCTGAGGTATATCTGGTAGGAGATCTTTATTGAGTCTCTGAACTGCCATAGGGATGTCTGTAATGGAGTCTCGAAGCCCTCTTATGTGGAAGTTAAATCTCCTGGACCTATTTTCTAGATCGACAGTCCTTGAAAGAGCAGTCTCAAGTTGGTCCTGTAACACTTGAATGAGATCTGTGTTCTGGTTAGCTTTGGCTACTGTGGTATTAAACTTATGCTACATCGCTTCCATCCTAGAACCCAGATTCTGGAAATCTGCTTTAATATCTCCAGTTATTTTAGCAGCAGTATTGGCTAAACCCCTGTCTAGCAGCAGTGAGAACTTGTGAAATAGGTCTGCTGTGTTCAGTGATGTGTCTGTGCTGTGGGGGGATTCAGAAGCAAGGTGCGTCCTAGCAGAGATTCTGTTGATATGGGGTAGTGAGCTGTATCCTGTAGGTTACTCACAGTCCTGCCTGATGCCAGCGGTGTAGGTGCGGGCAAGGTAAGGTGCCCCGACTCTGGGTTGCCTTCCTCCATAGGAGCACATGTTGGAGATGTAGCTGCCATCTTGGAAACGGCCGGGGCCATGGCTGAATAAAAGCTAGCCCACAGGTCCCTCCTTGCTGTTCCTCCAGACATATTCTGATGACTGAGGTTTTCCCCCACTCTATGAGCCCAGGAGCGCTGGGGTTGTCAGTTGCAATCGCCCGTTAGGTGTGCCCGGGAGCCGGGGTGGTGTGGAGCTCCTGGCTTAAGCATCCATCTTGCAGAGTCTCACACATTCGCCTCCTGTGTTGGATTTTTTAAGGTCATTTGTTATATTGCACAATTTTGGTCTAATTACTCTTAAAGTGATAGTACTACAAAAATGTGACATATGCTATTAGTTGATATCTATATGTGGATATTTTTGTGAGGGCTTCTGACAATTGGAATCAGATATCTTGCACAAAATTGGTTTTGTTTAGTTATTTAGCATGACATTGAGCACAGAATCGATTAAGCTTTTTTGTAAATCACCATGACACAGGCTCTTCCAAAGAATACTATAAGCTGCTGAACTGATGCATATTGCCCAGGATTCCCCCACTGTTGTCACCATAAAAAAAAAAAGGCCTGTGAAAAAAGAAAAATAACAATTGCAGCCAGCAACAATTAGAAAATATGTATGCAGTGCATACAACAGGTTTATGTATATACATTCTAGTGCTGCTTCTATATAACTTTGTAACATGTTATTTTTGTTATAATCACCTAGAGCAGATTTGTTTTAGTGTTTGTGTGTTTTTTACACACAAGTAGGCAATATGCCCTCTGAAAAAACACATACAGCCTGTTATCATTGTAATGGAAGTGGACATGCTGTAGAGACAGCACAAAATCAGCAGCATTGAGATGTAATGATAAGAAAGGTAACCCCCCACCACCAATTCTCTGAGATACACAGCAAATTGATACCTATGTGATATTCAGCAGGGGTTTACTATCTATGTCAGTGCCTGCAAGCCCTACACTAATCCCTCTCTATACATTTTGTCAGCAGCACTCTCTATGCTTTCCCTATCAAGGATAAAGCACATTGTCAATATGGCTGCTGTGACTTCACCCTTTTATAGTGAGAGGGCTTGCTTCTCCAAAATCCCCTTATTAGACCTTCTAAACCTGCTGACTAAGGTTTAAAGGCTGGGCAGTGCATTATGATTACAAAAAAGATAGGTCTAAAGAGTTTCCACATTATTTGCAGAGACCACATATGGGTTAGAAACCCATTGGATCCACGGCAAACCAGGATAGTGGCAAACCTGAACCTCATTCCTGTTAAAATGATGCATGCATGTCCATGCCCATAGTATTTTGCCCTCTAGCATGAAACCTAACTGTTGCTAGGTCCATTTTGTGGAATAAACAGATTACTGTGGATCTCATTTCTAAACAGTAACACCTTTCTTAAAGCCTTATGTAAGGAGGTAGTATACAAGCCATCACAAGGAAATCCCACCACTTAAGTTTCTGAGAAATAAAAGAAAATGCAATTCAGTCCTAACGCAAAGCAAATACATCATAACTCAAACAGCTTTGTTTTGAATATTATGACCTCCTATTACACTTCTTTTGGGTCCTCTTTACAAAATTTGAGAAGGAAAAAAATTATTGAAATCAACAAGATTTCAGCAGTAACTTTCCTAGATGACATTAGAAAGGGAAAACCAGGCCCCAATTTCTACACTTCTCCAGCGTTTGTAACATTTTATCTCTTAACCTACACAAAATGAACAAGATAAGAGCAAACAAGTCCTTCCAATAGGGAAACAGAATCATAGAATGCAATATAAGGGTCATAAGGATTACATTTATCTGTGAAGACCATCATAAGAATTCTCAAAGATGTGACTTTCCTTATCAGTGATAATCAAATATTGCAGATTACATGTTATATTGAGGCCAATGTTCTGATTTCCATCAGTCTTAAATCTTTGATCCCATTTGTGCCTTTGGCAAGCACAGGAAATGAAGAGGTATCTACTTTTCCTATAGCTATGCTATGTTGACATCCATAATTAAGTGTTCCCATTATGGACCCTGAAAGGAATTAACAAGACTCCATCAAGATGGCTTTAAAGATTGCTGCCTATTATAGTTTCACGGGTGCTGTTCTTGGCAGCAAACACAGTAAGAGTCTTTAAGCAGTTTCCAAATTGCCTTTGTTCTGCGATACATTATGATTTCTTTTGCAGTGTAGAGAATAACACCTACTCCATAGGTCTATTTTCTTCTATTGGACAAGAAATTGCACTGTTCAGGACATTCACCTACTAATGTCTCCTAACGTCACACTTTCTACAGTGTTGACTCCATCACCATCTTGTCTTTTAAACAGAAAAAAGTTGGTTTCCCTGGCTGCCCTAGTTTTGGTGTCTTTCAAATTCTTTCTCAAGAACAGGACCCTGAGACACACTTATTTAATTATCTTACAAAAAACGTTTATGCAGACATTTCTACAAAAACCCTCAATGCATTTACGCCTATTCAACAGCTGATAAACTCAACAGAATGGACATTTTAGCCATGTGTTACCACCTCTGATGTGTTAATATATAGTAGACATTGGACATCAAAAGGCACAATCATCAATTTGATATATTTTTTTTTTATTTCCAGAAATTTAAATGTTGATCCTTTACCAAATATATAATAGTATTACATAGAGATTTTCATATCAATAGCACTAAATATTTTGATTTAAAAATAGAAGTGTATTTTCTGGAGAATTGAAGACAAACATTTTTCTCTAAAAAATCTTACTGAACCCTACAAATAATAATGTGATGAATTCTTGCTAAATTAAATTTTGCATTTTTTTGCAAACAAATTAACTTATAAAGAATTAATTTTGACTATTTACCTGTTGAGCATAATCCCTTTCATCAGATAAATACTAGAATAAAAGTATATGTAATTTCATCACTAAAATCTCAGTTTTAACGCATTTTTCAATATTTTTTTAAATCTGCAGTTCCCATTAAAATGACATCTGCTGATCTTGCTATGAAAGTCCTTGTTGAGGCACTGCCTGTTTAAAGGTGTCAATATCCTGTATTCATACTACTTCCTCCTCTCCTCTTCCTTTCTCTGTCGGGGTCCCCCAAAAATCTGTTCTTGGACCTCTCCTATTCTCAATCTACACCTCCTCCCTGGATCAGTTGATTTCCTCCCATGACTTTCAGTATCATTTCTACACTAACAACACCCACATCTATCTCTCCACTCCTCAGCTCACTTCATCAGTCTCCTCACACATCTCTAATTTACTAACATACATATCAGTCTTGATGTTACACTACTTCCTCAAACTCAACCTTTCCAAAACTGATCTCATGATATTGCCCCCCCCCCCCCCCAATATACGTGCCATTTTTCCTGACTTCTCTGTCAAGATCAATGGCACAACAATGAACCGATCCCCACCTGCCATGGTGCTAGTTTTTATCCTGGACTCTGAACTCTCTATTCAGCCCCTCATCCAATCACTGTCCGCCTCAATCTCCACAACATCTTCAAAACATGCCCCTTCCTAGCCAATGACACCACAAAGCTCCTTATTCACTCCTTGGTTATCTCTCACCTTGACTGCTGCACCTCCCTCCTTATTGGCTTACCTTTACATAGTCTATTCCCTATTCAGTCCATCATGAATGCTGTTGCCAGACTCATCCACCTTACAAAACACTCAGCGTCTGTTACACCTCTCTGTCAATCCCTTCATTGGCTGCCAGTTACCCAACAAATTTGATTAAAAATACTAACAATAACCTGCAAGGCCATCCACAACTTGGCTTCCCAGCTGCATCACTAACCTGGTCTCAAAATACTAACCAAATTGTTCTCTTCATTCCTCCCAAGACATCCTGTTCTCTAGTTCCCTTGTCATCTCCTCCTATGCTCGCCTCTAGGATTTCTCCAGAGCCTCTCCCATCCTTTGGAATTCCTTTTCCCAATCTGTCTGACTATCTCCTACTCTATCCACTTTTAGGTGATCCCTGGAAACTTTTCTCTTCAGAGAAGCCTATCTTGCCTCCACCTAACAGCTGTATTTTTCTTTTCTCTATTAGCTCATCCCCCAGAGTTTTTTTCCTTTTGTATCACTTGACACTCCCTTTCAAAATGTAAGCTCTAATGAACAGGGCCCTCTGATTTCTCCTGTATTGAATTGTATTATAACTATACTTTTTTCCCCTCAACATTGTAAAGCGCTGTGTAAACTGTTGGTACTATATAAATCCTGAATAATAATAATAATCTCTCAGTTATACTCCTTAATTGTTCTGCTATCACATTGCTTTCTGATGGAGACTATTAGTGGCCTTTTCAACAACTATTATTCAGGTAATGTCACCATTGTCACCATCTGTAAATCCACCCTGAGAAATGCCACACAGTCATTGACTTGTGATCATGCCATGAAGGTCCTTGTTGAAGCACTTCCTGTTATAACGTGACAACGTTCCATCTCTTTCTACAAGTTATACTCCTGCATTGTCCTTCTGTTATGTTGGCTTATAATGGAGACTACCAATGGTTGTCTCAACAGCCATTTTGCAGGGAGGGTCTACTGTTGCCACCATCAGGAACCTACCCTGAGAAATATCATGCAGTCATCACTGGAGTGCATTCAAGAAGACAGGAAGTGGCAAGACTGCATGATAACCATCCTACAGTTAGGCCTTACATTTACATTAAAGCCAGTGGTCCCCATTTTCCTGGTCACCTATTGAGTTACCATCCCTATAATGCTTTAAAAAATGTTAACATGGCTTCATTCTTAACGTAAACTAGCATAGGTAAAATATAATAATGTAATCACTCTGGATAGATAAGATTGCATTTTTGCATGGGTGCCAGCCACTTCCTCTTTTTAATGTAATCTTTTTTTTTAATATCAGAAACAAATACAAGATGAATACCAAAAATAACCCCAACAGCTTCACATTTAAATAATGAAACTTTAGCTCCAGTAATGTCACACTATAGTTTTTTTTCGTTTGTTTTGATTTTCGTTAACTTTTTTGTCTGAGCATAGATCTGTGTTTGTCTTAACCACTTGCCGACTGCCGCCCAACTATATACGGCGGCAGTCAGCCCCTCACAGGCAAAGTGACGTATGGGTACGTCACTAGCCTATGAGGCTCTAGGGAGCGAGCGCGCGCCTCTGGAGGCGCGCTCCCACTGCCACTCGCTCACGGACCCCCCCGCACGAGTGAGCGGGGGGCTCGATGTCCGCCGCTCACTCGCTATCCTCCGGTACAGCGGGAGAAAGGCAGGCGGCTAGTGTAAACAAAGCCGCCTGTCATTCTCCCCTGTGTAACAGCACAGATCATACGGTCCTGCTATGTAGAACCGTAGATCTGTGCTGTTATACACACAGCCACATCCAATCACAGTAAGAATCATGGCTCTAGGGACACACTTAACCCCTCCCTCTCAAATAAAGTTAACCCCTTCACAGCCAGTGTCATTTTTACAGTAACAGTGCATATGTATAGCACTGATTACTGTAGTAATGTCACTGGTACCCCCAAAAGTGTCAAAAATGTCAGTCAAGGGTCCAATCTGTCCACCGCAATGTCGGAGTCCCGCCAAAAAAATTGCAGATCGCCGCCATTACTCGTTAAAAAAAACAATAAAAATGGCAAAAATCTTTCCCTTAGTTAGTAAACGCAATAACTTTTGCACAAACCAATCAAAATATGCTTTTTGCGATTTTTTTTTTTTTACCAAACATATGGTAAATAAAAAAAATTGGCCTAAAATGTTAAAAAATTTTGATTTTTACATTTTTTGGGGGGAATTTCATATAAAAAAAAATTTGAAAAATATTATTTTTGCAAAATTGTCGCTCTTTTTTTGTTTATAGCGCATGATCAAAAAATAGCACAGGTGATCAAATACCACCAAAAGTAAGCTTTGTTTGTGGGAAAATAAAGGACGTCAATTTCATTTGGGTACAGTGTTGCACGACCGCGCAATTGTCCGTTAAATTCACGCAGTGCCGAATCGCAAAATAGGCCCTGGTCAGGAAGGGGGTAAAATCTTCCGGGGCTTAAGTGGTTAAGTATGTTTGAAGCCATTTACTGTTGACTCTCTCACTACTTCTGCTGGAAGTTTATTTTAAGCATCAACAACACTTTCATTAAAATAATACTTTCTAAAACTAGTTTTGAACTTTCCTCCAGTTAGTTTAAGGTCATATCCCTCCTGAACCTTGTTCACCCCCTTGATGTATTTAAAGGTTTCAATCATGTCTACCCTTTCCCTTCTTTCCTTCAGACTGTACATATTAAGTTCCTGAAGTTGCTCCCAATATGTTTCATCCTCCAAACCTTTCACCGTTTTTTTTTTTTACCCGTCTCTGGAATCTTTTTTGTCTAAATGAGGTCTCACTAAAGATCTATATAGAGGAGTCAGAACCTCCTTCCTCTTGCTGGTGACCCCTCTAGTGATGCATCCTAGAATTTGATTTTTCTCACTTAATTTGAAATAAGTACCCCCATATTTTTTTCTTCTGTAGTGCTGTGTAATACTAATTGGCCAGCATTATAAAAAATATTATTAATAGCCCAAGTACAATGATCCTATATACAGCAACCAATTATAGCAGCCCTAGAAGCTAATAATAATAATAATAATAATAATAATAATATTAAACTCAAAAGATGCCAGAAAGGGCACACCAAAGGTATTTGAAGGTATAACAAAAGAAAGAAAAAAAAATGTAAGTTGATAAAAGCAATGTAAAGAAGAAAAGAAATGATTGCCATTTGGAGTTCCCATTTCTGTATCATACATATTGTATGCCTAAAAAAGGAAGGTGCCTTGGTTTGTCCTGCAAATGGAGTGGCCATTTGCTCTAATATAATATATGCTTCTAATCATGGTACACGCAGAATGTAGCCAGCGATGTATTCTGCTTGAGTGTCACCTACAAATCTTAGAAATCCTTATGGAGTAGGAAATTACCTTTTAGGAAGCCCCAACAGGGAATTGTCACACTGTGCTGTTGTTCCCTTTTCACATAATACATGAAAAATAAATACAAAAGTTAAACCCACACATACATGATAAGTGGTTTTGTCAAATGCTCTGTATAACAATATACAAATCTTTCTGTGTGAACCACGGATACTCAAACCTTTTTAAAATAGGTACAGTTTACTGAGCATAATACTGTTTGGGAAGGATGGGGGCAGGGGCGTAACTACAGGGGTTGCAGGGGTTGCAATCGCAACCGGGCCCCATACTCCAGGGGGCCCATGCGGCTCCCATTTAGACCTGGATAGAAGGGGTGGCGGGGGCAGCATGTAGAGCAATCACTGTCCTCCTTTTTCCTCTTGTAGCTGCAGAAGGAAAATGGAGGAGATTGGTTCCTCTGTATGCAGCCCCCGCCACTCCTCCTATCCAGTTCACTTGTGTCCTGCTGTCTCTGGGCCCCTGTGTGCTACCCTGTTCCCCCCCCCCCCACTGTGCTGCCCCCCCCCCCCTACTGTGCTCCCTACCCTCTCCTGCCGGCTGCTGCAGGGGATGTGTCACAATAGAGAACTAGGAAGGGGTCGGTAAATATGTAATTTACCAGCTCCTTCCTTTTCTGAATGGACATAGTCATAGTCAGTGACATTGTAAAAAAAAAAAAAATAATAAAACGATAAAAAATAATACAATTAAAAAACCAAAAAAATAAAAACTACTGACACCAGTGGGTGAACTTCCAGGATCGCAAAAGTCACACTTGCGACCGGGCCCTGGCATTCCACTACCGTGGGGAGGCCCCAAGGCTTGAAGGGAAGGTCCCCGGGCCAGGGGTCCTGGGGGCCCTTCATAGTTTCTTGCACCGGGGCCCTGAAGGTTCTAGTTACGCCTCTGGATGGGGGGGGAGGAGGCTGTGAACCTGTGCTGGAGGTCCATGGGAGTAAAAATGTCCTGCATCGATAGGAATAAACATATACTGTGGCATCAGTAGAAGTAACAAATGTCCCTGTGTGGGCCGTTAGTGGAAGTAAAGAAATCCCCAGTGGGGTTACAAATGCTTCAGCTGACTTTGGAAGGAATAATGGAATAATGCTCCCTTATTGATTTTAGTGGGAAAAATAGTACTTCATTAGTGGTGTCAGTGGAGTTTGGAAAGATGTTCAGGGCTCACTTCACTTACCTTTAATCAAACTCCATGTCCTATGTCCTTTACTTGCCTAATGACATCCCAGTCAGAACTTTTTTCAGGCAGCAGATTACTCCATCTAACAGTGCCTAAAGCAGAGTTCCACCCAAAAGTGGAACTTCCACTTTAAGGCCTCTTGACCCCCTGACATGCCACGTTTGGCCAGTCATTTTTTTTTTTTGGGGGGGGGGGGCAGAGTTGTATAAAGTACTCAAAACCCATACTTGAGTAAAAGTACAAGTGCTCGATCAAAAAGTGACTTGAGTAGAAGTAGAAGTGCTCGATCAAAAAGTGACTTGAGTAGAAGTACTAAAGTATTCAACATTTTTTGTACTTAAGTATTGCAAGTAGTTTTTTTAAAAAATTTTGCTACTCAAGTACTGAAAGTAAAAGTACCAGTAGTTTTGAAAAAAAATGCTACTCAAGTACTGAAAGTAAAAGTACAAGTATTGTGTTATGTAGTTATTAAAGAAAGAAGTGAAAAGTTTGAACATCATATTTTTTTTTATTATTTCAAATGCAGCTTTTATTTATACATACAGTAGCATTTATTTTCGTATGCGCTGATAATACACATGTTTTGAGCTTCATGAAACCTGCCATCTACTGTTCTGGCAGTTGTAATTTTTATAATAGTAACGAGTAACTATGCAGCACAAAAAAAAAAAATCGGAGTAGAAGTATTGAATTCATCGAAAAAATGTAGTGAAGTAAAAGTGGAAGTAGGAGAAAAAAATTCTACTCCAGGAAAGTACAGATACCGCCTTTCGGTACTTCTTAAGTACAGTAGTGAAGTAGTTCTACTTAGTTACTATACATCTCGGGGGGGGGGGGGGGAGCAGGTTCCCCAGTTTTGACAGGTACCCGCTCCCACTTCCACTCGAGCCACCTAGGTGGCTCGAGCAGTAGTTCTCTCTCTCCCCCTCCCTCCCTGCAATCTTCCGGGATGATGGCGATCTCTTCACACACGCTTATAGGTGTAGAAGCATTGCCCAGTCGAGTGTCTTAGTCCTGACTCATCCCTATTTCACTACTTTTACTTTCCATCATCACATCAAGGGTGCAGTTTTAATGAACCAATACATACTGTACAATGGGTTTATCAGTGTGTGAAAGCCTCAGAGTTTGAAAGCAACAAATAAACCCCAAACACTGGGAATGCTTTCATGTGCTACTATTCCTGCAGTATCAATTACTGGGATACAAACAGTACCGCAATCACTTTCGATGCAGGTCAAAAAGGAAAATGTCTCTTGGGTGTTACTTTGCCTTACTTTAGATCAACAGATCAATGATTCTCAAAGCAGATCTTGGGATCCTTAGAAATTGGCGATTGAGTCCTTATAACCACAACTTTTCATCTTAGACTTTCAGAAGACTGAAAATAAGAACTACTACTAATGACTATACAGAAGCACTCAAAGAACAATTCAAAATTCAATTATTAAAGTGGTTCTAAAGGCAGAAGTTTTTTTTTTTTTATCTTAATACATTCTATGCATTAGGATAAAAAATCTTCTGGGTGCAGCAGCCCCCCTCAGCCCCCTTATACTTACCTGAGCCCCATCTTGATCCAGCAATGTGCACGAGTGCCTTGGCCTTCCAGGACTCTCTCTCCTGATTGGCTGAGACACAGCAGTGGGGCTATTTGCTCCCACTGCTATCAATCAAAGTCAGTTAGCAAATGAGGACTGGAAGAAAACACAAGCGCCTACTAAGTGTAGCTTTTAGGAACTTTCAAGGAGATAAAAGTAGTTAGCCAATGAGGAGAGATTGGGGGCGGGGCTGAACCACAGCTCTATGTCTGAATGAAAACACAGAGCTGTGGCTGTTTGCTGTGTGGGGCATTCAACAGGAGGGAGGGGCCAGGAGCACTGGCAAGGGAGCCGAGAAGAACAAGGATCTGGGCTGCCCTGTGCAAAACTATTACACAGAGCAGGTAAGCATACCACATCTTTGTTATTTTTTAAGAAAAACATAGACTTTAATATCTCTTTAGGTGATCTGTGGTGGTATCTAGTGGCAGATCCTCCTTAGCCCTAACCAACTGTCAAGCCATTTAAAATATAAATAATTATATAAATTCCTGATAACTTACCCCCTCATTTCAGAGTCATAGTGGCACACATTCTCCTTGCTTCCACAGTAAAAATCACAAGGAAATGGAAATCGTCCTCCATCCCAAATGTTTCAGAGGTTATCTCATATGTAAACCACACATGTGAACATGAACGTCTCATTGCCAATAGATTGAACAAGACATCGTCATTCCAACGCACCTGGGAACCTTGGCTACCATGCATCGTTAAATGATTGTTTATTGTACGTTTAACCTATTGCATACCTTTTGCAGGCAGATTCTTGTAATTATGCTCTTGTGTGATGATGGCTCATTGTATGTAACCCCCCCCCCCCCTTATCCCCCCCTTATACTTGCTTATATCTACCCCTGCTTACCTGTTACTTGCTTTGTGTTAATTTTCTGAAAAAAAAAAAAAACAATAAAAAATGAATTTGAAAAAAAAAATAAAAATAAAAAATAATGATATGAATACCCTGCAAAGGATTCCCCGTGAAAAATAGTAAAAAAAAGGCAGTTTTACTGTTGTCACCATTGTAGCCACTGAAGATTAAATTAGAAAAACATTAACATAGTATGCTGGGGCATATATGCAACAATCAAGTCCACTACATAAAGGACAACACTTTGTGTCCAGTGGATTATTAGAGCCATATTTGGTGTTAAATTCCCCCTCTTAAGCCAAATTTAGTAAGTACAAGAACATCTCATCTCTCATATATGGATGGCAGGGTCAATAAACAGCTACCAGTGGATATAAATCCTAAAGCAATAATATGAAAATTGAATATCAATTTTTATTAAAAAAAAAAAAATACAAGTAGAAGGGCTAAATATAATTAAACTGTTTTGAGACAAAAGTTAGGTATTCTAACACATTGAACATTTTGTCACAGCTTGTACGCTCACACTTTTTACCATTCTACTGCTTTTTATCATGAAAAATCTTCTAGTTGCTAAGAAAAATTCCTATCCACTCCATTTTTAAAGCATTATTCTGTAGCTCCAAGTGAAACATATTCATTAATTGCTTTTGTGTTGTAAAGAGCCGCAGAGTGGAACTTAGCAAATGAAAGCCAATTACTCTTTCTGTTTTTGTGTATGTGTAATGCATTATTCTGTTGGGTGATATTTCAGCTCTTGTATTGTATACAAATTTTGAAAAAGAAGACTCTATTTTTAATCCCCTTTCACTTTTGCTGTGTGTTTTTTCATTAGTATACAATTTACATATAGGTCTCATTGGGATCTAAACTCATAGAGGAAAAAAAAGCCCTTTATATGCATAAATAAAAAATGTGCATTTTATTTCTCGATGTACCGCTAGGGGCTTGACTCTTATTTATTGTGTGGCAAGAATATTGAATCTGAAAAAGCAATTTAAACAGAGCTGACATGTAAATCAAAATTTATTTACAAGGGATATGCTGAAATATTACTCAGAAGAATATATTTTAATAAACTAGAAATCAATATTTTATTAATTTTGGGTTGTAATTTATCCATTACTTGTAGATACTATACATGCATATGTATCATCCTAAAGCAAAACTAAAGTCCTGCTGTTGAAAAGAATGCAAGTAGCTAGACTTTTTTTTGGCAAAGTCTCTTTGCCCATTGCAATTCCTCTTTTTTGTACATACACTTTGTCATGGATTCTTTAGATATACAGTTACAGCTACCTATCCTGAGTTCGTTAGTGAGACCTAACTCAATAACATATACTTACATAGTTACATAGTTGCATAGTTACATAGTAGGGAGGTAAACTAAAGACAATAGTCCATCCAGTTAAACCTGTGTGGGTGTGTGTGGCTGTAATCATCTCACATAGTCCTTAATGTCCTGATCCTTGAGATGTAAGTCTAAGAGTCTTTTGAAAGCCACCATACTACCCGTAGAAACCACCTCTTGTGGTAGAGAATTCCACAATCTTGTAGCCCTAACAGTAAAGAACCCCCCTCGTTGCCTGAGGTTAAAACACTTCTCCTCTAATCACATGGTATGCCCTCTTGTCCTCATGCAATCCCTTCGAATGAACAGCTTTTTTTCTAAGCTTAGATTGCCATTGAGAAATTTATAAATTGCTATCATGTCCCCCCTCAGGCGTCTCTTCTCCAGGGAGAATAAATCGAGCGATTGCAGCCGCTCTTCATAGTTAAGGTCCTCCAATCCCAAATCAGTTTAGTTGCCCTTCTCTTGGCTCTCTTCAGCTCCAACACATTCCTCCTGAGGACCGGCGACCAGAACTGGACAGAATACTCCAGATGCGGTCGGACCAGAGTTTTATAAAGTGGAAGGATTATAGTCTTATCTCTGGAATATATCCCTTTCTTTATGCATGCTAATATTCTGCTGGCTTTGGCAGCTGCCGCTTGACATTGCATGCTGTTGCCTAATCTATCATCAACCAAGACTCCCAGATCTTTCTCCATTTTTGATTCCCCCAAGGGTTCCCCCCCTAACGTGTATTGTGCTTTTATGTTTTTAGTCCCCAAGTGTAAAACCTTATATTTCTCCACATTAAACCTCATTTGCCATGTCGTTGCCCACTCCGTTATTTTGTCCAGGTCATTCTGTAGGATATCTGCTTCATGCTGTGCAGTTATTGCCCTGGCCAATTTTGTGTCATCTACAAAAACTGATAATGAACTACTGATCCCGTCGTCAATGCTGTTTATGAATAAATTGAACAAGGTTGGTCCCAGGACTGAGCGCTTACTATATACTGCAGTATAGAAGACCAGTGATAGACACCAATCATATGCTGAAAGCTGTCTTCTTTGTTGAATGATTGACATGGGCATTTATAATAGAATAGAAAAGGTGCAAGCTATGAAATTTTTGGTTATTGGTCAGATTGCTGATGACGGTTAATGATGACTTCAAGGGACTTATGCACTTTTTTGATAATTCTGAGTAACTTAATGTATCCTTTTATGTTTCAATGCCCCAAGACTTGGCAGTGATCCTTGCAAACACTCAGATGTCTAAATTGCATATTTGTGCATTAAACATAAAGAGCAGTAAAGACAAAGGTTAGCATTAGAAGCCATTTTATAATCATTGTAAAATCATCAGTAACTATTTTACAATGTCTATCTTTCCACCTCAACTGTATAGCACATGGAAATTGTAAAACCCAACTTGTTCTGTGAATATAGCCTGCAGTCGGGGACAAAATAACTTCAGTACACGGGGTTACATCATCACTGACCATCCAAAGGCCAAACAAGACTACCAAAGGACTCAAAAAAGCAGGGTAGAAAGAGGCTGGAGACTGGACTGGTCACCACTGAAGGATGGCCAACTGGGTGCTAAATGTTCCATAAAGTGTAAGTTTGCCAAGAAATTTCCAAATAATTTCTGCCCTTGTGATGGTAAACCTGCCCTATAGAAACAACCACCACAATGAACATAGGACAGAGGCTAAAAACAGGAGTAAGGAAACTGGCATACACCCCTCACTGGGATGCCTGTCTTTCTCACCCACTCGGCGCTAAGGTGCTCAATGCTATAAATAGCTAAAATAATAAAATAGTATATAATAGGTATCAAATCCGATAAAAGGTAGTGGCGGTCTAAAAATTATAAATATTATAAAATCATGCCTCCGTCTAAAAACCTTTCGGATTTCAGCAGCTGTTATAAAATATAAATAATGCTAAAAAACGTCCGACGGCGGTGTACAAGCCACGGCTCAGGGTACATACTGGGACGGTGTTGGCTGGCAAGTAGCCCGAATTGGGATATTTATGGAATGCTTAATTTGAGCTTTTGTTTGTGAGTGCAATGTCATGAGTTTTAATTTTAATAAACGTGAATATGTTTGTGGAATTACGCTATGAGCGAATTATTTTGTTTACATGTCACACGTTAACTGTGGAGTGATCTAGTCAGCGTTGTGGAGAAGTCCCTGAGCAGCCTCTGAGAGGAAAATCTCCTTGCCGCTTATAGCCTGTTTGGCGTTAGTTTCTCCCCAGTGAGGTACGTGGGCACTCTTGGGGGGCATGCCGTTGTGGTGAAGGTGCATGAACACATACACACAATATCTGGAAAAGATTGGCTGTGGAATATCATCACCAGAGATGCTGCCATTTGCTGGACTTTATTCACTCTTTTAATGTGACACATATGGACTATGTGATCAGTGTTGAAGCGCTGTTAGTGTTTGCATGTGATTTTTATTGGATGTACACACCTTTAAGCATAGGACAGAGGCTCTTTGCTTTACCAATGTTTACAAAACTCAAAAGAACGTTTTGACCGGAGTTGGGCCAAAAGTAGTAGACACCTACTTGCAGAGGCGTAACTAGAACCTTCAGGGCCCCGGTGCAAGAAACCATGAAGGGCCCCCTGGACCCCTGGCGCCCTGGGGCCCTTTACTCTCATTGCGGGGCCCTTTATTACGGTCCTGCAGTGGGACCCTTTCACAAGTTCTGCAGTGGGTCCCCTTCCTGCCATCTTGGGGCCTCCCCACGGTGGTGGAATGCCAGGGCCCTGTCGCAAGTGTGACCTTTGCGATCCTGGAAGTTCACCCACTGGTGTCAGTAGTTTTTATTTTTTGGTATTTTAATTGTATTATTTTTTATAATTTTATTTTATATTTTTTACAATGTCACTGACTATGACTATAAATTACATATTTACCGACCCCTTCCTGGTTCTCTATTGTTACATATCCCCTGCAGCAGCCGGCAGGAGAGGGAGGGGAGCACAGTTTGGGAGGGGCAGCACAGTGGGGGGGGGGGGACCAGGGGAGCACACAGGGCCCAGAGACAGCAGAACACAAGTGAACTGGATAGGAGGAGTGGTGGGGGCAGCATACAGAGGAACCAATCTCCTCCATTTTCCTCCTGCAGCTACAGAAGGAAAAAGGAGGACAGTGATTTCTCTACATGCTGCCCCCGCCGCCCCTCCTATTCAGGTGTACAGGGGAGCCACATGGGCCCCCTTGAGCATGGGGCCTGGTTGCGATTGCAACCCCTGCAAGCCCTGTAGTTACGCCCCTGCCTACTTGTATGATCCCAACAATGCTTCTACTCAGGATCTAAGCTTAGAAGTAGCATAAAAGAGAACAAGCTGGAGATGTCTGGCTTTTTGGGACAGAGATTTTGGCAACCAGCCCCCTTTAATTCAGTTTTGTGGAAGGTATTATGGCTTCATGTAGTAGGTATGGGGGATATGAAAGATGTTCAGCAGGGATTTTAAAATAAAGCATTCATTTTTTCAATTTTTCTCCCTGGTTATTTGAGATTGCCTGTACATACTGATGTCAGAAAGGCATGGATTTATGTTTTTACCTGATCAACTGGTACAATTGCAAACAACTATTACTTAGATATAACAATTATGATTCAGAGCCACACTAGATGTGTCTGTGTGCCATTTTTATTTAAAAAAAAAAAAAAAAAAAACTTACAGGCACCATGTAAAATACTTTGATTAATGTTTGACTTTCTGGTAGGTGTGAGTATAATAATTACTTTGTTTAAAAGCTGCAGCTGCTGATGGTATCAAGCACTCCCCAGTGTGTTTGGTACCTGGCTTTAGTCTCCACTGTCTTCTGTTAATCCTACTGCTATGTTATTACTGTGCCCTGTAATGATGTAGTGGCTGTCAACAGAACCATAGTATACAGCGGAGGATGGGACCTCTGACACCTGGAAGCAATGGATACCAGTGGCAATCATAGCTCCTCAAGACAGTGAAGACCCACTGCCCAAATGAGGAGTAGGAAGAGTAGTATTAATCATACTATTTCAAGGGTACTGTAAGTTTATATAAAAAGTAACACTTGAGGAAGTGTACTCCCCGTGCCTAGGAGTTTTTAATTTAAACAGTAAAAATTTAAAATATAGTGATAAACTGTGAATATAGCAGCAGCAGTAGTATAAAAATTGTGTATAAAATGTCACCGGAAGTGACGAAACGCGTTAGGACGTGGACTGCATAGCGTGACGTACATTGGAGCGCAAGCCGGATTTACCTCCGCTCACCACTCTGCATGGTTGTACCATTTAGTCACGGATTTTGCATAATGATCTATGCCGAATGTTGCTACTTATCTTTTACTTGAAACTTTATTACATTTTATGGGAATAAAACCCTTTTAAAACAATATAACACCATCTGGAGCCTTTTATCTTCTTTTTTAAAATAACACTACATGCTGACCTTTGGATCGGTGAGAAGGAAAATCACCATCAGCACAGCCAGGAGGCACTTAAAGGGGACCTACCGACAAGCGTGATTGGTCTCAATATCGTAGGGTATATGAGACCCACTACATTCGGTAAGTCACCCATCTTTTAAACTGTATCACAGGAAGAAGGAATCCAGCACCTGCACTTTATAAATCACTATTGATAATGGATTATTATTACTGAGCACTTTTACTATATTATCCAGTTTCTTGAAACAAGGAATAACGACAGAATATTGGACTTTGTTGCACTTTTATTTATTAATTTATTTATTTATATCACGAGAAGAATTTAAATAATTACTTTATGCTTTTATATCACATTTTTGATTCATTTACAACTATATGAAATTATATTTGCATTTATTGTTTGCACATAACCTTTGCACATTTGCACATTCATTTATATTTAGCAAGCGCTGTAGATAGCCCTTATCAGGACTATTTATTTTATACTGTAAGTTTAGTTAAAGCGGAGTTCCGGGCACAAAATCAATCTTTTTTTTTTGTGCCCGTCCGCTTGTTCTCCTTCACCTGAAAAGGAATTGGATAGTTAGGTTTTTTTTTTTTTTTTTTTTTTTTTTTTACTCACCTTGTAATTGGAGATTGAATATACTCACCTATTCTTCACTTCCTCCATCTGCGCCGCGGCTCCGCCGTCACTTCCTGGCTTGCAATGATTCCTGGGAGCTGAACGTCATCACTCCCAGGATTCAATGCGACGACACCGGCCCCGCTCGTCACTTCCGGGGAGACGCCGCATTCCCTGCTAAACAGCTTCTGGGCATGCCCAGAAGCTGTGGAGGAATGCGGCGCCGCACCGGAAGTGACATGAGGGGCCAGTGCAGGCGCATTCTGGGAGAAGAGGACGTGGAAGAAGACGCAGAAGAGGATCGCTCCGGCTTCAGCTGCCCACAAATAGATGGCAACGCTGTGGAAGAAATTTATAAGTAAGTATTTCTTCTTGCAGGTAAGTGCGAACCGGGACAGATCAGAGGCTAGCCATTGTGGAATGTACTAGCCCTGACTGTCCCGGGGGTATGCTCACTGAAAATTTTTTTCTGTGCCCGGAACTCCGCTTTAAGTTAAGTCTAGCAACAGGTTCACTTTATATGTTCCTACAAAGTCAGATACTCTACGTCAGTTTAAAATATAGCCAGGTTTTTTTAGGGATTGAAATGAGACAATCCTGCAAGGAGCCGTGATGCTAGTGTGACCACAATCTTGGGTACTCTAGTATCTATTATTATATTCCGAATCTGTTTAAAGAGTTAGTCCATCCAAATCGAATACTTTAAAAATGGCGGGCTGAGTCAACTCCTGGCTCTTGGGTACTTCAACAGTGAGATCTGTCTACCTTACCTTCTGTCCTCCTCAAAGTTATGGGTGTGCACCCACCTCTGCAAGCTCTAGCTCCTCTTTACATTTTCATTAATGAATAATAATTACAAAAATACAACAGGGACATTGTAAACCGATCATAATGTCCATGGTGGGTGTGTGTGGGCAGACCCAGGAACAAATATCAGAGATCTTCTTAAAAATTTGCTCAATATGAAACCTCTGCCATTCATTTTATGCCTTTAATCCACTGGGGTCTCCCCAGCAAGAACACAGACAGCAATAAAAAGTTGAAACTGAAGAAAAACGAACCACTCCACTAATAGATGAGGAACTTGAGCTGAAACAGGCATCACACAAGCCCTAACAAATTATTTGCTTTAATGACTCTCAGTCCAGACCAGACCCTAAACCTTACGTTTTCTCCATTTGATTTGATTTGATTTGATGAAGGGGGACCCTTTCAACCCCAAAACATGTTGGCTCACCTTGTGGAATACAATTAAAATTAATTTGTCTTCTTACATGATTGCACAGAAACACCCCAAAAGACTACCCAGGAGGAAAAGCTGCATACCACCCATCACAAATTACGATGCACTAAGTTGTCCAATACTCTTGTCCTTTCTGGCTATATATAGGCAAAAAAATAAGTAAATAAACTTGGCCAATGCTCTTACCCTTCCCAACTCCATCTAAAACTAGAAGAAAAGTCTTGCTTGTATGAGCACTTTAACCTCCTCCCACAAATATAATGCATATTTGTTAGTTAGGTGTGCCCTAACTCCCAGCCACCATACAAATGCACCCATGGGGCTCTGAGGTTTTGTGCTGTACACTGTTTGTCATCAGGTGACAGTGGGATGGGTTCCCGATTATGCGACCACTGTGACAGCCAATCACAGCAATTGCATGATCAGGAAGCCTGCTCCACCACCAACAATTTACACCCACACAAATGACCACTAGGAGGAGACTCCAAGCAGTTAAGTAACTTATCTCTTTAGCATCAATCAAATATGAAATACAGAATTTTGTTCAAACTGTCTCTTTAAAGCATACCTAAACCCTCCTATCCTTTACAGCCAATAAAGCTGCCAATCTTAGTCTTTGTTTGATCTGCAGTTGTCATGGTGATACACATTTGATTAGCGATGACACCAGCCCTTCAATGGCTAGATTATTTGATTAAGGGATAAAATAAGCACACTGGCAACTGTAGCAGTTAGCCTACATTGGCATGGGTAATTTAGCCCAGTGTGAATTGCATCAGTAGGAATCTGCTATTCACAGCTGTCCACACAGGCTTGTGGATGTCCAGCAGCGATAACCCCAGGAAATCCACGAATAGCTGCAGCCGCTGGTGACCTGTCATTAAAGTGAACAGGTTCAGCGACCACAGCTAGCTGCTCACAGCAGCAGCAGGAATCAACAGATTCTTGCCTCTGCATTTTGCACAGGGCTTAATCACCATTGCAAACATAGCCTTATTATTCATGCCTTGAATGTAACTGTTTTGGGAAACAGTTAACCACTTTACCACCGGAGGATTTTGCTGTCTTACGTCTGGGCCACTTTTTGTGATTCGGCACTGTGCGACTTTAACTGACAATTACGCGGTCGTGCGATGCCGTACCCAAACGAAATTTACGTCCTTTTTTTCCCACAAACAGAGGTTTCTTTTGGTGGTATTTGATCACCTGTGCGATTTTTACTTTTCGCGCTATAAACAAAAAAAGAGCGTAAATTTTGAAAAAATAACAATATTTTTCACATTTTTTATATGAAATTCCCCCCCCAAAAAAATGTAAAAATCAAAATGTTTTTTAAATTTTTGGCCAATTTGTTTTCTGCTACCTATATTTGGTAAAAAAATCACAATAAGCATATTTTGATTGGTTTGCGCAAAAGTTATTGCGTTTACTAACTAAGGGAAAGATTTTTGTCATTTTTGGTGTTTTTTTTTAACGAGTAATGTCGGCGATCTGCGATTTTTTTGCGGGACTGCGACATTGCGGTGGACAGATCGGACCCTTGACTGACATTATTGACACTTTTGGGGGTACCAGTGACATTACTACAGTAATCAGTGCTATAAATATGCACTGTTACTGTAAAAATGACACTGGCAGGGAAGGGGTTAATTTTATTGGAGAGGGAGGGGTTAATGTATGCCTGGTGCTTACTAACGTGTGTGGGGGGAGGTGACTGAGTGACACAAGGACAGATCGCAGGTTCAGCTATGCTGAACCCTGCAATCTGACCCTGCCTGTCACTTAGGAGATCCGCCCGCTTGTGTTTACACAAGCAGGCGGATCTCCACACTCGATTCCCCGACGATCGGGGAAGAGCAGCGGCGATCGCCGCTGATCCTCCCCTGGCTCGACTCCCGCTGTGACTGAATACAGCGGGAGCGAGCCTCCGACGAGAAAGGGGAGTGTCTGGCGACGTAGGTCTATGTCGTCAGACCTACAAGAGCCACTTTGCCGCAGTACAGCTCTAGTGAGCAGTCGGCAAGTGGTTAAATAGTGAGTGAGTTTAGTCCCACTTTAAATTTCTTGAACACAAACAAGATATTAGCTTAAATTTTTACAAGGATACTGAACTTAAATATGCCTACATTGGCCACAAGCTGCAATAATAATTATCGTACAAAGAAATCTGAAATCTTTATACTTTTTATGCACAGTGTATACAGTACATGGTATCACAACTCATAAAGAAGCAAAATACTTCCTTGGATTTTATTTAAAGTAGTGATCCAGAGATTCAAAATCCTCACTCTTCTATGTATAGCACTTCCAGGACAGACCAGATAAATTCACTGTGATGGCGGTGATCAATCATAATTGCTCTTGTCCCTGAATTCCTGCAGGGAGAAGGAGGAGAAGAGCGGGAATTTCAAATCCCCAGATCGCTGGATCGGCTACAGGAGCCCTGACAGCTTAGAATAGACAGAGGGTGTATACAGCAGGGAATGAGGGAGGGATTGTACAATGTTAGTTCACCTTTACATTTATTCTGTGTAGCACCCTCCCAGGTAGGTGCTAGGTTGGTAAAAGCTTAGCAGCTCTATCTGCTTATCAGGGGAGCCTGATTGTTACTTCTGCCTGTTGCATGTGTCCAGGGTGTGATTCATCTGGGCTGAGAGAGTGTCCCCACTGTATCCAATGGGAGAGCCTGTTGGCTGTTGGACAGTGGAGGAAACCCAGCTAGTGACACACAGGCTTTTGTGGCTGCCCCAGTGGGTTGGCACAACAGTGGTGCATTCTGGGATAGGTCATAAAAGCCGGGGGGCACATGTGACAGGGCGTCTTTGGGTGGGAAGCCAGGTCCAAGGAGGAGGGTGACGGCTGTCTCTCCTCCTGTCAGCAAGGAATGTGGTCACAGGCGGTCGGTCTAGTGGACCAAGTGTGTGATGCTGAATCAGGAGGTCCAGAATACTGACGAGTGGAGCTGAAGGCAGAGCAACCCAGGGAAAAACAGTGTCCATGAGTACCGGAAGCTTGCTGGGGGTCTGCACAGGAAGGGGACCACTCCAGTGGAGAGTCAGTGAACAAGGGCTAGCACACACAGCAAGTGAGAAAGGGGGTGCCAGGTTAGGACCCTGAAAAGGAATTCATTCAGGAACAAGCTTCTCACTAGGGGGGTAACCTCTGGGTGAATCTAAGATGGAAAAGGACCTGTGGGTACTGGTAGACAACAGGCTTGACAGTGGCATGCAATGCCAAGCCGCTGCAAGCAAAGCCAACAAAATACTGGCATGTATAAAAAAGGGGATTCACTCCAGAAATAATGGAATTATTCTCCCACTCTACAAGACTCTGGTCCGGCCACATCTGGAGTATGCTGTCCAGTTCTGGGTACCGGTCCTCAGGATGGATGTGCTGGAACTGGAGAGAGTCCAGAGAAGGGCAACAAAAATAATGAGGGGAATGGAGGACATCAACTATGAGGAAAGACTACAAGCACTGAACTTATTCTCAGAGCAGTCAGGGAGCAGTCAGAGCAGTAAGGATGTGGAATTCTCTTCCGCAAACAGTCATATCAGCAGGGAGCATCGATCTCTTCACCTTAAAGACCACAACATACAGGGGTATACAATGTACGGTGAACAGCAAACTCACACACACATCATAGGTTGAACTGGATGGACGGATGTCTTTTTTTCAACCTCACAAACTATGTAACTATATCTTCTATTTCACTTCAGTGGCAAGGTGAAGCAGCGGCCTTGCCACACACAATACAGTCAGTTGTCCTCAGAAATTGTGCATAGTTCTAGTTGCAGTATCCCACTCATCCCTTCTCCCATCCAAGTTCTAAAATAAAACCCAAAAAAAGAAAAAATATCCCTTGGATTGTTTATTGTCTGAGCCAAGTCTTAAAGTGATAAGTTCTACAGACTGTTGCTATGGGTAACCCAGGGGAATCCACACTCAGCAGCCCCCTAGGGGGCAGTGCTACATCTGTAAAGGTGAACTAACACACTCACACTAAACCTAACCATTAGGGGCTATAACAAGGGCACTGTTTCAGGCATGCAGAGTTATTCTGAGGCACTTGGAGATCAGAGAACCCCGCACACATATAAAATAATCACTACTGTGCATGGGCAACACACTTAGAATGGAAAAATACATTTACAAACATAGGGGCTGGCCCAATAACATGGAATAAAAAACTCTGAACTCCTTGGATGGATAACCTGGGCTTGAATCCAATTGACTTGGTAGTAGGCCGGATCCTCTGTAGTTAGGGAGTAATTGTGCTCCTTTTATTGTAATGTATATTAAAGCGATATTAAAGTTTTGTTTTTTTGTTTTTTAAATAACAAACATGTCATACTTACCTGCTCTGTGCAGTGGTTTTGCACAGAGAAGCCCGGATCATCCTCTTCTCAGGTCCCACGCCAGCACTCCTGGCCCCTCCCTCCTATCGGGTGCCCCTACAGCAAGCAGCGTGCTGTGGGGGCACCCAAGCTGGCGCACTCCCGAACCGCAGCTCTGTGTGTCCATTCACACACAGAGCCATAGCTTGGCCCCACCTCCTCCATCTCCTGTCTGGCTCACTGGCAGTGATTGACAGCAGCGAGAGCCGATGGCTCCAGCGGCTGCCAAAAGCCAATCAGGAGTGCGAGTCCCTGGAAAACCAAGGCTCTGGTGGACATGGCATAGAACCCCAGTGTTTATTTTGTTGTGGAATGACTCTGAGCCCATAGGCTGTATATACACTCACCGGACACTTTATTAGGTACATTTTTTCAATTGCTTGGTAACACAAATTTCTAATCAGCCAATCACATGACAGCAACTAAATGCATTTAGGCATCTAGACGTGGTGAAGACAGCTTGCTGAAGTTCAATCCGAACATCAGAATGGGGAAGAAAGAGGATTTAAGTGACTTTGAACGAAGCATGGTAGTTGGTGCCAGACGAGCTGGTCTGAGTATTTCAAAAACTGCTGATCTGCTGGTATTTTCACGCAAACTCATCTCGCGCATTTGCAGAGAATGGTCCAAAAAAGAGAAAATATCCAGTGAGCGGCAGTTGTGTGGATGAAAATGCCTTGTTGATGTCAGAGGTCAGAGGAGAATGGGCAGACTGATTCAAGAAAGGCAACAGTAACTCAAATGACCACTCGTCACAACCAAGGTATGCAGAATACCATCTCTGAACCCTATCATCTGAATGTCTCAATTTCAGCTGCGACATTCAGATGATAGGGTTAGAATTTGGCTTAAACAACATGAAAGCATGGGTCCATCCTGTCTTTTGTCAATGGTTCAGGCTGGGTGTGTAATGGTGTGGGGATATTTTCTTGGCACACTTTGGGTCCTTTAGTACCAATTGAGCATCGTTTAAACATCATGGCCTACCTGAGTATTGTTGGTGACCATGTCCATCCCTTTATGACTACAGTGTACCCATCTTCTGATGGCTCCTTCCAGCAGGATAATGCACCATGTCACAACGCTCCAATCATCTCACCACTGGTTTCTTGAACATGACAATGAGGTCACTGTACTCCAATGGCCTCCACACTCATCAGACCTCAATCCAATAGAGCACCTTTGGGATGTGGTGGAACGGGAGATTCCCATCATGAATGTGCAGCCGAGGAATCTCCAGCAACTGCATGATGCTATCATTTCAATATGGACCAAAATCTCTGAGGAATGTTTCCAACACCTTGTTGTATCTATGCCACAAAGAATTAGGGCAGTTCTGAAGGCAAAAGGGGGTCCAACCCGGTACTAGCAAGGTGTACCTAATAAAGTGTGCGATGGGTATACACCCTAGCTCTTCCGCTGTATTACTACAACATACCCTGGAAAATGCCGGTCCCCCTTCCAAATGCTCTGTCACCATTGGTTTCTGGGCTTCGTGTTCTCATCGGTGATCCTAGATCCTGCATGAAGGCTTCCACTGGGGGGAGGGGAAGAGGATCAGCAAATCTCTATTTCTTCTCTCCTTTTCCTGTTTGACGGTTGGAATTTATTTTTCAAATGAAAATAACAAACATGTTATACTTCCCTTCTCTCTGCATTGGCATTGTACAGAGTGCCCCTGAACCTCCTCTTCTTGTGTCCCCCGCTGGTAGGCTTGTGTCATCTTCCACCTGATTTCCAAGCCCTGCACCCATTGGGAAACCTGGAACAGCATTGCGGGTGCTGCCGGGTAACTATTTTCATGTACTCTGATTAAACCAAGAGTCCTTTGGTGAAATCAATTGGCCAAAAGTGAAGCTCTGTAGAGAGTAGTGATCACTCCCAGTCACTGGCACGCTTTGACCAAGAGATTCCAAGCCTGCCCACCACGACAAGGTAGACTCTTCTAGGGCAGGACCTACACTAACTACACTAAGCTACCCTACTTGATGCTAGTCATCATTTTTTAATGTAGACAGGCTGAGGAAGAAGCTTGGAAACATGTTCCTGTATCCTACTGTGCATGTGAACATCGGCTACATGGGGGGGCTCCACTTCTGGGGTTGTGGAATGGTGACAAACATTGGTACTTAAAAATCCCCATAGGCGACATTTTAAAAATTTCTACAGGTTACCAGCTTAGAGTTACAGAGGAGGTCTAGGGCTCAAATTATTTCTCTCGCTCAAACGATCGCGGCGATACCTCACATGTGTGGTTTGAACACCGTTTACATATGTGGGCGGGACTTGTGTATGCGTTCGCTTCTGTGCTCGAGCTAACGGGGACAGGGCGCTTTAATTTTTTCTTCCTATTTATTTTATTTAATATTTTTTATTTTTACACAGTTTTAAAAAAATAAAAAATGTTGATCATTTTTATTCCTATTACAAGGAATGTAAACATCCCTTGTAATAGAAATAAGCATGACAGGACCTCTTTATTGTGAGTTCTGGGGTCAAAAAGACTAAAAAAAATTGCTGAAAAAAAATCTGGTTGCTAGGCAACGATGTTTGACGTCGCTCCGGTCCTCCAAGACCATAGAGTCGAGTGGGGGCCATCTTGCCCTCACTTGACTTCCTGTCTGCGAGGAGCGGTGACCCGATCATTATCCCCGGCGGATCCGGTAAGTGGGGAAAATAGCCGGGACGCGGCAGGGGGGGGGGCGCACCGTAAGGGTGATCCCACGGCAAATCCCCCGCTGGGACCACTGTTATCTGAAAGCATATCGCCCGCTGTTTAAAAAAAATACCGGGTATTTCGCGGTAAAGGACCGACGTATAATGACGGTGGGCGGTCGGTAAGTGCTTAAGGGGGAGGGGGGCTTTCTTTCTTTTTTAGGGAAACATCAACTACAACTAATATACACATCCTGTATAAAAAGAAAAGATTGATTAAACTATACATTTACACTTATATAGTTATACATTTTATAAGGGGGGGGGGGCTTTTTTTTTTTTGTTTTTGTTTTTGTTTTTTGGAAACATCAACTACAACTATATATATAAGTATACACATCCTGTATAAAAGGAAAAACATTGTTATACTATACATTTTTTTAAATCATTAGCTATTAAAACACAATTATAAACATCCTGTATAAAAAGAAAGAAGATGTTACATTATAGGGATTAATAGCACATACCGAACACCATTTTCATCAACCCGTATGGAATAGAAGTAGTCGTTGTCGATCAGGTATTGAAGGTTGATTTCCTCCATCCTGACGAGTCTGATGCCCTCCGGTTGTGGGTTGGGAACAGCAGCCCGGCACAGTGGACACGTTGCGCTCTGCTGAAGCCATTGTTGGATGCAGCCGGTGTGGAATTGGTGAGCGCAGGTCAGAGTCCTGATGTCTTCGCCATCTTCATATCCTGAAAGACAAATGGGACAGTTTACCTGCTCCTCGCCGCGTGGCTCCATGGGCGGTGGTGGTGCTGGGTGGTGTTCAGCAGCCCTGTTGCGGTCTCTTGGTGAACGGCTCCTGTTGATTGGCTCGTCCTCCTGTCTCCGCCGACGTTGCACTCTGGACCTCGTCCGGTGGGCGATTGGTGACTCTTCGCCTTCCTGACGGGAGCGTCTTTGCCGGAATCGGGGACGTGAAGGACGAGGCATCCTGATGGTATTGGATGCCTGTGTACCTGAAAACGGCTAAAAAAACTGAATATTAATACAAATATACAATACAAACTATAATAGTACGATGGTAAGAGCTGTAAATATAAATAAAAGTTATAATATTCGCAGTAAATAGCAGTGAATAGCAGTGAATAGCAGTGAATCGCTGGAGCTAGGCCCTGACGATGTCACCTCGGCAACTCGCTATGGAGAAGTGACCTGAGACACCTCAGGCTGCAGGTAAACAACAGAGCCTCACACCAACTGTCACTTTTCAGGCCTACATTTTAGGCCTACATTTCAGGCCTATATTTTGATTGGCGATATGTCGGTCATACAACACAGTAACCATATAAATTTTATATCATTTTATAGATTTTACATTGAACTATACAGTACTGGGTCATTTGAATGGTTATTTTTCAAATCGGCCAGAAGATGGCGATGTCATTCTACAATGTAATACCGATTCTCACCATAGAGGTCACCCTTCCTGATTAACTGAATAGAAATCAGAGAGAATAGAGAACGATGTGTTATTTCTATCAGACATGTGGATGTGAGGAGGTCGGATGAAAGATTGTGAGGGGGGAGAAAATGGCGGCCGGGGGGAGCAGAGCTGAGCAGGTGAGGAGGAGAGGGAAGGAGAAGGGTGATGGAGGTCGGGGGCTTTATGGGGAGACTGGGGGGGGGTATAGAAAGACCTGATAGATAGAGAGGTGATGTCTGGAGAAAGTGGGGGCTACAGACGTAGCTGGACCCCCCTATTACCCCCCCCCAGTGTTCTCTCATCTGCCAACCCCCCCCCCTATATATACAATAATCCCCCCTCCTGTATATACAATAATGACCCCCCCATCCCCCCACTGCTCAGATTGTGATCGGTGTCATCCAATCAGTGAGGTCACATCCGGGCGTTTGCAATCGCAGGCAGAATCGCCGCAGTTCTTCCCGCCATCCCAAAACATTCTACAAAACCGCATCATGCAAGGTTTGACACCCAGAAGAAGCCCCGCCCCTTTCTCAGTGACGCGCTTCGCACGATTTATCACACAACAATGGCGGCAGAACCGCGCCCATGTTTAGGTGCCATTGAAAATGAATTTGTAAAAAAAAAAAAAAGATTATTCAGCTTTGCAGAGCGTGTTTGGAATGGCGGCAGAATTGCGGTGATTCTTCCCCGGATCGCAGACAGCCGGGTGTGACCGGGACCTGAAGAATAAAATGATAACTCCGGGCCGGTTCTCACCATAGAAATGCAGTCTGGATGCGTTCCGAATGCTTTTTTGCACACGCGTTTTTGATGCATTCTGGTGCATTTTTTTCCTTCACCTTAAATAAGGACATTGTGTATTCCGATGCGTTTTTGATGCGTTTTACTGCTTTCCAGTTTAGTGCAGACAAAATGCCGCATGTTCTACTTTATTTTCTGGAACTGGAATGCACTGGTGAGATCCATGCCATTGAAAACCATAGAATCTACTTTACATGCGTTTTTGATGCAGAAAAAGAAGCGCACTGGACCGCATGTTGTGTGAAGCGGCTCTAAAGGAAAAACGTATTTCTTATCTTTGGACGGAGTAGAGAGGATTGGAGCCCCTGTCAGGTTTTTATCGCTGTCTGTGTCCCCGTGAGGGGGATTCATCCTCTATTTATCCTGTTTACCATTATAATCCAAAGTGTCCCCAGAAAAGTCATAGAGGAGAAATCGTCCAATGGGGACACTAGTTCTGGTCACCTGGGGGGTCCCTAAGGAATCCCCTTATTTGCAGGGATTTCCTCTTCCTGTTTTGGCTATGGGGACAGGAAGTGAAGGGAAATCTGGGACACAGATGGCAGAAAATAATCTGACCGGGGTGACCCCAATAACACGGGGAATCGGTGCGGTCGGGCCGGGGAAATTACAGAAGGAAACCCTGTGCAGCTCTCTGCAGCAGCTGAAAGCCAGTTTCTCCCCCTCCTGCCAACTTTCAGCTGCTGCGGGAAAAGAGAGGCAGACATAGGGCATCGTTCCGGTAATTTCTTCTCCAGCACTGATCCCCCCCCCTCCCTGTTCTGCCTGCTTCTGATCCCCCCCCCCATGTGCCCCCATTTCCCAGTACCTCCTGTGTAACTCCACACTGGTAACCTGTCAGGGCATTTAAGTGTCGCCTATGGAGAATTTTCCGCCATTCCACAGGCAGACAGAGATGTAAAGTGTGACATGTTAGGTATCTATTTACTCAGCGTGACTTCATCTTTCCCATTATACTAAATATTGGGCTGACTTTACTGTTTTTATTTTTAACCACTTAAAGACCGGAAGGATTTGCCCCCTTAATGACCAGGCTCTATTTTGCGATTCGGCACTGCGTTAATTTAACCACTTTACCACCGGAGGATTTTCCTGCTTTACGTCCAGGCCACTTTTTGCAACTTGGCACTGCGCCAAATTAACTGACAATTGCGCGGTCATGCAACCCTGTACCCAAACGAAATGTACGTCCTTTTTTTCCCACAAACAGAGCTTTCTTTTGGTGGTATTTGATCACCTCTGCGCTTTTCATTTTTTGCGATATTAATAAAAAAAGAGCGAAAAGTTTGTGAAAAAATTGACATTTTCTACTTTGACAGTTAAAAAATATCCAATATATTCAATTTCTGTCATATATTTAGGCCAAAATGTATTTAGCTACATGTCTTTGACAAAAAAATTCTCAATGAGCGTATTTTTAACCACTTTAAGACCAGAAGATTTTACCCCATTCCTGACCAGGCTATATTTTGCGATTCGGCACTGCGTTACTTTAACAGACAATTGCGCAGTCATTTTGGGGGACCAGCAACATTACTACAGTAATCAGTGCTAAAAATATGCACTGTTACTGTAATAATGACACCGGCAGGGAAGGGGTTATTACTGTTGGTGGTCAAGGGGTTAAATGTAAGCCTCAGGAGTGATTCTAACTGAGGATGGCGGGGCTTGTGAGATGATTATAGAGACATGATCCTATATAGCAGGATCACATGGGCTCTGTGATCATTTCAGGGAGAAGGACGGACGGCTGTGTTTACATCAGCCGACCATCCTTCGCTGTCAGCAGGGAGAGATCGCTGGTGTCAGACGGCAATCGGAGCCTCCTGACACATGCACTGGCTTCCTTGCTGAGGAGCGGGTGCGGGACGTGCTCGCCCCCTATTCTCCCCAGAGTGAGCGCCGTACATGTACGGCGATTTGCCTGTGGGAGCCAGCCCCCTCATCCATGCGTCTGGCCCCCTAATCTGCATGCAGGGCGCCGGACGCATGGAGCTTAATGTTTTTTTTTTAAATCACCTGATTAGAGCCAGAGGCTCTAATTGGGTGATGCAAAGGGTGGAGTCGGGGGAAAAGAGCATTGCGCCCCGAGCCCACCCATTGTGTGACAATAGCGAATGAAAATTCGCTATTGTCACACCAATCCCCCTCCTGTCCAATCAGGAAGCACGTCCGATACGCACTTCCTGATTGGCCGCAAGGCAAACCCCATGCTATTGGCCGAGGAGAAGGCGGGAGCGGGAGGACTGGAGGAGATGCGCCGCCGGGGGACACAGTGAAGAGAAGCCGCCGCTGGGACTGAAGAGAAGCCGCCGACGGGACTGAAGAGAAGCAGCCGCCACGGCTGCTCCAGGTAAGTGGTCTCGGGGGGGCCCACACGGCAAGCTGGTCACCGCATTGAAGGGGGCACGGCAAGCTGGTCACTGCATTGATGGGGGCACGGCGAGCTGGTCACTGCATTGATAGGGGCACGGAAAGCTGGTCACTACATTGATGGGGGCACGGCAAGCTGGTCACTGCATTGAAGGGGGCACGGCAAGCTGGTCACTACAGTGATAGGGGCACGGCAAGCTGGTCACTACATTGAAGGGGACACGGCAACTTGTCACTGCATTGATGGGGGCATGGCAAGCTGGTCACTGCATTGATGGGGGCACGGCAAGCTGGTCACTGCATTGAAGGGGCACAGCAAGCTGGTCACTGCATTGATGGGGGCACGGCAAGCTGGTCACTGCGTTGAAGGGGGCATGGCAAGCTGGTCACTGCATTGAAGGGGGCACGGCAAGCTGGTCACTGCATTGATGGGGGCACAGCACGCTGGTCACTGCATTGATGGGGGCACGGCACGCTGGTCACTGCATTGATGGGGGTATGCTGTGGTAACTCTGCATTGAATGGGGGCATGCTGTGGTAACTCTGCATTGAATGGGGGCATGCTGTGCTAACTCTGCATTGATTGGGGGCACGCTGTGCTAACTCTGCATTGAATGGGGGCACGCTGTAGTAACACTGCATTGAATGGGGGCACGCTGTAGTAACTCTGCATTGAATGGGGGCACGCTGTAGTAACTCTGCATTGAATGGGGGCACGCTGTAGTAACTCTGCATTGATGGGGGCACACTATAATTTGATTACTGAAGGCCCCTTTCACACTTTTGTGACCTCAAAGTCATGCAATTTTTTGCCGCAAAGCAATGCCTATTCGATGTTTTCTGTTTGCGCCCCCCCCCCCCCCCCCAAAAAAAAAATTTTTGAGCACCAGCCGCCACTGGTACTGAATGATTGCTGTTGATTGCAAGGATAATGACACTTTGCACTGTCTGTTTTGTAAAGGCGGTGGTGTGATTATATAATGTGTAATTTTAATTAGGAATAACTGTATATTACACTTTCAGCACTTATCCCTAAAAGCTTAAAAATAAGTTTTGCTGCAAAACTTAAATGAGCAAGTGCAATCACAAAGCAGACACAACGTCTTTCCAGTGAATTTTAATATACAGTGCTGAATATGGGACTTGCTATGTTAATTACAGAATTGTTATATGTATGTTTCCTTCTGTGCACCACATGCAGCTAATCTCTAAAGAAGCTCAATCAATATATAGCTGCTCAGAAAAAATGCAGGTCATACTTTTTTTTTTTTTTTTAAATTAAATTAGATTTGTAAGTTATATTGGATATGGATATTATGATTAAATGCAGAGTTTAGTTACTACATGCAGCTGTAGTGAAGATAAGACAACGGAGAAACAGAAGCGTGAACTTAAATAGTTTAACTAAGGCAATTTAAAAAGGTGACAAATGCATGACTGGTTGATCACTTCACCAAAATGTACGGAATCATTATTAAAAGTGTTCTCTAAGCAGATATAAACATAACGAACTTAGCTCTGTATTCATTATACAGCCATTCTCAATCAGTGTTCCTCTGAAACCCAGGGTTCCTCCAGAGGTTGGTAGGGGTTCCTTAACCACTTAAGCCCCGGAAGATTTTACCCCCTTCCTGACCAGGGCCTATTTTGCGATTCGGCACTGCGTGACTTTAACAGACAATTGAGCGGTCGTGCGATGCTGTACCTAAACGAATTTGACGTCCTTTTTTTCCCACAAACAGAGCTTTCTTTTGGTGGTATTTCATCACCTGTGCAATTTTTTGATCATGCGCTATAAACAAAATTTTGCAAAAAAAAATTTTTGTATGAAATTCCCCCCCCCCAAAAAATATAAAAATCAGATTTTTTTAACATTTTAGGCCAATTTGTTTTATGCTACATATGTTTGGTAAAAAGAAATCGCAAAAAGCGTATTTTGATTGGTTTGCGCAAAAGTTATTGCGTTTACTAACTAAGGGAAAAATGTTTGTCATTTTTTTTTTTTTTTTTAACGAGTAATGGCGGCAATCTGCGATTTTTCTTTTTTTGCGGGACTGTGACATTGCGGCGGACAGATCGGACCCTTGACTGACATTTTTGACACTTTTGGGGTTACCAGTGACATTACTACAGTAATCAGTGCTATACATATGCACTGTTACTGTAAAAATGACACTGGCAATGAAGGGGTTAACTTTATTTGAGAGGGAGGGGTTAAGTGTGTCCCTAGGGGCGTGATTCTTACTGTGATTTGATGTGGCTTGAGGTGTAAGAACAGAGATCAACGGTCCTACATAGCAGAACCGTATGATCTCCATTCTTACACAGGGGAGAATGACAGGCGGCTGTGTTTACATTAGCCACCTGCCTTTCTCCCGATGTAATGGACAATCGCGAGTGCCCAGCGGACATCGGGTCCGCCAGGCACACGCGCGGGGGGGTCCGTGAGCGAGCGGGAGCACGCTCGCTCGCTCCCTAGAGCCTCACAGGCTAGCGACGTAGACTTACGTCGCTTTGCCTGTGAGGGGCTGACTGCCGACATAGATAGACGTTAGGCAGTCAGCAAGTGGTAAAAGTAGAGCCCCAATCCATAATACATTTTTTGATAAAAGCTCCTTTGTGATTGTTAGTAGTTGTACTATAGTATTTGTACATTGTCATAACTGTGTTCATGCTCGTTATTTTTAAATCAGTAATACACTATATTACCAAAAGTATTGGGACGCCTGCCTTTACACGCATATGAACTATATTGGCATCTCAGTCTTAGTCCGTAGGGTTCAATATTGAATTGGCCTACTCTTTGCAGCTATAACAGCTTCAACTCTTCTGGGAAGGCTGTCCACGAGGTTTAGGAGTGTGTCTATGGGAATGTTTGACCATTCTTCCAGAAGCGCATTTGTGAGGTCAGGTACTGATGTGGGCGAGAATGCCTGGCTCGCAGTCTCCGCTCTAATTCATCCCACAGGTGTTTTATCAGGTTGAGGTCAGGACTCTGTGCAGGCCAGTCAAGTTCCTCAAACTCACTCATCCATGTCTTTATGGACCTTGCTTTGTGCAGTGGTGCGCATTAATGTTGGAACAGGAAGAGCCAACCCCAACTGTTCCCACAAAGTTGGGAGCATGAAATTGTCCAAAATGTCTTGGTATGCTGATGCCTTAAGAGTTCCCTTCACTGGCGCTAATGGGGCAAGCCCAACCCCTGAAGAACAACCCCACACCATAATCCCCCCTCCACCAAATGATTTGCACCAGTGCACAAAGCAAGGTCCATAAAAAGGTGGATGATTGAGTTTGGGGTGGAGGCATTTGAATGGCCTGCTCAAAGTCTTGACCCCAAGCCGATAGTACACCTTTTATATGAATTACAGC
Organism: Pelophylax lessonae; assembly: GCF_965119305.1. Lineage (NCBI taxonomy): Eukaryota > Metazoa > Chordata > Amphibia > Anura > Ranidae > Pelophylax > Pelophylax lessonae. Next base: position 193,563,026 of record NC_138777.1, on the reverse strand, counting down.
AGAGATTGTGAGCCAGGCTTTCTCATCCACATCAGTGCCTGATCTCACAAATGTGCTTCTGGAAGAATGGTCAAACATTCCCATAGACACTCCTAAACCTTGTGGGCAGCCTTCCCAGAGGAGTTGAAGCTGTTATAGCTGCAATGGGTGGGGCAACTCACTATTGAACCCTACGGACTAAGACTGAGATGCCATTAAAATTAATGTGGGTATAAAGGCAGGTGTCCCAAAACTTTTTGAATTTGTGTATCTTACATGATCTTGGAAGCAGGCTGGGGCCATCAAGGTTGTTAGCATCTGAAATCCGCTCCTGTATATTTCTGGAATTAGGTGCAGCTGGCTACCCAGCTTGCACCTCCCAATCTCGTGCCTGCACAGTAATGACACTGTGCGGCGCAGTTTTTGGATTAGGGGTTGCCATAGCAACGGCCATAGCAATTCCTCCAAAATGGCGCCTAACCACAAGATTTCATCATTGGCTTCACCAAAGACTCTTGGGATAGATGACACCTATATCCCAGGAGTCCATGGTAATTGCCTATACCGACATCGCCTAGGCGTCTGGGACTTGAAATGCTGCCTTAATATATTTAAAAAAGGTTTTGAGAAGCACTAAAAAAAAAAAAAAAAAAAGGATATCTATTTAGGGCTTAACTGCAGGTTGGCATTGAGGTCAGAGGAACTTGTAAAAACGGGTGGAAGTCCGCTTTAGATTGTGGTTGACTGACCTCCAATCTGATGGAGCCTGCACAGTTCCAAGCCAGTCATCATTTGGCAGAGCTAGCGGTATGACATCAAATGATTTTTTTGGGCCGTCGGTAAGGGAGGCATTGTGACCAGCACTTCAGGGGCATTTTCCCCACTAATCACTAATGTAAGGGGCATTCTTCTGATTGTCACAAATAAATAGATTTTTTACAGACCCAAAAATTAATCCAAAGGGTCCCTCTGGAGTAAAAAGGTTAAGAAAATCTGCATTAAAGCAGAGTTCCGGGCACAAAATCGACCTAATCGATTTTGTGGCCATCCGCTTGCTCTTCTTCACCTGAAAAGGAATTGGATAGTTAGGATTATTTATTTTTTTACTTACCTTGTAATTGTAGAAAGAAATACTCACCTATTTTCCACTTCCTCTCTCTGTGGCCGCGGGCCGCGCCATCACTTCCAGTTTGCATTGATTCCTGGGAGCTGAACGTCATCTCTCCCAGGAATCAATGCGACGGCACCGGCCCGCTCGTTACTTCCGGTGCGACGCCGCATTCCCTGCTAAACAGCTTCTGGGCATGCCCAGAAGCTGTGTAGGAATGCGGTGCCGCACCGGAAGTGACGAGAGGGGTCGGTGAAGGCGCATTCTGGGAGAAGAAGACACGGAAGAGGACGCAGAAGAGGATCGCGCTGGCTTCAGCTGCCCACAACAGAGATGGCAACGCTGGAGAAGAAATTTTATAAGTAAGTATTTCTTCTCGCAGGTAAGTGCGAACCGGGACAGATCAGAGGCTAGCCATTGTGGAATGTACTAGCCCTGACTGTCCCGGGGGTATGTTCATTGAAAAAAAATTTCTGTGCCTGGAACTCTGCTTTAATACATCACTGAATTTATTTATTTTTAAAGGCAAAGAAGTATAAGCACCTGGAATTGACTTGGTATTAGCATGTTGCAGTCCCCTGTACAGCAAAGCTAGATTGCAAGGGGGAGAAGCAACACAAGGAGCCTGTCATTTGTGGTGATGTACTAACAAGGGACATGCTGATCGGAGGAGAGCAGAGTTACATTGAGATGGGCTTATCTGACTCCTGCTTTTTCCACCATTGTCTAGTCACCAACTGTGGAAGGGAAGCCCAACTAGAAAGGGCCAATATTAATTTTACTAGAAAAAGTACATAAAATTAGAAATAAGATAATTTACTACCCGGTTATCTCTTGCCTTGACTATTGCTCCTTCCGCGTTAGCCTATCTTTACATAGGATGCCCCTCTCAGGCGGTAATGAATGCTGCCGCCACACTCATTCACCTTACCAGACGTTCATTTTCTGCCACGTCTCTCTGCCATTTCCTCCACTAACCTCTGCTTGCCCATTGAACCTAAATCAAAACAATAACAACATATAAAGCCGTTTGCAACTATGTCACAAGTTACATCACTAACCCATCCCAGAATATCGCCCAGACTGTCTAATTTGCTATTCCCAAAACCTCCTCCTTTCTAGCTCCCTCATCCTTTCCTGTATGTTTATATCCTGGACTTCTCCAGAGCCTCCCCTATCCTCTGGAACTCCCTACCCCAATCTGTCTATCTCCTACTTTAAGCAATCCCTAAAATAAAGTTGATTTTACCTTGTGGAAATGGTATGGAACTCCTGGACTTTGCTGAATTGACATTGGAGGGATTGGACCCTGGTGGAGCAAGCACTTGCAAGCTGGAGATTTGCACAGATCTTAGACCCCCATTCACACTGCCGCGACCAGAAAGTCGCCTCATAAGGGGTGACTTGTTAGCGCGACTTTCAGCGCGACTTCAGCGCGACTTTGTATGATAGATGACTTTGTATGACTTTGTATTTGGCCAATCAGAATATGATGGTTCTGGGTCATACTCAGTCACACAAAAAAAAATTCTTAAAAATTGTCGTTTTTGATAGAGAGACAATTATTGAAAAAAATTATTGAAAAAAAAAAAAGTTAGATTTCTTTGGATTTAGTGTCTGGGCGGTCTAAAAAAGTGTACCTGTGAAGTTTCAGCTCTGTAGCACATCTAGAACCAGAAAAAAAATATCATTTTTCTTAGAATTTTTAGTAGCGCAGGGATGGGGCTCCGCTCCACCTGGGCGTTTTTGTTGCAGGCATTTATTGGGCATTTTTTGGGCGTCTTTGGAGGCAGGCATGACATCTGAACTTCTGTGTAGGGGTATATATACACACACACACACACACACACACACACACACACACACATATATGTATATATACACATATAGGTGTAACAGGAGTGGAGCCACATCCCTGCAAATAATTTCATTAGCGCATGGATGTGGCTCCGCTCCTATTACACCTATATGTGTGTATGTGTATATATACATATATGTGTGTATATATACCCCTACACAGAAGTTCAGATGTCATGCCTGCCTCCAAAGACGCCCAAAAAATGCCCAATAAATGCCTGCAACAAAAACGCCCAGGTGGAGCGGAGCCCCATCCCTGCGCTACTAAAAATTCTAAGAAAAATTATCTTTTATTTCTGGTTCTGGACATGCTACAGAGCTGAAACTTCACATGTACACTTTTTAGACCCCCCAGACACTAAATCCAAAAAAAGTCATGCCTGCCTCCAAAGACGCCCAAAAAATGCCCGATAAACGCCTGTAACAAAAACGCCCAGGTGGAGCGGAGCCCCATCCCTGCGCTACTAAAAATTCTAAGAAAAATTATCTTTTTTTCTGGTTCAGGACCATTTTAATGGAAAGTCGGATCACAAGTCGCTTCAAATAAGATAAGGAGGCAACTGCCATTGAAGTCTATGGGACAAGTCGGATACAAGTCGCCTCAAAGTAGTACAGGACCCTTTTCTGAAGTCGGAGCGACTTCAGTAGTGCCAATTAAGACGGCACTCATTGATTAACATTGCTTTTGTTATGTCAAGCGACTTGGGGCGACTTGATGGCAAACAAGTCGCCTCACAAGTTGCGGTAGTGTGAATGGACTCTTAGGGGTGGCTTCAATGTTTGTAAATAACTCTCCCTTACAGGGATGTCCTTTCCTGAAACACTGCTATTATGTGACAGGGTCTCTTTAATGTAATCAGGTGATTTCTTATTGTTGCAGGTTCATGAATTTTGCACGCTGCTTTAGGACATATTAAGGAAAGGCTTTGCTATTATATACATTACCTAATTTGTTAAATTTGCTAAACACGCTTTTCAGGGCTTGAAACTTTCTGGCAAGCGACCAGTTTTCTGCCAACATGACTAAAACTTACTAAGTACCTAATTGAGCATAATGAAGCACTTTCTGGACAATGATTGGCTAAGTGTCAGTGACAGAATTTGGCTCCCTTCACAGTAAACAACCACTGACAAAACTGTAAACAAGCAAAAACAGCATTTTATGTCTCCTCGCAACAGAGAAATTCAGCGGAGTAAAGCAAGTTTGCTTTCATGGACTATTTTTCATGGATTTTACTCTGCTGCTTTCAATTAATTCATGAAAGATATCTTGAAGAGAGTTATACAGTACTGTTAAATGGCCACATCCTGGGGCAAATTAACAAACTATAATAAAATGTTGCTGTAGATCCTGTTATGGTCATTTATTTTGGCTGGATTGAAAAGAAAAAAAAATGCTTATTTTTTATTTTTTTTTAAATAGACTTTATTGAAGAAAAGAACACAAAAATAGGGAATACTGTACGATCAACAACATTTTTTGACTAGACAATAAATGCATCTATCACCAATTACGTATTCTCACAACCAATGGGGAGAGAAATCATAAACGTAACCCTAGTAATGGGATAGTTGGATGGATCTCAACAAAAGGACTGCTAATGTAATCAGAGAATTATGGTGAGGAGGGGGGGGGGGGTGAGGAAGGGTCGATAACCATTAGAAAACTTAGTGAACTTAAAGCGGTAGTATACCACTTTTTTTACTTTTAACTACAGGTAAGCCTATAATAAGGCTTACCTGTAGGTACAATTAATATCTCCTAAACCTGCATGGTTTAGGAGATATTACCACTGCATGCAGCCACTGACGAGTGCGGCGCATGCGCTCTGAAGGTCCGGCCGACCTTCAGAGTTCCTTGCCGGGAATAGCCGGAAAATTTCTCCCCTGCGCAAGCGCAGGAGTGACGTCATCGTGGCTCTGGCCACTCACAGCGCCAGAGCCGCGGAACCAGGAAGAGACACCGTGGGATCATGTCCGCTCCCACAGCGGTGTCCGGGGGTCCGTGTCGGGGCTTCGTTCTAAGGTAAGTAATACATAATGAGCTAATATGCGATGCACACCTGCTCATTATGCCTTTGTCTTGCAGGGTTTTTTTTTTTTTTTTTGTCATTAGAGTTTACTACCGCTTTAAGTCCTACAGTGGATGATTACTAGCTGGCAGCAGCATAGGTTAAAGTTCTGTTGAAAGATTCCAGGTCTTCAGATAGTGATGTTAGAAAGTCCTGCCATTTGGTAAGGAAGCGTACTTGTGATGATTTTGAGTTAGGCCCCTTTCACACAGGTGGACCGTTCAGATCCGCCTGTCCGTTTTTTTGGTGGATCTGAACGGTCCCCCCATGCATTCCTATGGGGCATCGGATGTCAGCGGAGTCATGTCCGCTGACATCCGACCCGATCGGACGGGATTGGATGAGAACGGACTGACGGTCCATTCCCATCCGATTTCCCCCATAGAGATGCATGGGGAACTGACAGCTGTGTCTCCACACACAGCGTGGAGACACAGCTGTCATCCTTCTGCTCAGCGGGGGATCGGAGGCTCGATCCCCCGCTGAGAAAAGCGGAGTCCGTTTGACGGACTAGTGTGTGAAAGGAGCCTTAAAATCTGTGTTGATTTGGTCCTTGTGGAGAAGGCTGATCTCGTTTAACCTAGGTAATAGTTGGACAGGTCGGGGATATCCAATTGGAAAGGATAGCCCTCCAAGCTATCAGTAAGCAAGTAAGAATCCAGGTGTGAGAGTGGTGGAATGCCTATCATTATGTCCAATAGTCCACATCCTAATCTTCAGAAAAACAAAACAAAAAACCCAATACATTTGAATTTGGGTTCTTTTACACTGGCGGCCAAGGGGCTATAAAAACAGATGGCTGAGCCATAATTTCCAACCTCCACCTCCAGCTGCTCCCTAGAATTCTAACACTACAGCCTGAGAGCCACAACGCTTTGCTTAACTTGGGCTGCAGAGTTTGACAGGCGGCGTGGTCCTAGGTAAACTGGACCTTCCCGTTACCTACAGGAAGAGCTTCCATTAGAAGATTAGTGAGACGTTTGTCCTCCCATTATTGCAATTAATGTTTTGGAGTATCCTCAAATACAAAAATATCTTTGGCTGGGACCCTCTGGGACCTGACATGGACAAGGGTAGTGCTGGAGGAAGCAAATGAAAAAAGAAGTGGTTGTTAAGGCAGAAGGTTTTTTATCTTAATGCATTCTATGAATTAGGATAAAAAAAACCTTCTGTGTGCGGCAGCCCCCCCCCCCCCCAACCTCGCTCTAACACTTACCTGAGCCCCATCTCAATACAACAATGTTGCAGGAGTGTCTCGGCTGCCCAAGGCTCCCCCTCTTCATTGGCTGAGACGGCAGCGGGCGCCATCTTGCTATTGAGCTGAGTGTCAGCATACAGTATGTGTTTGATATGTGCATTTGAGCTAGCACTAGTGGCAGTGCTTTGTTTTTCAAGTGCAACATTCTTCTTTTATTTATTAAACCTTTTAAAGGGAGTGCATTAGATCTTGTGTGCTTCCCTTTTCTTCCCATATACATCAGGTGTTCCTGAGTGCCTGAGGACCTATGTACCCTTCCTATGGGAAAAGAGGAGCGAGGATCTGCCAAAAGTCTGGCAGAGCCCAGTTATTGTCCCCCTCAGGCTTTGAGGTGAGCGGACAGTTTGTGTACTGGTGGAACGCGGAGCACTTCTATTATTTTAATCACAGCAGTGATCTCATTTACTGATTTGACTTTAATCTAGACTATTTGTGAACATTTATAATTGTTGCTCATTATAATTATATTAGATGTGTATAGCACTTTTTTATTATTTTGGTGTTGATATTCAGTACAAGTGACTTTTTTTGTTCTGCTGCACTGTTTTTAATTTTTTTTATGATATCGACAACTGTTGTAAATTCACTTAATTGGTGTCAGCTGGCAGCATTATTTATTATTATTTTTATTTCATATACACTATTTGATCACAGAATTTGTGTGTATGTTGCACTAATTGATTTTAGTATTATAATATACAACATAACATCTTCAGGAGATAGAAGACATCCGTTGTATAGATGAAAAATGTGTAGGTTGAGGCCAGTGGCTCATGATGTTGTATGCCTGCTTATGTTCTGTCCAATCGTTTTTTTTTTTTTTTTATTGGGTTTTTCAACAGGTTTCAATAACAGGTACAGTATACACAGTGGATTGGAACCAGAAAGACATAAGTACAAGATGACATTATACAACGGTCCAATGTTTACATGGTTGCATATGAACATCTGATGAACTCCAATGGTAGTGTGATTTCATATTTCAGCAATGTTTTGTAGTATCAAGTGTACCAGTCCACCCATGTCTTCCAGTTTTTATCAAAGGAGGCGTATGAGTTTGTTCTTAAGGCTAGTAACTTCCCATACTGGAAATTGAGATTAATCTGTGTTACAACATCAGAAGGATTTGGTGCTCAGACGTCTCTCCGGTGTCTAGCAAAAATTATTTTGGCTGATAGTAGAACATGAATTACTATTGTTCTGAAGCAAATAGGATATCTATCAATACCAACATGCAAAATCGCCAGTGCTGGGTCGGGAGATAGTAAAATGCCACAAATCTCTAAGAGGACACTGATTTTTTTCCTCCAGTAACTGGTGAGATTTTTGCAGGCCCAGTATATATGACAGATGTTGGCTGTTTGCCCATGTCCAATAGGTTTTTATTCAAAAGATCAACACAGTACAGGAATACCAACAGTATTGAACAAATATCAAAAGATTGATGCTCCCTCTAATACAGTCAGAGGCCCAAGTGTTAAAGGCAAAACACAAATGAGTAAGCTCAACAGGCTGGCCCCACCAAGTGGAGTGTTTTCTTATCAACAGCATAAATTCAGGTAAGGTAGTCACCCTATTACAAAAAACAGAATAAAGGCATATCTATAAAATACATTTACATTAGCAGGTAATCAAATGATAACGCAGTTACTGTACATTCAAAGAAATGTTGGGGCGATAATGGTAGGAATTATGTTACTGTAAGTACCACAAAGCCCAATGCATTGCTCCCATTACTACATTGACATGGGAAAGGTTCTATGGTCCCTTCATGTGCATTCATATTAAAAATAGCAGTTAGAAGAAGTCTGAAGGAAAGGAAAAAGTAGAGAGAATGAAAGAAAGGGGGAAGAAGAACGAGAAATGGTCCCCTCGATCCGGGACCCCGATTGCAGGGCTCTTCACCCCATATTTTGATGTATATTGTGTATGAAGTATTTTATTATGAGTAATGATTACATATGACTTATTGCTGAGTTATTAAATTATTGGTTTTGCGCACTTTTTAACCGCTTGCCTACCGCCGCACGACTATTTACTGCGGCGGTCAGCCCCTCACAGGCAAAGCGACGTAGGGCTACGTTGCTAGCCTGTGAGGCTGTAGGGAGCGAGCGCACGCCACCGGAGGCACGCTCCTGCGTGGTCACGGACCCCCCCCCGTGATTGTCCGTTACACCGGAAGAAAGGCAGGCGGCTAATGTAAACAAAGCCGCCTGTCATTCTTCCCTGTGTAAGAATGGAGATCACACGGTTCTACTATGTAGGACCGTTGATCTCTGTTCTTACACTAGTAGCCACAGCCAATCACAGTTAGAAACACGCCCCTAGGGACACACTTAACCCCTCCCTCTCCAATAAAGTTAACTCCTTCACTGCCAGTGTCATTTTTACAGTAACAGTGCATATGTATAGCACTGATTACTGCAGTAATGTCACTGGTAACCCCAAAAGTGTCAAAAATGTCAGTCAAGGGTCCGATCTGTCCGCCGCAATGTCGCAGTCCCGCAAAAAAGATCGCAGATCGCCGCCATTACTCGTTAAAAAATAAAAAACAACAAAAATGACAAAAATCTTTCCCTTAGTTAGTGAACGCAATAACTTTTGCGCAAACCAATCAAAATAAGCTTTTTGCAATTTCTTTTACCAAACATATGTAGCATAAAACAAATTGGCCTACAATATTAAAAAATTTTGATTTTTACATTTTTTTGGGGATTTCATATAAAAAAATGTGAAAAATATTGTTATTTTTGCAAAATTGACGCTCTTTTTTTGTTTATAGCGCATTATCAAAAAATCGCATAGGTGATCAAATACCACCAAAAGAAAGCTCTGTTTGTGGGAAAAAAAGGACGTCAAATTCGTTAAGGTACAGCGTCGCACGACCGCGCAATTGTCCGTTAAAGTCACGCAGTGCCGAATCGCAAAATAGGCCCTGGTCAGGAAGGGGGTAAAATCTTCCGGGGCTTAAGTGGTTAAGTAGTTACTTGTAGTCCCTACCAGGGATGTATATGACAGGTTGACATTGTAAGAGCAAAGTTGGGACAGTTGACTATATTCATCAAGTTCTAACCTAACATCCAAAACTAGAAAAAAAGTTTTGGCTGGGGCTTACTTTTTTACCTTAATTCCTAGACCCTAAAGCTCTAAAATAACTAAAAAAGAAACGATTAATACAATTGCTTTTCCATTGTTCTGCCCCCCATGGGACAAAGTACAAATAGTAATTTGTCCCATGTAGCTAGGTGCATCTAAATCTGGTATAAAGTCCGACTTGTCCCCATCCTCTCCTCATGCAGTTAATATGAAAACAGCTAGAAAGGAGATAGATCCATGGTAACTACAGCTTGTCTCAGAGCACATTCCCAAGGCAAAATATAGCAAGTGGCTGGAGTTTGACCTCCCTCCTGCATTCCTCTTGTCTTGAAAAGTGCTCTAATCCAAAACAAACTGCAGTTACCATGGATCCCTCTCCTTCCTAGCTGTTGTCAGATTTGCCATGTAAGGGGCGGACTTCTTTAGGAAGCACCTAGCAACAGGATACAAAGTACTACTTATACTTTGTTCCATGGGGATAAAACAAGGTAAACATTTGTAAAGATAGCTTTCCTTTAAGCTGTAGAATTGCTCAGATAATAACAACTGAATGCTTCAATAGGCCAATTCTCCTAAGCCCAAATTATTATTGTAAAAATTATATTTTCCCTTACTGATGTATCAAATAACTTTAAGAGCTTATTTTAACTCAGCAAAATGAAAAAGCTATAATTTAATGTCAAAAGTGTTTATGAGGCATATTTTAATTTTGTTTTAGGAAGTGAACTTAGCTGTGCACTCTTTTGTAAGACTCCTACGTCCTTTGCCCACATACATTATATCGCTCACCACTTGGAGTTGTAAGTCACATAAATCTTTTCGTTATTGTTCTGATTTTTACTGTACATCAATTAATCTGCTCTGAATATACAGAACGCCTGTAATCAAATTCAATATAATTGCGTGATCTCACACTGTCTTTGCTATATTCTAAATATTTAAAACTTTTTTCTCAAGGCGGTATGAGGTCCACAGGAGGAAGTCAATAGCTTTCATCTTGATTTATAGCGATGATGATAAAAGTTTAGGCTCACAGCTTGCTGCCCATTTCAGTGCTAGATTGCTGCCTTTGGCATATGTTCATAGGCAGGTTATCCATAGCCGATTGTAACGGTAATTTAGTAAACATTGCCTACAGTTTCAGCACATTGAATCCAAGCTGACGTTATATAGCTCAGTTTTTAGTCAACCACTCAAAGTAGGAAGAGAACAAACTGTACCAGCTCAGCAATAACTGAACAAACAAGAGAAAGGATGTCTAAGCTGTATGTAAAATATAATACTCCTTGCTCCAGTTCAGTGAATTGACTTATAGTGGGAAGTGCTGCATGCTTATGGAGTAAATAAAAAATTGCAAGCATTTCTACAGAACAGTGGGATGTTTTGCTCATAATAATTGAAGTGCAATTTTCAAATGGAACTTTTTAACTTGTAGTCTTTACATAGAGTGTGATTTGGAAGTGGGGAAAGTGAATAGAATGCAGGGGTGCATTGCAAGGGGGATCACCAACTTGAGGAATAAGGTTCTGACTTCCCTATATAGATCTATTAGTTAGACCTCATTTAAAATACTGTGTTCAAGTCTGTAGACTCCACTTACAAATAAATATTGATAAGATAGAATTGGGTTTATTTACTAAAGGGAAATAGATAGTTCCCCAGAATTTTCCCCAGAGCTAAGTGAACAAGGTGAAACTCTGCTGGCATCCTTCATCCAGAAATCCAGAAAGCAAAAAAAATGGTTTTATTGTCCTTGCACATGATGGAGTATTCTTTGCTATGTGAAATGTCATCACATTCATTAGGCTCTGGAGAAAAGTGTAAAGTACAACTTACCTTGTAAAGTGAACAGCCTTTTGTAAATCAACCACCATGGGGCCAGAGAAGGGCAACAAAAATGGCGAAAGGTATGAGGGATAACACATATCAGGAGAGACTGCAGAATCTTGACATGCACAATCAGAAGGAAATCAATAAAAAGGGGGGCATACCTAAAACATTTAAATATTTTAGGTGAATGAAGAGGAGACCAGTATTTCCAATATGAAGCTAAGATTAAAAACATAGGGACATGACCTCAGGCTAGCAGGAGTACATGCAGACAGGTTGCCTAATGCAGCTTAGTTAGGTGATGCCCTGGCTGGGAGGGTTAGGATTAACTGTTTTTCCTGGGTTTTTTTGGTGGGCTTTTTGGGTCTGACCACTGGTTCTGTGGGACCATAGATGCAGGGGTCTGGATCCTGGGAGTCGCTGCTGATGCCGTCCTGCCAGTCTGCAGTGCTATGCCAAGACCAGAGATCCTGATAATGAATGTCTGGCTTTAGGATCCTTGCACAGCATAGGGGCACTGCTGGAAACTGTAGTCCGTCCTGAAGATACCAGCTACAAACCTTGGACGCTGCCGCATTGGACTCTGCTAAAGATGGACTCTTACCTGTGCAGTTTGGAATTGTGATGTTCAGAACTTTCAGTAAAGCTTTTGAAACTTTGTCTTTGCCTCGACTGTTAATAAAGAAGCGTAACGCAAGTACCAGCTTTCTATGGCTTGGGCCAGCTAACATTGTGGTATGAAGACACAAGAGGTTACCAAGGGTACGAAAGGTTTCACAAACAGCCTGTCATGTGCCTGTGGCATGGGGGGCAGCCTCTTGCAGTGAGGGAGTTGTTGTTAACACTCTCTCCATGAGCGGTCCATCTTCCATAGCAAGGGGAGCACATCAGCACTGCAGAGGACTTTAGCCTAAGTACAGGTATAGAAAAAGAAGAGCTGTTACAGTGCACATATGGAATCTGCGCTAGGTGCTCGGCAGGATTCAATTCCATTACTGGGAGTGAGGTAGCAGAGACACCCTGGACAGGTAGAGAGGGCATCGGCTCAGTGTATCCCTCCTAAATGCAACAAGTGACAGTCATGACGTACATAAACCTGTGGTTCAAGAGAGTTAACTACAGTCCAGTCATCTGTTCAAGTGCACGGCCATCTTTGAGTTAGAGGTCTGCCTTAAGGTTTAGCTATCCCTGAAAGTGGCCTTAGCCTTGTCTTGGGGCATTGATAGTCATGGCACAAGTAAAGGTACCCCATGTGTAGGAGAGTGAACCTGTTCTAGGTGCCAAGTCTAGCCCAGAAGAACTCACCCCGAGGTAGGCCTTCTATGTGACCCATACTTTGCATCCAACAAGGAGGGGAACATGGAGGAAGTACCACCCGCTCACAATACCCAACCATGCATACAAGTCATAAAACTAACCTTGGAAAGTTTTTTTTTTTTTTTTAAAGTGAAGCTGGTGCTTGAAACAGATTTGTAGCAGAGGTAGTAAGTCAGTCAACAGTAAGAAAATGTAAACATGCTTGGGACAAACATAGATCTATAGTCAGACGTAAAGGTTAAAACAAACATGGGCAAATTTGATGACCATCTTGGCTTTTTTCTACCATTAATTTTCTATGTTTCTATGTAGGTTGCCCATGTCAGTAAAAAAGGGATAGCAGTTTTTCTAATTACCCCCTGGAAAAGTAAAAGCAATGGATAGGCATTTTCTTTGGTAACAACAATCTTCCTTCTGCAGTGAAATCACTGCAGCATTGTCACCCCCTGCAACCACTGTAGATACTAAAATGTTGGCACTGCTAATAGCCTTATCAGTTAATATCTAGGGCTAGCTTCACCCATTGCCTTTTAGATTGACAACATGTCTTTTTTTCTACAGGAGCTTGAATGGAAATTAAATGCAAGCCCTTCTCAGTCCCTTCTAGCTAAAGTATATTTCTTATTAAAAAAGAAAAAAGAGGTGGATTTTTTTCTTTTAAGACGTTTAATGTGTCCAGCATTAAAACATGTATTTATTCTTCTGAATGAAAAAATAGAGGCTTTAGTAGATCTTTAAGGCATACAACTTTAAAAAGTTGCACGGTTTGGTGGTTGTCTCTCTGCTGGCGTGCATATATACTTTTGTGCTTATGTAGCGAGAAAAGGTATGCAGTAGCTATTGGTCGCTGGCTTCTTATCTTGTAGAGGAAATTGATCTAATAGCGATTTGAAGTATATTTCTGATTGGTACCCCCTCGCCTAGATGGATCTGCACATCCGAAGACATCAAATTTTCCGGAGAGGGCATTAACAATGTGTTATGGGATTCTATACCAAAAGAAACAGCTTTTTTTTTTTTTTAAACCATATTTTTATTGAATTTTTGGTTAGGTACAAACGTTTTAGTAGCATAATAAGGAATAGAAAAATTATCACAATGGTCACAATGGTCACAGATTTGAAACAAGAAACATGAACATAATAACAGGTCGAGTCAAGGCACTTCAGGTGAACCTTGCCGGTGACATATGAGTGTGTTGAGCTTCCACCCTGTGAGGACCAAACATTAAGGTACACTGGGCTCTGACTACCCCACAAGGGAACCAACTGTAGTCAGGACCAGGTACAACAGGGGGAGTATTATGGGTTGGGGTCAGCAATGATTAACTTGTGGTAGGCCAATCAGTGGGGGGGATACGAGAGGAGGGATCATGTACCGGCAAGGTTCCACAAAAGGGAAAAAGGAAAAAACCCAAGAGGAAGATGTTTTGATAAGTTGACACCTGATGCAGAAAGCGTGGGAGTGTCCTAAATCCGTGGGGATGCATTGTATTTCCCAAACAGAATAGAGCTGGGGTGATGTAGGTTATCTGGGGGCGGAGTTCAGGAAACAGTTAGATTGAGGCCGTTGGAGATTCATAGGTTAGCACTTCGATTATCAGAGAGCCAGGGTGCCCAATGCTTGTAGAAGGAGGTGGTGGTCAGATTGGCTTTGGCGAAGGCAAATTCCATTCGGAGGTGATTGTTTAGCAAGAGAATGGTGTCAGCTAGTGTGGGGGGTTTCGGTGATTTCCAGGCTCTCGCCAGTGCTAGACGAGCTGCTATGAGGACATGGGTAGCCAGGATTTTGATGTGAGAGGGCCATGTTGCAATTGAGAGACCCAGGAGGAGATCCAAAGGGGAAAGTGGGGAGGAAATGTTGCACAGGGAGGAGAGAAATGCTGAGATTGAATTCCAGAAAGGTTTGATATGTGTGCAGTCCCACCAGATATGTTGAAGTGATCCTATTCCTTGACAGTCTCGCCAGCATAACGGAGACGAGGTGGGATATATAGTTGCCAGTCTAGAGGGGGTAATGTACCATTTGTGGAGTAGTTTTTGTAGAGATTCCCAATGGGATATGCACCTTGAAGCTTTTAATGGTAGGAGCATTGCTTGGTGCCACACATGTGGGGGTGGTGAACTGGGCACTATCGAAGACCAAAAGACCATAGATGAAGAGGATGCATTTTGTGTAGATTGTAAGAGCGTAGCATATATGAGGGATATGCCCTTAACTGCAGGTTTGGGAGTGTTGTAGAGTTTCATGATTGGATGCAATATGGAAGGTTCAGACGTCAGTTGAAGAAACAGCTTTTTTAATCTCCACCTCAAAGGCAATTACTCAAGTCATACAGAATACCATTCATTTTTTAGAAAATGTATGGAGGCTCATAAATTTTATATACAATACATTTAATCAAAAGGTTTTGCCAAATGCTAGTGCTATCTAGAAAAAGTCACTGTGTAGTCAGACAGCTCTGTCTCGCTGTGCTTCTGGACACCATCTGATCAGTTATTGCTATAGTTACACCTTTATCTTCCAAATTGGCTGGGTATGGCCAAATAGGAGGCTGCCTTCTTGTGTCTATAAGGAGACATACAAAGGACGTTGTGTTTTGCTTCTAATGTATTTGGCATAGGGTTCTTTTGACCTTTTGTCAATTTTTTCTGTAGCACTACTCCAAAGGGAGCTGCAGGTGATGGGTTCCCCTGGGTTACCATTAGCAATGGTAGAACATTCTGGCATGTTTCCAAGTGTTTTTACCTTAGACAAGGACCAGTCCAGTCTCTTTGGTTTTTAGGTTTTATTAGGAACTTGAATAGGAGAAGGGATGAGTGGGATACTCCAACTGAACTAAACTATGCACAATAGGCTGGGACGACTTGAATAAATGCTTGTTAACGTTGGTTAACGCTGAGTAACGCTGAATACACTTAAAAAAAACTGAAATTGAGCTAGCCACAGCTAGGCCGTTGCTTCACTTTGCCCTTGGCTATAAAAGGTTCTCTTTAAGCTTCCTGAGGTAATTCTGTCCTAAGGCAAGCTATTCCTTGAGGTAGACTGTACTGCTGAAAAACTTCAGGGCCCTTCCTGGTGCCCCTCTTATCACTAATATTCAGGGATTAACAACTTGGCACCCCCTTTACTGTAACACTCTGGGTTAACTGGCTCCTTGATCCCTTTGACCTCTCTGTAGTGGTCCCCTATTTTAGGCAGACCCCTGGTCAGATCCTTGTGTACTCAAGACACTGTTTTTCCTTAAGTCCTCTGCCCAGCAGATGCCCTTATTCAAATTAAATTAAAACGATATGTCGGGACTATTGGGGGGTTGATTCAAATAATAATAGGTAAAAAGAAAAATGATTTTAAAAGCCATGTATTTCATATTATGCATATATGAGATTCTGAACAGGATGGCGTCCATCTTGTTTTTAAGGTGAAACAAAGTTCATATGTACTTGTTAAACAAAATGTCTCTTACAGGCTTACAATAGGGTCCTATACTTTCAGCAGACATTTCTATTTTCTTTTGTCATAAATAAGATTTCTTTTGACATCTCGATCAGATAAAACTTAGTCAGTCTGACGCTATGTTAAGGGGGGATATCTCAGTCTGTCTATAAGTATATAACAATGGACAATACCCCAGTATATTCTAGCAGACATTTAAAGATGAACCATATAAGTTTTTATAGATACATTATCATATGTGAGAAGATATTAGCCATAATTATGTCATTATATTATGTAAGGCATATACATATATATTTAGGAATGTTATATCACATTTTGGGTTTATATTCTCAGTAATAATCTTACTTAGAATTCTTTTTCTAATAAGTGTAAGGACATATGTATCTCGTCACTAGTTACCTCATTTCAGAGAAGTCTAGTCTAAGTGCTCAAGGTGTTGTAAATCCTACAGGCCAGACATCTTAATTGACAGTGTAAGACATGGTCAAAGAAGTAATGGCTATTCACTAGCCAGAGGTCAGAGAGGTCATCAGATAAGGACATGGTGGTAAAAGTGTTAAATACAAAATCTAATGAACGGTACAATACTGCCCTCTGGAGACGAAATACCAGGTGCAGTCTTGAGATAATTTTAGATATTTCCATATAAAAATATTATATTGTCTTAAAAATATAATTATTGAAATGGCATTACTTGCCCAGGTGAATAATGGAGATACAGGTGGACATTTATGTATGTACTGGGAGTCTGGAGAAAGTTTTATGTTGTGTTATATGATTAATCTCACATATAGAGAAATCATTTAACTTTATTATCCAAGTATGGGGTTAATTATCAAAAGGGGTGTGTCTCTGACCTCACTAGTTTAGGTATAGAATATCCTGACCAATTGGGATAATGTTTCATCCCTCTGGGTTTTACTTATGGTAATTTTTATAGCTCTTTGTTCTTACCATATAAAAGACCAACCCAGATGAGAGAGAGGACATCACTTTACACTACTGACAACACACCTCACACTTACACCACACACGCTATTACATTTTTCAATAGACTCATCCAGACATACTCCCTGATCCACATCATTCATCTGAAACTTGAAGGGAATCCACCATCTTAAGAAAGGCATCCATCTTAGGACTCTGGTAACGATTTGAAGCTAGCGGCTATCTTAAGTGTGGTAATTATGCCTTGCTATGTTATTTGATTTTATTCAACAATTGTTTATTCTTTCCTTATATGTTTTATATTGCATATTTAAGGGTAATGAGATTACAATCCCAGCCGTATAAGCCATGGTATATTTTTCTCTAAAAAGCTGATTTTTGTTTTTATACATTTTTATTAATATCAGATTAAATGCATTATTTGCAATTTTAAGTCTTCCGTTTTGCATGGCTTATTCTCACTCATCTGCAGTGACGTGACTTTCGGCTATGCATTGCGCAGACCATTGTAGTCTGTTTATATAGAATATTAATTTATGGCTTATACTATACCTGGGAAGAAATGGTAATCTTGCTTTCATTTCGTTTTGGTTTCACTTTGTTTTACTTTCACTTTGTTTTAGTTTCACTTTCATAATTGAGCTAAACATCACATTGCATTGATTATTTGAAGTTAGTATTTTTCTGTAGAAGTTGTTTTTGTGTCACTTCTTGTTTGATCATATATTGTGTTTGCATGTCTTGAGAATAAATATTTTTATATATATTCCACGCTGTAGACTGTACTCACTAAGATTGGTATATGCTTTTAAAAAGAAATTAATCAATTAAAAAGAATTCACGACATTGATTTATGGCAATAGGTGAAGACTCTCCTTTTTCACAGATCTTTGCTTATTAACCATAAATAAATACACTGCTATATTCAGAGCAGTATAAATATTCTGACATAATTAAGTACGAGCGCAAGATATTTATTATTAAATATTCTTACAACCAAATAAGGCCTTCTACACCATGGTGATGCAGTGCACCCATGATGCTGTGCTCTAGGATCATTATAATTAATTAAGTACTGACAGTGTGTGTGTACTGGGGGTGGCTGTGCTCTGAAAGGGATGACCGATTGTGTTACACAGAAGTGAAGTGGACTGCTTAAAGCACCCAATTTATCAGTTTACCTTAAGCCAATAATTTGCAGTACGTAACCCACCCTGTAAGAGATCACGTTTGTATTCTCTGGATAACAAAGGGGTAAGTCCTCATGGAATTGCTCCTTACTAGGGACAACTGATATTCTAAGATTGATCATTATTAAAAAGATATTGGCTGTAATTAATTTGAATTTTAACATTTATAATTATTACTGTTATTTTTTGTAAATAATAGAAGTTAAATACAAAACAATATCAAGCAATATAACCAATATCAACACAAACATGGCAAATCCCTCTACACCGATGTAAATGTAGTTTAGTCCATTTATATACAAGATGATTAGCACATACTCCCAACCTAAATCCTAACATCTTATATGTCTCACCCTTCAACAGGGCCTAATCATAGAGATAGAAGGACGTGGGAAGGGGTTGGAACTTTGTACACAAATAATTTTTGCTTTAGCATACTGGACAGTTCTTAAAGATATAGTATCATAAAATCAATAGGTACAGCTATATAAATAATATAAATAAATATAAGATATAAGTCTCAACAATGCTATTGGTTCATATATATATATATATATCATTCTAAAGCTATATTTTGACAACAGTACTTAAGTTGATCAATATAGCATAAGCTACATTTATCAAGGAATATAAATTATTTATAATTTAAAAGAGCAAAGTAAAGCATAAGGAGTTTGTGAACTATCAATAATATTCAGCAGACACTGAAACTGTGTCAAAGAAATGCCATATTCATCTATAGGATTTAAAAACATGTGCACATTCTTAACCCCTGTAAAATGAGGAAAATGGCAGCAA
The DNA here is from genome assembly GCF_965119305.1 of Pelophylax lessonae. Classification (NCBI taxonomy): domain Eukaryota; kingdom Metazoa; phylum Chordata; class Amphibia; order Anura; family Ranidae; genus Pelophylax; species Pelophylax lessonae. Next base: position 193,544,114 of record NC_138777.1, on the reverse strand, counting down.
AACTAATTTTCTCCATGGTGCCTTTCCCCAGAGACCAGTAGCTGCCGTCCTACTTTACTCAGCTTCACTCAACCTGTGCTCCCCTCTTGCTACCCAAAGGATGCTGTTGAATGGAAGAGCAGAAGAGGATTAGAGATCATGTATCCAAGAAATGGGAGTGAAAGGGGATAGTTTTGTTTAATTAAAGTTAGATTTGGACTTTAAGCTGGCTTTAATTAAATCCAACACAGCAAAACTCAGCAAACTTTTTACAGTGCTTTTAGATAGCCGTGAAGTCTTTTGGAATGTGTCATTTTCTTTTTATGCTTTTCTGTTTGTGAGGGAGACTGCAGTGTGTCCAGAGAGAAGGCAATGATGGAATCAGATTGATAAACATGACAGCATTTTTTAGGTATTTCGATTTTGGTAACGATTTTGGTGACATTGACAACAGTAATCATTCAGCCATGGAAGATAAGGCCTGGATTTTTTCTTCGTTCAGCCTTAGTTTGTTACATTTTTCTTAAGACAAGTTAGGGGTACAATATGTGGAAAAATGAGGGAAGGGGGTAGAAAAGGTAGAAACCAAACATAACACGTGTCAAGATCAACAATGTTGGCATGAGCTATCAGGTTCTAACAGAACCCACTAGGATTTGTTGAATCATCATAATGTCTCTATTCCTCTGGGTGGATAATAACTGTCAAATAGGCATTTATACTGAAGTGAGAGGGAAGGATTATCAGATGTATGCATAGAGACACCTTTGTTTAGTGGTATGTGTGCCCATGTTCCTGTACTGATCCCATGTGCATTACTTGGGTAAGGCTGAGGTTTTGGGTAGAGAGAGCATGAAAGCGGAGGAAAGGGGAGAAGGTAATTATGGTTTTAGGAGATAGAGGAATGCTTGAAGGAAAGAGATGTACAGAGGTAGTGGGAGAAGATGCAGTGAGAGATCTTCCTGCTATCATCATGGACAGTTCAGGGGAAGTAGGTTTAGTGGGATGGTAGTTTGTCAAGGGCTCCCAGTAGGTTCATTAGGATAGTCCAAATGGCCAAGATCTTAGTTTAGGAGATCTGTTTATCATTATTCTGAGCTAGGCGAAATTCCATATGAGAGATAAAGTCTAATTCCATTACCAATTCTAGGTGTTTACGATGAGTGCTAGTGGTGGAGGATCACAGTGCATCCAGCAGATGAGAAACATTTATTTTAATGGAACCTGGTAATATTGTGGGTAACACAATCTATGGGAGACATTGGAGCCGATAAATTTGATGTAGAGTTCCAGGACTGTGTCTCCTGTAATTTTCAATGCAGAATTTTCATGTTAGCCTAGAGTGAACTCTTGAAGTTGGAGTTTTTGACACATAGAATGTTGAATTTTACCATAGTAAATCAGTGCTAAAGTAGGAGACAAATCTCTCTGTTTCAGAAAGAGTCATTATGTATAAATGCCTGTATTTAAAGCATTCAATCATGTGTCTGGCCCAAAATGAGCAATCTACCATTATCTGTTCATGATGCACATTACCTGTGCATTTGATAAATAACCACTAAGACATAACAAGCCAATTCTTAACAAATTACCATGTAACAGAATCCATGATTATCCAAGGATAGTCTTATGTGTGGCATACAAATCAGCTTAAGGCATTGTTCTACACAACTTTGCTATGCATGTTAAATGTTTATTGTGAAATATGTTAAAAAAATTAGCAACACCATCAAAATCTGCTCTGTTGTTGTTTTGTCTGCTTCTTAATCCCATCTGATATACAGTGTCTCACAAAAGTGAGTACACCCCTCACATATTTGTAAATATTTTATTATATATTTTCATGTGACAGCACCGAAGAAATTACATTTTGCTACAATGTAAAGTAGTGAGTGTACAGCTTGTATAACAGTGTAAATTTGCTGTCCCCTCAAAATAACTCAACACGCAGCCATTAATGTCTAAACCACTGGCAACAAAAGTGAGTACATCCCTAAGTGGAAATGTCCAAATTGGGCCCAAATTGTCAATATTTTGTGTGGCCAATATTATTTTCCAGCACTGTCTTAACCCTCTTGTGCATGGAGTCCACCAGAGCTTCACAGGTTGCCACTGGAGTCCTCTTCTACTCCTCCATGAGGACATCAGAGAGCTGGTGGATGTTAGAGACCTTGCGCTCCTCCACCTTCCATTTGAGGATGCCTCACAGATGCTCAATAGGGTTTAGGTCTGGAGACATGCTTGACCAGTCCATCACCTTTAACCTCAGCTTCTTTAGCAAGGCAGTGTTCATCTCGAAAGTTTGTTTGGGGTCATTATCATGTTGGAATACTGCCTTGCAGCCCAGTCTCCGAAGGGAGGGGATCATGCTCTGTTCAGTATGTCACAGTACATGTTGGCATTCATGGTTCCTGCAATGAACTGTAGCTCCCCAGTGCCAGCAGCACTCATGCAGCCCCAAAACATGACACTCCCACCACCATGCTTGACTGTAGGCATTACACACTTGTCTTTATACTCCTCCCCTGGTTACCGCTCCACACGCTTGATACCATTTGAACCAAACAAGTTTATCTTGGTCTCATCAGACCACAGGACATGGTTCCAGTAATCCATGTCCTTAGTCTGCTTGTCTTCAGCAAACTGTTTGTGGGCTTTCTTGTGCATCATCTTTAAAAGAGGTTTCCTTCTGGGACGACAGCCATGCAGGCCAATTTGATGCACTGGGCAGCATATGGTCTGAGCACTGACAGGCTGACCCCCCACCCCTTTAACCTCTGCAGTAATGCTGGCAGCACTCATACCTCTATTTCCCAAAGACAACCTCTGGATATGACGCTGAGCATGTGCACTCAACTTCCTTGGTCGACCATGGCGAGGCCTGTTCTGGAGTGGAACCTGTCCTGTTAAACCGCTATATGGTCTTGGCCACTGTGCTGCAGCTGAGTTGCAGGGTCTTGGCAATCTTCTTATAGCCTGGGCCATCTTTATGTGGAGCAACAATTCTTTTTTCAGATCCTCTGAGATTTATTTGCCACGAGGTGCCATGTTGAACTTCCAATGACCAGTATGAGAGAGTGAGAGCAATAACACCAAATTTAACACACTTGCTCCCTATTCACACCTGAGACCTTGTAACACTAAAGAGTCACATAACACCGGGGAGGAAAAATGGCTAATTGGGCCCAATTTGGACATTTTCACTTAGGGGTGTATTCACTTTTGTTGCCAGCGGTTTAGACATTAATGGCTGTGTGTTGAGTTATTATGAGGGGACAGCAAATTTACACTGTTATACAAGCTGTACACTCACTACTTTACATTCTAGCAAAGTGTCATTTCTTCAGTGTTGTCACATGAAAAGATATAATAAAATATTTACAAAAATGTGAGGGGTGTACTCACTTTTGTGAGATACTGGATATGTTTTGGATCGGGACCAGAACAGTCCGAGATTATATCTGCCCCGTCCTAATTTTAGATTAAATCATACTCTGACACAGTCAAAATAGTTTGTTCTAATTTATTAGTTCCTCTTTTATCTTTATAAAGTCTCAAGAAAGTAATTTCCAGGAAATAGTCATATATAATATGTATAAGGTGGTGATTGGATGATTGGAGTATCTATGTGTCTATGTTTTCCTTCCAGGACATGACGAGGTCTTATTTTGGGTGTAGTGTCCCTGTTCAGGCGCCATCTTGCTTCCACGAAGGGAAGGGTGATCTAGCTGCATTTCGAGTAAGGTAGTAAATCTCAGCAGTAACATATATATATGTATATATATATATATATATATATATATTGTAACAGGAAGTCAGCTAAATCTGGGAATGTAGTCACAGGAAGGAGATACATTTCCACCTGATTTAGAAAGTCCATTAATTAATTTAGGGTGTTGGCTACAGAGCTAGCCAGCAGGAAGTTGAAAGGCCTTCACCTGTTCAGAATGAGGGAGTTAAGGCTCTATAATTTGTTCAGAGAAATTCCTATTGTTTGCTGCCTCCAGAAGCTGTGTCCTGAAGCCATGTGGGCTGGGAGCAGGAGGACAGTCAGCGTGTGCCTCCCGACAGGATGTGTGGGCCTGGGAGAAGACCCCCCGGAGTGATGTGTGCCCGGGACGGTAACCAAGGGTGAATACGTCTCAAAGGTGAGAAGACGAACTGTTGATGTGAAAGAAACAAAAGGACTGTGTTGCCCTGTGAAGCTATTATAAAAGGACTATTGAGTGTCCGCTGTAGGACAAGGAAGTCTGCCCGACGGTAGGTTGGAGACAGACACTTAGGCAGGTTCCAGTTGTGAGAAGGTAGCCGCCCACAGAGGCAAGGATTTATTTTCTGTTTTATTTTATTTTGGATGTTTTGCTGCATACAGCCTGGTGAAGAAAACACCATTTAATAAACCACACTGTTTGTTTGCAAGCACTTGTCGGCTACCTCTCTGGGAAAACGCACCCCCCAAGGGGTCATCCACACCCGCCACCGAGCTAATCCCTCACATATGGTGGAGGTATGCAGTGGGCAGAAGCGAAGATCCCTGCAAGGAAGTGCAAATGTTTGATGAACTTTGTCTGGTGCATGAGATTGCACAATCTATGTGTGCAGGAGAGAAGATCCTGACAGAAAAAAAAAAAAAAAAAAAGTGTTTTAAAGAGACAGCGGTCTCAAAATTATTTGATGAACTTTGTTGTGTCTGGTGCAAGTGACTGCACAAACTGTGTGTGCAGGAAAAGAGATCTTGCAAGAGAGAGAGAAAAACTACATGTGTTAAAGAGACAGTGGTCTGAAAAATTTTTGCTGGACTGTGAAAAATTTGTTTGTGGAGTTATTGAAGATGGGGCGTTCAAAACGCCTGAAGAATGCAAAGATAGATGAAATGAGAGACCGGATTCTATGGATGGAGGGGATGTTGCCGTCTGAACCAGCCCCATCCATGCCTAAAGAGAGTCTACTAAAGAGGAAGGTTGTTGTCCCTAGCAACACTGATGAAACCGCTATGGAGACGCAGTGTGCTCAGATGAAAAGTAAACTCAAAATGGAGGAGATGTTGAAACATCTGATTATATCAAATGCAGCTCAACAGCAAGCAAATGCAGCTCAACAGCAGGCAAATGCGGATTTTCAGCAGAGCTTTGCAGCTCAACAAAAGGCTCATCAAGAGAGCATGGCAGGCTGGAAACAGAGACGCCAGCAGCCAATGGAGGCCATCGGTTTGGAGGAAACCGAGTATGTGTGCAGGGCTGAGTTGGATGCCTTGCAACGGAAAATGGAAGAAAAGGAACAAGCCTTGGAATTGCTTAAAATGGAGCATAGAAACTTGCAGGAAATGAATGAACTACTCAAGTCTCATGTGTTACAGTGGGAAGAATCCACTGCTCTTCTTTTGGTCGAGTTGCAAAAACGCAGAGAGACTATAATGGAGAAAGATACCATCCTCATGGAAAAGGAAAGTGAAATTCAAACTTTGCAGAAGCAAAGTATGGCTGATATGTTGGAGTTGCGTAATCAGCTGGAAAAAAGTCTTCAGTCTTTGGGAGCTACAAAAATAGACCTGCAGGAGTCGCAGGAACAGAATGTCGCTCTGAAAACGACATTGTCTCTCAGCGACAACGAGAAAAGTGAAAGAGAGGCTAAATTACTGAGTACTGTGTATGAGCTCACTACTTTGAGCAATGTGGTAAATGAATGGCGTGCGGACTGTGAAAGTTGGAAAGGGGAAGCCCAACGTGTCCAGCAGCAGTTAAAGGAGAAAGAAGCCTGTGTGGCAGAATTACATTCTTATTCCCAGATGCTAGCCAATGAGGTGAAGGCTCTTATGCAGGGAAAAGAAGATTGTGAACATAAGAGGGAAAAAGTAGAGGCACAGCTTCTGGAATCGCAAGTCAAGGTGTCAGAAGGTGACCGATTGTGTGCTAAGCTGTCAGAGAAGGCAAACAGACTGCAGGTTGAGTTGGACGATGTTACAAATCAGCTTTCTCAAGCAGACAGCAAATCTAGAGAAATTGCGGAAGATTTTTCTATCTTGGAATCGCAGCTGCAAGACACGCAGGAACTCTTACAGGAAGAGAGGTGTCAAAGGCTGAGTTTTAGCACAAAGCTCAAACAAATGGAAGATGAGAAAAATGGCTTCCTGGAACAATTAAAAGAGGAGGCGGAAGCAAAGAAAAACCTATCAGAGCAAGTCGCAACATTGCAAGCTCAGATAGCGGTTATGAAAAAACGCATGGAAGAAAGCGTTGGTTCATTACAGTGTGTTGAAGATGTAAAAAAGAAGTTTGATCAGATGCTTGGTGAAGAGAAGAATGTGTCTGCAAAATATGCAGAAGAACGCGCACGTGCAGAAACGGAGGTGCGTGATAACGAGAGCAAAGCCCTGTTCTTGGCTCGCTCTTTGGAGGAAGCTCTAGAGTGTAAGGCTGAACTAGAAAGTGTTAAACAGCTGCGTACAGAAATGGAAGAATTGGTCAGCTCCAAGGATGATGTTGTGAAAAGCGTTCAGGAGCTAGAAAAGTCTAAGCGAGCCTTAGAACAGCAACTAGAAGAGATGAAGATTCCGTTGCAGGAACTGGAAGAGGAATTCCAGGCAACAGAGGATCTGTCCCAAAGAGGGGATAGTGTGCCTGATGCAGTTTTTAAAAGGATCAGTGTTTTGGGGTCTGTCCTGAGTGAGCCTCAGAAATGTGACGACATGTGGCTTGAATCACCCCTTTGGAATAAACCGTTCCTTCAAAAACTTCAAGCATTGGAAAATGTATCATTAGAGCTTCAGCAAACAAAGGAGCTGAGTAAGAAATGTGGTGATTTTTCAGTTCAGGCTGAAAACCTAGTGGAGAAAACTAAGGCTGTTGGTGAAAACGTGAAGCAAATGAATAAGTGCCTTTCAGGGAGTGTTTCCAAAATGGAACTGGTGAAAGACGGGTGGCAGAAGTTTGATCGTGATCTTGAGATGCATTCCATGTGGAATTCAGATAGAGAAAAAGAACTAGGTGACCTTGAGCGGTCAAATAGTTCAGCAGAAAGTGCATTGAAGAAACCTGTAAAAGAATGTGTTGCAGTTCCATGCTTCTTCACTGATGCAGAGAGGAGGTCTATAATGGATACCACCCAGATCGCTGGGTTCAACTGTGTTGTTGCCTTTGACCCCTATGTTGGTGGAAGGAAAGTTGATGATGTTCTGGTTGGCTACTTCTGTGAAGAGTTTGGCAAGAAATATAAACTGAATATCAAATCAAATAGTAGGCCTTTACTGCGACTCGCTCCGGAGGGCGAAAAGTTTAAGAAGTTGATGAGTGCAAATGCTTCAGATCTGCCTATGAATATGAAATGTTTGAATGATATTGATATCTCTGGGAAAAGGAACAGGGGTCACTTTGAAGAAATGTGTGACAGCCTGTTGTCTCAATTGGAAAATCCTCTGCACAGCATCTTAGAGCAAGCAAAGCTCAAGAAGGAAGATCATTCCCTTTTACAACAAAAAGTCAATGATTGTGTACAGCTGTATGGAGAGGCAACTCAAGTCACAGAGGGATGTCAAGAGTCCCTACTTGGAACAAAGCTTAGTGAAGCAAAGGTTCTCAAAGTTTTGTGGAAAACATTTATGGATTGCAGAGAGAGGCGTCTTAAGAATGTTGAAGACATTAAGACTAGCCCAATTGAGTTGCCTATGGATCACGGTCCTCCGTGGTGGATTGGACAGACGGTTATGAGGGACAAGCTGTCTGACATTTATGAGAAAGCTGTCAATGAAGATGACAGAAACGAGAAGGAGCGAAATGATGCCAAAAATGCAGTTGAAGAATGTGTATATGAGATGAGAGACAAACTGTGTGGCATTTATGAGAAATCCGTCAATGAAGATGACAAAACAGTTTCATCCGGAAGCTGGAGGATAATAGGAGGCTTATCAGTGAGTCAGCAGTGCTTGACACATGCGTGCCTGGAAATCTGTGTCCCAACCCTAGGGTTGAAACAAGAGGGGGGGGTATGTAACAGGAAGTCAGCTAAATCTGGGAATGTAGTCACAGGAAGGAGATACATTTCCACCTGATTTAGAAAGTCCATTAATTAATTTAGGGTGTTGGCTACAGAGCTAGCCAGCAGGAAGTTGAAAGGCCTTCACCTGTTCAGAATGAGGGAGTTAAGGCTCTATAATTTGTTCAGAGAAATTCCTATTGTTTGCTGCCTCCAGAAGCTGTGTCCTGAAGCCATGTGGGCTGGGAGCAGGAGGACAGTCAGCGTGTGCCTCCCGACAGGATGTGTGGGCCTGGGAGAAGACCCCCCGGAGTGATGTGTGCCCGGGACGGTAACCAAGGGTGAATACGTCTCAAAGGTGAGAAGACGAACTGTTGATGTGAAAGAAACAAAAGGACTGTGTTGCCCTGTGAAGCTATTATAAAAGGACTATTGAGTGTCCGCTGTAGGACAAGGAAGTCTGCCCGACGGTAGGTTGGAGACAGACACTTAGGCAGGTTCCAGTTGTGAGAAGGTAGCCGCCCACAGAGGCAAGGATTTATTTTCTGTTTTATTTTATTTTGGATGTTTTGCTGCATACAGCCTGGTGAAGAAAACACCATTTAATAAACCACACTGTTTGTTTGCAAGCACTTGTCGGCTACCTCTCTGGGAAAACGCACCCCCCAAGGGGTCATCCACACCCGCCACCGAGCTAATCCCTCACAATATATATATATATATATATATATATATATATATATATATATATATATATATATATATATACCCATTATTACATCCATTTCAGATTCCCCCCCTTGAAATGTCTATTTCAATCTGTCCCTATTACTACTAAAGCGCCTATTCACCTGGCCCATACTCCACCGGAACTTTTTTGGAGGCCGTATATAGAGAAGAGCTGTAACAGCTCACTACCCCCCTCGATACAGCTTGGAGAGGCAGTCAGGTGCTCTCTATCCCTATAACCCTATAGAACTGTGAAATAATGAATAGGGGTGACTATAGAGTGATGAAGGGTTTGTCCTCTTCCAACAAGGTGGTCTTCTTCTTCTATTGTACTGTTACACTTACCTGGGCGAGCACCTTCTGCCACCCACTCATCCAGCTACAATATTGAGATCAAGGGTCTGTCATACCTGAGTTCTTCTTCAACTTAAGAGACTCAAAACCACCTGATCCCTGGCTTTGAATTCATCGGGGACCCCCCTTGGGACCCCTATTCATGTACACATGAGGGTCAAAGCTTCAGGAGGGAGCTGTTCGCTTCCTCCTGCGGTTGGGTGCCAGGTCAGTGTATTTATCAGGTATTATACTACAAAAATCTAAAGTAAATGCAACTACTTGTGTGCTGGATGAATTGTACCAAAATGTAGTGATACCATTTGTCCTAGTGGTGGCCGCCTGTTGTGTACCTGGTTTGGTGATGATCACCTGCTGAGCTTTTATCAGACTTTTAAAGAAAAGGATATACAGCACAATCATTGTGCTGCCGGCAGAATCTTGTCTTCTGTGGGTTCCCGAGTCTGTTTCCCGGATCTGGAATGGAGGAAAATACTCGAGAACGGATATTAGTTAATGCTTTAGACAAACGTGTACCATAAATAGTTGACACATCAGATTGTAACTGCAACTGCTGTGGGAAGTTCCAGCTGAGTCTGGGGGCTGAACTAAACAAACTTTCATAAGGAGACAGGGCATGTTTCCCCTGGAGGATGTGTCTGACACTGAACAGGGCAATGGGCAAACTGTCTGGCCAACTCATCCCTGTTTCCTGGGACATTTTTAACATCCTAGACTTTATTGTACCATTCATCCTTTCTACCTTCCCACTACTTCGAGGGTGGTATGGGGTGTGTAGAGCCAACTGAACTCCCAGTGCTGCCCAAATCTCTTTTGTAAAGGTTGCTGTGAAAGCTGGGCCCTGATCGCTCTCTACCACCTCTGGGACCCCAAGTCTACATAATATCTCACTGAGTAATTTCTTGGCTGTGGCCTTGGCTGTCATGTTTGTAATGGTGTAGGCTTTTGGCCAACCGGAGGACATGTCTACCACCACTAGGGCTTTTTTTTTTTTTGGCATATGTATATGATCAATTTGTATCCTCTGGAATGGATATAGGGGTTTCGCCAAATGTTTCTGCGGTTTCTCTTCTGTCCTCACCGATTGCACGGATTGCATTTTGCACATACTGCACATGAGACGCAGTAATTTCTGGTTAAGGTGGTTATTCCTGGGGCCCAGTAATATTTGCTGATCAGTGAATTCATTAAGTTCTTAGAGAGATGTGCAGATCCATGCACCCATTGGATGACTGCTGAACACATATATTTTGGTAAACAGGTTTTCCCTTTCATCTGTGTGAGCCGCCCCTTGCATAGAGGCTAGGTATAGCCTGTCAGTTGGCATCTGCAGGAAATTCACTCTCCTCTTCGTTTACTCCAGCCATTTTTCGTTGGTTTGTAGCTGCTTGCTTAGCCGCTATATCCACCAAGTGGTTCCCTCTGGCTTCTTGAGAATTCAGTCTGCCATGTGCTTTAATCTTCAAGACAGCCACTTGTTCAGGCAGGAATAGTGCATCCATTAAATCCTTGATGGCTGGGCCATGTTACACCAATGTTCCGGCCACCGTCAGGAACCATCTAGCCACCTGTGTGGCACTTGCCTCCTTCGTCTGCATATCTGGAGTATTATAGGGGTCTTCTTCACCTTCTCCTTCTTGTCCTTCTCCTTCTTGTCCCACCTCAAAAAAACGGCAGAAGTGTGGCCGGGTTGAGAGTGACACCTTTTGAGGGACACATTGTCCGGGATGAGTAGAGCACAAGTTGGGAGCCAGCAATGTCTTGCAGTGCCAGAAGAAGCGAGGGGTGTGCTAAAACGAGGTCTGAAGTTTTGTCCAGCAGCGCATGGACAGCGAAAACAGCTTAAACAGGAAGGGCCAAGCGGCAAGAATAGTACCCAATCGGTCTGAGCCTGTTGCCATGGGCCTGAACCAGTACTCTTGTGACATGTCCCTCTCTCTCCGAGACAAATAGCTTGAAAGGTTTCTCATAGTTCCAAAGGTCAAGGGCGAGGACCATGGACAGAATTTCTGTCAGAAGTTCAAAGTTGGTGAGGGCTTTTGGGGATAGTTGAGAAGGATTGGTCTTCAGGGCATCATACAGGGGTCGCATCAGTAGGGATCCTTCTTCGGGTCCTGTGGACCATAAGCACGCAGGGATCCTGTCAAGTACTTCCTGTGGTATAGAACCTGGATTTGTCCCTTCATGAAGTGTCATCATGAGAGGTAGAGAACACAAAGCAGATGAGTTTTCTAAGGATAGAGGAGTATGTAGCTGCACTCCTCCTTCAGGCGTGAAAATGATCGAGGCCTGTAGTCTGGACAGCACATCAGCTCCTAGCAGATTCAAGGGGCATGTAGAAGACACCACAAATATGGCAAGCAAGTTAGGGTATGTTCCCAGTTGGAGTGGCTCAGTAAGGGGACACAGGAAAAAGTGGAAAGGAAAGTATTAGACCATTTCTCTGGTTTGGGGCTTGACGGGCTGTCTGATCATTGCCCTCTGCTGAGAATTTCTCATGATGCAGAAAGAACTTCACCTCTTCTCTGTGTGGGCCCCACTTCTGCAAGTGATCACACATCAGGTGATCAAAGGGCAGGGGTCGTTCATTGCCTCTCCAAGTTTCCGCCAGATCTCAGCATGTTGTCTCCGGGGTTATTGGGACTTCGGTTAATATTTGTTCATTGTTGCTTGGAAACACTGTTAATATTAGTACCATTTGAGGATACTGTCATAAGAGGTGACACGGGTTTGCCCATTTCCTAGTGGGATTTGGGGCGTGGTGGTGGTTGTTGTTGTTGTCCGTCACGTGGATCCTTGTCTTGTCTGGGACGCCTTAGGGCTCTGCATTCTCATCTAAAGTGTCCTTGTTTCCCACAGTTATAGCTAGTGATCCCTTCCTTGGTACTGGGCAGGGGTGGTGGTCAACAGTAGATCCTGCTTTAATTTGACATAGGCTGTTCAAGTCTTTCATGGCAGCTGAACAAGGTTGTTGTATCCGCACTATCCTGCAGTAGAAGGCATTGGCTGTTTTTCTGGGTTAGGCAGACTTGTCATTAAGGTAGCTGCTTGTGACGGGGTAAAAGCGACATACATCGTCGGTGTCTCTTCTGGTAACCAGGTGTCAAATGTGCTCAGGTGTGACCGTACAAAAAATGGAATATGTAAATATAAATAAAGTACAAAGTGTAAATAAGTACCATTATACTTATACTATCTGGTATAATTAGGTTTTATTGTACTTATTTACACCTAACACTTTATTTAGATTTACATATTACATTTTTTGTATGGTCACACCTGAGCACATTTCACACTTTATTCACCTGTCTTTGAATTCAGCCCTCCGTAGGGTGATAATTTTCATTTACATAAAACAATGTGGCATCCTTTCCTTCCTAACACATTACCCAGTCCATACCAGTATAGATTCTAACACATTACCCAGTCCATACCAGTATAGATTCTAACACATTACCCAGTCCATACCAGTATAGATCCTAACACATTACCCAGTCCATATCATCCTAACACATTACCAAGTCCATACAAGTATAGATCCTAACACATTACCCAGTTCACACCAGTATAGATCCTAACACATTACCCAGTCCATACCATCCTAACACATACCAAGTGCATACCAGTATAGATATCCAGCATGAGATTTTTCCCATTGAGGATTGAGGTCTGTTTTCATTTTTTTGAGCAATAAATATATATATATATATATATATATATATATATATATGCACACACATACACATACACGGATATGTACACACATTTTTCTAGAGCTAGAAAACTATATATATATATATATATATATATATATATATATATATGTATCAATTAACAGGTGTATAAATTATATCTATAAAAAAACATTATTGATAGTAGTAATTAATGGAGTGTGAGGCCTCCAGCTTGTCGGAAGGTGCTCTGCCTCCCCCTGCTGGCGGATTTTGGAAAGTGCACCATGCTGACACCCTGCCTTCGGTGACACGTTAAATTTGCGACAGGCGGGAAGAGTGAGTGGGCACAGAGAGAGAGACAACCTGCTGCCAGAACTACAACTCCTAGCTGGGGTGAGAGCGACACTGTGTGGCACAAAATTTAAAAAAAAAAATTTTTTTTTTTTTTTAAATGATTTACAATGTCCCTGATTAACAGGGACACTGTAAAATACCCGGGACAGGCTCCTATTTGCCGGGATTGTCCCGGGAAAAACGGGACAGTTGGCAGGTATGTGAGTCTGGGGGCCGGATTGGGGGTTAGATCAGCCGTGCCCTTGTCGCCTGCGGTTAGTTGTCCCAATTGGATGCTTCTCCATCACTAGTATATTGGACCTGTAATCTGGGGAGGATGGGAGTGTGGTAGGAACCATCCATCCTGGTTTAGAACAGGAAGAACTGAATATAGGCAGAGGAGGGTATAGGCCTTTGTTAGGCCTTCCTGGTGTACCAAGATGGCCGTCAACAGGAAGTTGTCACAGTGGGTCCCCCCCCCCCCAACTCATCTGTCCATATGTGCCTTGGAACGCTTTTTGTGCTGTACGCTAGATGGGTGATGGATATTCCATCGCCCCCCTTGCCACAGGCTTTGCACATGAGGAAGTCAGATGCTGTCCCTATGAGAAAAACAATGTCTTGCAGGGAAGTGCTGTAACGGGGGGTATAACTTTTCACTTTTCTTCTCTGACTTGATCCTCTTCCCCCTTTGGGCCACCCAGCTCAAATCCAAGGTCCCTCACACTTTTCTGTTCTTCTGCTGCCATCTCGGCTAATGGCCGGAGAGGGCAGTACTGGCAACTAATGGGTTTATAACCCTCTCTTTCTGCTCTCTCCTCAATTTGCTCAAGGGGTAACCCAAACTCTCATTTCCCCGGGTAATGTACGTTCAATCTCACAACACGCAGTTCAGTAGTGGTGGGGAGCAGCAGTTTGTGACCCAACTGATCCTTCAAATAGCCACCTTCCTTGACTTTAACTAATCCCCAACCTCTTTGGTGTATAGCAAACAAAAGACCACACACACAATCAGAACAAGACATCACAGCCGAGCTATCCGGTCAATCAATTTGTAAATGATTTTGTAGTTTCTCCTGATTGATACCGATTTCCCTCTTTTTGCAAAGTTCCAAATGTCAAAACTCTGACCAGAGGTTCCCCTTCTTTAATGGAGGGTGCCCCTAAAATACCACTTGAATGCTATAATCAGATAAAAAGTTAATCTACTTTAAAACTTTTGGCTCAGTGGCAATAGGGTTCAATGGTTACGTTAATTGCTGTAACCCTTAATGTCCAAAAATTTATTCTTTAACTGTCATAGGAACAAAGATATTTCCATTTGAACCCCCCCCCCTTGGCAAGTAGCCAATTCTCAGAACTTTTGCTCCGAGTCTCCCTTGCGCATAGGGAATATATTTTTCCTGATAAAACAGTGTTCTTATCCACTATTACTACGCTCAATATCAATAAATGGCAAAACAATGTAATTTTACAGAAATAATTGTATATGTGTGAATGCTGGGAAGTGACAGAGAAACTGGGGGCTTGAAAGCTGCGGCGGGGGATTAGAAAGTCACGTATGCAGAAAAGAGGAAGCAAGTTCCCGTAATACAACTCTGTCTAGCAAGATAGCTTAAATTCAATATATCATTTGCATGCAGCAAAAATGTTTTCCTAATTAAGGGCCTCTAAATAACAGAACACATAGGAACTCAAAACATGACACACATGACATTACTAACCCATTATAGGGGGGCTTAAACTGTCAGAATGAACTCTGTTCCACAGGATCCCAGCGTCAAGCGTGTTTTTCCCTCCTCCCGGGGGCCCCTCGTGCAGCAACACCTGCCTGATGGCCCATGCGAGAGGGGTTCCTCCCCCGAGCATTCGTGTAAACACGCACTAACAAATTACTCCGAGGGGAGTTATCTCATCTGTGACAGTATTTTCCTTCTGACCGTCTGATCACCCCACCACAAGACAGCGACCATTTATCTTTTGGCACCCCAGATGGGACTTTGGGTTCTGAACCAAAAGTAGCTGATAGAGAGGAAACCGAGAGGAATCAACACAGACAAGGGCAGAGACTGATCACCCCTGAATATACTGTAAGACATTTTAAATTTTGCCTGTATACCCTGCCTCTGTGATTGATTAGATATATATATAGTGTATATTATCACTAGCTTTTTATTATGTATTCTGTTTAATATTTTATTTAAAAAAAAGGAAAGATTTCTGTCCACCAGGCCAGCATATTAGGAATACTAATAGGTAGTCCGTGAGCTAACAGGCCCTGCACATACAGGCTATCACCACACTGATACTAAACTGAATGGCAGTGGATCTGAGGGAGGAGGGAAGACAGAGCAAGCACTCTAACGTATTAAGTTCCAACCAATTTTAATAAACAAGGATTAAAAGATGTATACCATAATCACAAAAGTGCATGAGAAACACACATGTAAAAAACAAAGCCGGTAGTAAAAATATTGTCCCAAACGTGCTGCTGGATGGATGAGCCACAGAAGACACAGTCCAGATCACTGTGCCGCTGGTGGCTGGATGAGGAGCTGCTCTGACAGTTTGACATGCACGATGTGATCCCAAAGCAAAAGAACAAGATATTTCACTGACTGGAACCCAACCATGATTAAATAGGGCACATAAGAGGGCCAGGAGAGTGGTAGGGAACACCAGGAAAAATGGAGGCAGCTCCTTTCAAATTAGGTCTTGAGATCCTAATGCACCTATAAACATGACATGACATGCAAGATGTGCCTCGGTTTCCTTGCTCCCAGGATGGATGGCAGTGGTCTTGAAACTGGCCATCACAATCAATCGCGCATGCGTTGTAGCGTGTGTATGTGACTCTACCACTATGCATGCGCAATCATCGACCATTTTGGGTCTGGAGGAAGTACTGTTTCTGACATTTTGCACACTTGTTTGTGATCTACCTATGTGAGTGGAACCTTTTTATATTAAATAGATTTTATTAACAGTAATACACTATATGGAGTATTTTTTCATTTTCTGCCATCCATAACGGAATGCCATCCGACTTGGGAGCCTGAGTCATAGTGAGACATAGCGGCTATAGAGGCAATTGGTTACCCTATTTCCCATGGTGTTCGTTACCTGGGGGTGTTACGAGATAGTTCCATGACCTATGAGGCTGGCTTTGATGTTGATGTTGTAAACAAAGTGCATATAGACCACTTAGTAAGGGGGTCACACATGTTCTGGTGACACTCCGGCTATCCTGTGATTTCCACTTCTGAACACGGCATGTGGGACTGTTATCTTGATTTACCGTTTTGAATCCTTCTTACTTTGGACTTTATGATTGCTTTCTTCTCCTTAGTTGAAGTCACAAATGTATTTATTTTATCACTTATGAATGTGGTATAATTGCTCACCAGTTATTGATTGTTTGTTAATTTAGGTGAGGCACTGTTTGTATATTGATTTTCTATAATGTCCGCATAGGTGTGCGCAGGGGGTGTGCTGGGTATGCCTGGGCACACCCTAATCACCCCCGTGAGGTGCAGATTTCACCTGCTGCCCCCCTCCCAACCCAACAATGCTGCCAGCTTCCCTTCTCTCCTCTCCCCCCTGCTGCTGCTGCAGGCACACAGAGGGGATATTTTAGGATGTCATATATGGGCCTCTTCATTTTCTGAATGAACACAGCAATCAGTGATCAGTACCAATTGTACACTGTGTCCATTCATAACTAAAGCATAGTAAACTGGGTTTACTAGGCTTCAGTTTGTGAACAAACAGGAAGCCGCTTAGCACAGAGCACTTCCCATTCATTCCCTGGCCAGTCTCAAACATCTGTTTAGATCTCTGATATTTCATCAAAGCCCCCCAACATGGCTTCTTAAAAAATACTAAGAAAAAAAAAACTGTACAAAATAATAAAACAAAAAAAAAAAATTGTAAAAAATAATTTAAAAAAATACCAACACTCTTCACTGCCATACTGCCTTACTGCCACCAATCGTTGCCCTGCTGACACTGTTTATGTATTTAAAAAACACAGTGAGTCGGCGCACAATAGAAGAGATCTCAGAAGAAACTCAGAGCGAGTCAACCAATGTCAGAATCGCAGCGAGACCTCTCAAAATATGATAAGAAAGGGGTCTCACCATAAATATGTACCAATGTTAAGAGAGACCAAATAAATACTCTATAAGCAGATAAAAGGTCAGCAGGTTAAAACAAAAAACATATAAAATCCAACTCTTGTAGGCTGATCCGATTCCTTAAAAAAATCCCTATATCCGTCTAGGATATATGAAGATAGGAAAATATATCCGACTTGTAGACAACTCCCAATCTATAATCAAAGGAGATATTAAAAGACGTATATGATGCGAATCCTAAAATTGATCCAATTCCTTAACACTAATCATAAAATTGTAATCTAAAATATCTGTTCCCAGTGGAATTATGGCTTCTTTTACTAAAACAACACAATATGAGATGAAACAAGCTAAATAGTCGCAACAGCCGACTGGATCGCAATAATGGTTCGTTAATTCACGAATATAGCCAATATTCTCACAAATTGCGACTATTTAGTTTGTTTCATCTCATATTGTGTTGTTACTACTCAATACCTTGAACTGTCTACTTTTCAAAAATGGGTCATTTAGAGGATATTTATACTGCCCTGGCATTTTTGGGCCTCAAAAAATGAGATAGGTCGTCAGTACATCAGGGAGGATCGATTTTCAGATATATACCATATTTTATGGACTCTATAAATTTCCTACAGACTTAATAATATACACTGATTTGGGTTATTTTCACCCAAAAAATGCAGCAGAATAAATGTTGGCCTAAATTCATGAAGAACAATTATTTATTTATTATAATACATTTTATAACAGAAATGAAGAAAAAAACGCCTTTTTTTTTTTTCAAAATGTTTGTCAAAAGGTTTTTTATTTATTTAGCAAAAAATAAAAAAAACAGTGGTAATTAAATTTCACCAAAAAAAGCTCTGCTTGTGTGATAAAATAATTAAAAAAAATGTAATATGGGTACAGTGTTGCATGATCGCGCAATTGTCATTCAAATTGCGACAACGTTAAAAGCTGAAAATTGGCCTGTGCAGAAAGGGGGTGAAAGTGCCCAGTATTGAAGTGGTTAATATACAGTACATTTTTCTATTGAATGGAAATAACTAGATTTTCCTTTTTTTTTTTTTTTTTTTTTTTTAGAAGTTTTTATTGAAAAGAAGTTTGCAAAACAGAAATGCGTAAAAACATCAAATATTGATGTAGCATCCTCCCATAAGGTGCTAGGAAGAAGCATATGGGTGGCCCTGTCTGCATATCAGGAGGGCCTGATCATTTAGTTAGGCTGTCATGTGCTTCCAATGGTGTCTCTTGAGTCTGGGGAGTCTCCCCACTGTGTACAATTAGGGCTCGTATTGGACAGTGGAGGAAACCTGACCAATAGCACACCAGGGCTTATATCCTTCTCAGAGGGCAGAATCTGCCGAAAAGCATCCTGGGATAGGGTATAAGTCTGAGGGGAGCACATGACGCAGTGTCTTTGGCGGGAAGCAGAGTCCCAGGAGGAGGGTGACGGCTGTCTCTCCTCCTGTCAGCGCAAGTGAGAGTGTCCTGGGCGGTCGGTCTAGAGGTTGAGCTGAGCTACAGAGAGGGATCCAGAGTGCTGTGGACCGGGTGGAGCTGCTGGGCAGAAGATTCAGGGAAAAACAGTATCGTGAGTACTTGAGACTGCCCAGGGGTCTGCCTAGGAGAGGGAACCACTCCAGAAGGTCAAGGGGATCCAGGAGCCAGCTAACCTGGGGAGAAGGTTTAGAGAAAGGGGCTGCCAGTGATTAAGCCCTGAAGATAATTGAGAGAAAGAGGGTACCGGGTGGGCCCTGAAGTGTTAGCAGCGCAGCAGCAGCACAAGTAGCTACCTCAGCAAGGAGTGCTTAAGGGAGCTACAGAAATTAATTCTTTATGTGAGAAAGCAGTCCAAAGTCAGTTTGGAGTTAACAGGCAGCAAGCCAGCATTAACCAGCATCAACCGGCGTTGACCGGCATCTAGCCAACGTCAAGTCAGCGCCAAGAAGCGTTTTCAGTTGTCCCTAGCAAATTGTTCAAAGTTGAGCCAAAGGAGTATCCCACTCATTCCCTTCTCCCATCCAAGTTCTCAATAAATACAAAAAAAAAACAAAGTTACTGGACTGGTCATTGTTTTAGCGCTCACACTTGGAGGAACATGCACAGGGGTACTTTTGTTGCACCCGGTGGCCCAGCAAAACGGCTGGGAATCCTGCTACATTAACATGTCTTACATTTGGCAACAAGCCACTCTAAAACATACACGTAAGTAAAGTTGTTTCATATGTTTGGTTAATGTCTTACAAAAACTAGGTAGACCAGCACTTTCAAGTAGTACTATTCCATTTCACCATAACGTAGATTTCCCTTTTAATATTTCCTCATTATTACAAAAATCAGCTCAGTATTCCGATGCACAGTACTTTATTTAAACAGTGTCACCGGAATAAAACGCACCTGCAATATGCACTTGATGATAATAAATGTATTTCTACATAGCAATAAGTTGTTGGTTCAGCAGCAATATCGCTAAAGTTAATGTAATATTTGCACTTTAAATACCTTTCATCCCGATGGAATTCCAGACATTCTGTAATTATAATGGGCCAATATAGCCGTTTCCATATATTGAGAAAGATCCGTTCTATTAAACTGGTGCAGATGACTATTTAATCCTTCCAAGATGTTTGAATGAGCAGCTCCCAATAGCGATATAAGGTGGAATAGAACCCAGTTTTGGTTGGCTGTCGGGCATCCTTAAATGCTTAATACGAGTAACACCTGCAGCCCCTTGATAAGGTCATAATCGCGTCTGTATCACAAGCAAATATGGAAATCAGAAATAAAATGCTATGGCTGAGATCATTTATCTAACAAATTACTCCTGCAGTAATTTGCCACGTAAATCCCTCTATTGCCATATAATATCAACAAGAATCACATTTATGAATCTGAGTTGACATCAACTTAAACATAATAATTTTAATATTGAAAAAGAGGTCAACATGGAAGACAACAAAATAAATAAGCTTTGCAGTATCACACACACGCTTCCATGCTCTGATGATTAGCTTCAGTGTTAAATTCAGTTAAATCAAAGGTAGATGCATTGTAATTAACAACTATGGTTTACTGAACTTTGAACATTGCATTTAAAGCTGAAATCCAGGCACACAAGCTCTCATTTAAATGTATTCTTTAACTACTTAAGGACCGCCTGCCGCAGTTATACGTCGGTCGCGCGCCTACAGCTAGGGGGCGAGCACGCGCCGCCAGCTGGCAGCGGGGATTTCGATGCACAGGGCAGGTGGCTCCGATTGCCGCCTGCCACCCGCGATCACTCCCCACTGAGAGAGAAGAACGGTCAGCTGATGTAAACACAGCTGACCATTCTTCTCTCTGGAATGATCACAGAGGGCCTGTGATCCTTCTATGAAGAATCACAGGTATCTGTGATCATTTCACAAGCCCCACCCCCATACAGTTAGAATCACTCCCCTAGGCTCACATTTAATCCCTTGATCACCCATAGTGTTAGCCCCTTCCCTGCCAGTGTCATTATTAAAGTAACAGTGCATATTTTTTAGCACTGATTACTTTAGTAATGTCACTGGTCCCCTCAAAAGTTTCAAAAATGTCGTTATGGGGTCCGATCTGTCTGCCGCAACGTCAAAGTCCTGCTAAAAATCACAGATCGCCGCCATTACTAGTAAAAAAAAAAAAACCAATAACAATGACATAAATCTTTCCCGTAGTTAGTAGAGGCGATAACTTTTGAGCAAACAAATCAAAATATGCTTATTGCAATTTTTTTTACCAAAAATATGTAGCAGAAAACAAATTGGCCTAAAATGTAGAATTTTGATTTTTACATTTTTTTTTTTTTTTTTGAGAATGTTATATAGCAGAAAGTGAAAAATATTGTTTTTTTTTTTTCAGAATAGTCGCTCATTTTTTGTTCATAGTGCAAAAAAAATTAAATTGCAGAGGTGATCATATACCTCCAAAAGAAAGCTCTATTTGTGGGAAAAAAGGACATCGATTTTATTTGGGCACAGCGTTGCAATTCTCCGTTAAATTAACGCAATGGCGAATCGCAAAATATAGCCTGGTCATTAAGGGGGAAAATCTTCCGATCCAGAAGTGGTTAATGTGCAGAAAGGATATAAATCAACTTTGTAAGCAGTAGCACCAAATGTCGTTACCAACCCAGATATCACCTTGTAAAAGTAGTGCTAACATCATCACTGTGCTGTGCAAAGCCTGTGCAGAGAATAAAACTGTGTGAAAAACCCAGTAACCCCCCCACTGCAGTTTGCCTGCAGAAAGCTACAGTTGGACGATCTCCCCCCTAGCGACTAGGAGTAATAAGCCAAGACAGTTTACATACAACATTAACTTTGGGTGGCATTAACACTTTTAGGCCAGAGGCCACTATAAACTTACAGCCAAAAGAAGAAGAATGCCCAAGGGACTTTGTAAGACACAAACCACAAAGGTATAAAATGTACAAAATGTATTACATTTTAAACACTTTGGTACATACAATTAAAAATAATTCTGATAGACAGGTGCATACATATATGCATGGGTTTCCATAGTAGCATAAATCAAAATCTGCCTGACAATCCAAGATGTAAATGTATATATGATAAATTTCACTACGTGTATCGCGAGACAATGCTCGCTTCCTCAGGAGATTCATATATAAATGCCTGAAATTAGAGACAAGGTTGTTAGGCATTAGAGCAGAAAGAAAGTATAAGAAAGGAAAAGGGAGGGGAAAAGAAAAGGAGAGGGGGAGAGGGGGAGAGGGGGAGAAGCTGGCAAAAAAGGGAGCTGGAAAACCAAAACTTACAATTGTGTACAAAAGTCCTAACGAACTTCCAAACCAGGGTAAACAGTCAAGCACACTGCCCATTGGAGATGAAGATGGAGGAAAACAGAAAAAAATCCCCAATTGGTCCATGAAGTTCTCCCCGGGGGCTGTGGAGGGGAGGGGGCCAATCAGACAGACAAACATCCAAGAAGGAGCCTATTCGCACTTTTCTCTGCTTCGGCTTCCACGTGCGCCTGTACCTTCGGCCATGTTCGCGATCGGTTCGCCACTTATGGGATTACATGAGCCCCATGGCTTTTCTCTTTCTATACCTTGTGGTTTGTGTCTTACAAAGTCCCTTGGGCATTCTTCTTTTTTGTATGCATACATATTGGGACTAAGACACTCTCATGCCCCTCACATGCCAGCCCTCCTCTGTGCGAATCACACCCATGTCGCATGACATGTGAATCAAACTGGCCTTCTATGGGAACGCATCTGAACATCTTGAACACAAATCCGATCAGAAAAAAACAAAACAGTGTGAGGTCTCTCCCCCCCCCCCCGTTTCCCCCCACCTCCATACCAGACCCTTTGAGGTCTGGTACGAATCCTAGGGGGGAACCCCTAGGCCAATTTTTTTTTTTTTTCAAAATGCTGTGGGGTTCCCCCCAAAATCCATAACAGACCCTTATCTGAGCATGCAGCCTGGCTCTGCCCACCTCCACCCCAAAGCACCTTGTCCCCTACCAGGACCCCCATCACCTGCTAATATCACTTCTGTCAGTTGGCTGCTTCACCTTCTTGTACTTTTTCCAAACACATTCATAACCTCAAGGATTATGTTTGGTTACACTTCTTACTGTACAATTCACTAAACTTGAGGGTTAAACATGGCTTTATTTCCAGTTCCCATTACTTTGTGATACACTTTAACTACACATTGCTATAACTCATTGTAGTGCTTACCTCTAAAGGAGACCCTTCATGCATCAGGTCCTCTTTTCCCATGTCCACGACTCTGCTAACAGCTCTGTATTCTCTGGCACACCTGGCTGGTTTGAGAATAAAGGTAGATACCTGAGCGTATAAATACCTCCAAACACAACAATACATATACACCAGAGAAGGACAAAGCCCCTTTCAAGAAGCAGTAAAGTATATTTCAATTTATGTAAACAAGCACAAAAAGGGAATGCATGGATAAATCAGAGAAGGAACGTTAAACAGAATTAGTTCACCATCAAAATTCATTACACAGCAGTTTACAATCAAACATCAGCAAATAGTAATATTGTCATAATTACTTAATATAATTATAAGGCTGCAAATAATGAACACTGTGAGAACTAGCATCAAAAGGTACATCATTTAAAGCGTAACTCCACTTTTGTTGAGAAAAAAAAAAACATTCCCCTCTGGGTGGCCTCTGTGTTGCAAGGATTTTAACAAACTTTGTTGCAGATTCCTACCTTTTGGTATGTTTGTTTGAAGAAATCATTGTTTGTTCGTCTGTGCCCCTGTGCTGGATGGGTCAAATGGGAATGGTTTCATAATTATCAGCTGTGGCAGCTGCAGGGCTCTAATGAGCAAAGCTGCTGAGCCTGCATCCCTTTAGACATGTTCCTATTGGGAGAATCTCACCAAAAATTAAATTTTTTGTTTCGGGGGATACCAGAAATATGGGTGGAACATGTAACATGTTCCAAATGGTGAACTTGGTTAAACCATCAATTAAACTCGGAGGGTGCTGCTACCTTAAAGTGGTTCTAAAGTCTAATATTTTTTTTTACCTAATTGCATTCCCTGCAATAGGGTAAAAAAAATCCCTACTAACTGTCTCTACCCCTCATCCTAAACACTTACCTAAGTTCTCTCAGTCTCCAGCGCCGTCCCAGTTACATGTCTTCTCCCTTCACTTTTTGGTCTTGCAGTAGACTCAGGCCACAGCCAGAGTCATAAACTCCTGCTGCTGTCATTTAAATCCTGGGAAGGGAGTGGCTGCATGGTTAACCTTGCTGTGTGTGTCTTTGGATGCACACAGCCTGGCTCGGGAGTGCACCTGCATGGGTGCCCCTATAGCATATGGCTTACTATGGGGGCACCTGTAGGAAGAAGGAGAAGGGGGCGCCAGTAGTGGACTCCAGAAGAGGAGGTAAGGGACTGCTCTGTGCAATACCATTGCAAAGAACAGGTTAATATAACATCTTTTTATTTTAATATTGATATTGAAAAAATCGCAGTGTCCTTATCAACCATGACTCTGAGATTTCCCTCTGACAGCAGAATGTAAACAAACCATGCCAATATTAAAAAAAATAAAATGAAAAAACTGCGGGGGGTCCCCCCACAATACATACCAGACCTTTTGGTCTGGTATTCGTATTGCCTCCTGTCTTAAAGCACCCCCTCATGTTGAGAGCATATGGTCTGGTATGGTTAAGGAGGGGAGGCACTTGCTCGTCCCCCCATTTTCTGACCTGTAGGGCTGCATGCTCAGATAAGGGCCCGGTGTGGCTTTTTGGGGGGAACCCCACGCCATTTATTTATTTTTTTTAATTTACTGTGAGGTTCAATTGTTTTGTTTACATGTTGCTGTCAACGGGGATTCCCACTTATAACAGGTGAGTCATGGTTGTCAGTGACGCTGTGGCTGGCAGGTCCTTAACAAACAGATACTGTGATTTGTGAAAATACAAAATGAATGCTGAAAATATGAAACAAATTTGTTTCATATCTTCGGCATTCTTTTTTTTTTGTTTTTTATTCTTTAAGTTTTTTTCAAATCCAATCCAAAAATCCACAAAGTGAATGCCAAAGATACAAAATGAATTTCAGAGTGCATTTTGTATCTTCAGAATTTGTTTTGTATGTTTAGAAAGGATGGTCCTTTGAGTCTGGTATGGACTTTAAGGGAAACACCATGCCAAAATGTAATAAAAAAATGGTGTGAGGTCCCCAAAAAATCCATACTAATCCCTTATATAAGCATGCAGCGGGGTAGGCCAGGAAAGGGAGGAACCAGATTAGGCCACATGCCCTCAACATGAGAGAGTGCTTTTGGGCAGGGGGCTCCCCCCACCACCTCGTCCCAATATGTTGATAGGGACAAGGGACTCTTTGCCATAACCCTGATGGGTGGTTGTGGGGGGTCTGCAAGCAGAGGGCTTATCATAATCTGGAAGTCCTGTTTGACAGATGCCACCCCCCATGTGAATGAATATGGGGCGCACTGTACCCCTACTCTTTCACCAAGTGTAAAAAAATAAAAACAAGACAGTTTTAATTGTCTTTTGTTAAAAAAGAAAATAATAAAAACAAACAAACAAAAACAATGTCCCCCAATGTAAATTCAGCATCAATGACGATGAACGGTTGGTCCACTCCTTTGTTTTTTTAGCATGGCTAGGCCAGTGCCGACGGTAAATAAACAAAAGACCAGGGTCACCTGTCATCGGGGGATCACGGCTCTTTGCTTATTTACTGTTAGTGGGAACCAGAGATGTCAGACGCTGGGAGGCAAGCGACAAGTGTGGAACTTTTCAATTTTCTTTTGGGTCAGGGGCAGTTGCCTTCATCATGAATGATGCATTGATGCTGGCTTTACTGTGGGGACATTGTTTTTTTTTTTTTTTTTCATAGAAGACTTGTTAAAAACTGTCTCTTTGTTTTTATTTATTTTTGACACTCTTTAAAAGGGGCAGGGGGGCACTTATTCATCTCCACCCTTTCCTTAACTGCAGTAGTGCATGCTCGGATAAGGGTCTGGTACAGATTTTGGAGAACCCTGCTGCAATTTTTATTTTTAAAAAACTGGCGTGGGGTTCCCCCTTAAAATCCAAACCACACCCGGAGTGTCTGTTATAGGTTGGGGAGGGACCCCCACATTGTTTTTTTTAATTATTATTTTAATGTCATTTTTTTTTACATTTTGCTGTTAGCTGGGAATCCCATTGACAACAGATGAGTCATGGTCGTGAAGTACGTGGCAGACCAGCTAATAATAAATTAATTTGAATCATTTGTTTTATTTGGATGCTTCAAACATCTAAATGAAACCAAAACAAATTTAATTTATATTGTTTATGTTTTATTTGTATTTGTTGAAATACGTTATTGTTGTATTCGGAAATTCAGGTACGTCTACATTTCCGAATAAAGAAAATTATGTGTGAATTTCAATGGAAACAAAATGAACCACACACGTCTATACAGAGTAACACTCTTAGATACCTTGCAATGTTTACAATGTTTTTATTTGCTTATCACTTGCTTTAGTTTGTGTTTGCTTTTAAGAAAACACCATTGTGGGTTTTCATATAGAATCCAGTTGGCAATTGCTGCTTTGATCCCAAACTTAAATATTACCTTTTTTCTTGTTTAGGTACCCCGGTTTCTTATTTTCTTGCTCCTCTGGAAAAGTTTTAGTCATTCAGTTTACAGTATTTTACTGTCTTAAACCCTCAGTTAAAAACTTTGCACATGGAACAAGTTCAAGTTCTGCCTAATGGTCTGCTTCTTGATTTTGACCATTTTTTAATTCCATTTACCTGGAATAGTTATTCTTCATTGACTGAATCTGCCTATGTTCCTGCTGAATGGTCACAATAATGTATAGCTGATGGTAAAAGTAGAGATAAAGCTAGAATCAAATATTGCCAACTTGCTTTTTTTACCTACTTCCTTTTTCCCTATAGCACCCTTATCATAGTGGTAATTTAGTGTTGATTTTGCAGTTATTGATCTCTCTGCCCCACTGTCCTAACTTATGATAACTCTCAGATACTTGAAACGTTTCATCTTCTCTTCAATTTCTTTTTGGAGGCATAACTTTGTTAATATTTATAAGAAACAATAATGTAGAATGTTGATCCAGAATGTCTGATTATCACCTTTGTGAAACAAAGTACTTATTCCGTATCAAAGCAAACTGATCAGGGCTGTTATTTTTCCCGTGTCACTGCACCACTGATGGACTTACTGATGAAGCTTTCAAAGGATTCCGGGAGAAGACTGCTTCCGATGAGGCTAATAACAGGGAGAGTAGAAATATTTATCTTGTACTTCTTGAAGCTTTACCCCCCCCCCCCCTGCTGAGGCAGCTTGTGGGTCAATTTGTCCACCTGTGGATATACAGTGATATTAGAATTGTGGACCAGGAGCCTATTGTTCTCTGCTCTCTTTGAAGTATAGGCTATGCCATAGTGAGGCCCCTTCTCAGCTGCACTGACCCTGATGCACTGTCCTCTTCCATCTGAGCTGGATTTCTGTGAGTCCCCCCACTTCTCCCCTGTTATTATGGAATGGATACTGTTTCTTAGTCTGGCTTGGTACATAATATACTAATATGAACCCCTGAGGGGGTCTTTGGCGAAACGCGTAGCGATCACTATTGGTGATGTTACACTGATTCCTGCGCATGGCCCTGCATAAGGAAGAATTTTTTTCATCTATTTGTCTGCCACTATAATCCGAATCAAGTGGGCCATTACATAGTTACATAGTAGTTAAGGTTGAATAAAGACAATAGTCCATCCAGTTCAACCTATGTAGGTGTGTGTGGACATATTAATTTCCCATACCCCTGAATGTTTTGATCTTGGAGATGTACGTCCAAGAGTCTTTTAAAAGTAGCCATACTCTCCGCAGATACTACCATTTGTGGAAGCGAGTTCCACAATCTTATTACCCTTACTGTAAAAAAATACTTTGCGTAGCCTGAGGTTAAATCACTTCTCCTCTAATGGCATTGAATGGTCTTGTGTTCTCTTGCACTCCTTGCGACTGAATCATTTTTTTTTTCTATGCTGATATCACCGTTGAGGTAATTGTAAATCGCCATCATGTCCCCTCTCAGGTGTCTCTTCTCTAGGGAGAATAAATCGAGCGCTTGTAAATGCTCCTCATAATTTAGGTCCACCAATCCCCTAATTAGCTTAGTTGCCCTTCATTGGACTCTGTCCAGTTCCAGCACATCTCAGGACATCCTTTCTGAGGATTGGCGACCAGAACTGGACAGAATACTCCAGGTGTGGCCCGACCAGAGTTTTATAAAGCGGTGAGACAGGTGAGACATTGAGACAGGTACACACCATATCATCTAATTAGACTATGGGGGAATGTAGCACAAACCTGGTTAAATACACTTTTTGATATGTTTTTATTCTGAGATTTTAACCATGTTGTTAAATAAACTTTGAATATTTTCACTATTTGAGTACTCAACTTTCTTACTTTCCAATTATAGTTGGCAACCGTTCCTATGCTTTGTTTTTTGTGCTTTCTATGGATGTGGTGCCACAACAATTGGGTTACATCTCTTCATTTTTAAACTATAGTCCTTGAAGCTTTCCTTTGGCTCCTAAGGAAAAATATGCACAAAAACAGCACTGTAAATCATTTTGCAATTGAACAGCCAATTAAATGGAGTAATTGACAAATATTTTGAACAATGCTATCTACAGCAAATGTTTCATGGTGTCTAGGTGTTAATAGGCATGCTGCATTCACACATTGTGTAATTATTTCTGTGAGTTTTTAGAAAACATATCAATTATTGTAACAATTAGTCATTAAATGAAGATTTGGATGACAATAAGATAAAGTGTGTTGCTGTTAACTGTCCAAAGAGGCTATTTTTAGAGTAACTTTAGTATTAGTATTAGTAGTAGTAATACTACTAATACAAATAATAATAATAATAATAATAATAATAATTATATATATATACATATATATATATATATATATATATATATATATATATATATATATATATATATATATATATATATATATATATATATATATATATAGTTAAATTAATAAATTAATAATAAACAACTATATTAGTGCAAATATGATTATGTTTTTGGAGCTTTTTTCAAACGTTTTGCATTCTAGAGATTAGGACTTCTGGAGACCCTGGCCACTGCATTTTCAAGAGCAGCGAGTCAAAGCCCCCCCCCCCCCCCCACGACAAATTGCTCCAATCAACAGTGCTGCTCAAGGAGCATGAGTTATGGTAATAGGAGCAGTATGACGTGTGTGTGTGTGGGGGGGGGGGGGGAGGGGGGTCAGACCACTGCAGGCCAAAGCCACACTGTTGGGTGTGAGAGCAGGGATCCAACTCTCCAGCACAAAGGATTCAACCAGACTCTGCAGCTGAAGGCATTTTAACCCTTGGTGCAGCATAAGATAAAAACCATAAAAGCAAAAACCATAAGAATATTAATCACTGTATTTTCAGCCATTAAACTAATAAATAGAGCAGGTTCACTCGGGCTTTAAATAGTTTTCCTTTCTGTGTAGTTACGCCATGATTTTATCAATATATCCCACAGCAATTTTACAATGTGACTACTTATTGCAATATATAGAAAAGTAGTTGCTTTAGATGTAAACTCAGCTGATAAAATCTCATAAAATTAATTTTATCTCAAAAGTAATTTTTACATCTGCAGCTTCCATTAAAATAATACCTGGTGGCGCTGTCATAAGTCCTCATTTAGGCAATTAGGTTAATGGAAGATAATGCGCTATCCCTATCCCCCAAATTAGCTCTTGCATTGTCATACTGGGGTTTATTTACTAAACCTGGAGAGTGCAAAATCTGGTGCAGCTCTGCATAGAAACCAATCAGCTTTCAGTTGTTTTTGCCAAAGCCTAGTTGAACAAGCTGAAGTTAGAAGCTGATTGGCTACCATGCAGAACTGCACCATATTTTGCTCTCTCCAGTTTTAATAAATCAACCCCACTGTCACACCATTTGAGTTGGTTTGCAATGGGCCCAATACATGGTCAAAAGCATTTGCCTTATGTGTTGTATGTTAATATTATTATAATTTTAACTGTTTATTAAAAAAATAATAATAATAATAAACTCTGACTTTTTGTGGATTTAAAGTAGAACTAAAACCGTTAATATTTGCTGTTATAGGAAACATCTCCATGTTACCTGTACCTTAGCAGTACCCTGAAAATGTACCTTTTCTCTGAAAAACTGCAGTATGTGATCTCAGCATAAAACAAAACCCAAATAGAGGAGGCCAAGCTGAGAGTGCAGGGTCCTGCAGCAGGATTGTCCAAGGAGACAGAACTAACAATAGTAAAAACACACAAGCATCTAGCACAAAAGAGACCTTGACCTACTGGTCTCTGAAATCCTAGTAAAGGCTGGTTAGATAGATAAAAGTTCACAGTGGCTACCTGGATAATGGACCCATAGCAGCTCTCAGAGTGGACTACACTGTGATTGCTTCCAGACTGCCACAGATGGCCTCTCCTTTTGACGGTGGGCCAGGTCCACTGCTGATTGGCCAGTGACACGCCACTGGTCAGCATCCATCTACTGCTATTGTGCTTTTCACTGTTCTCTTTGCTGGAGGCTCTGACATGATGAAGCAAAGCCCTGCTGTGATGCTTGCCTTAATGCCAGGGTAAGAAACTAAAGCCTACCAGAAATTAGTTCACCCCAGGTAATGAAATACAATGCTATAGTTTCTGGTCTCATGGCACATGTAGTCAAGTGTAGGTAACCAAAAATAATACCTGGGATCTTCAGGCATAGCAGGAGACTATCCACATGGAAGTCCAGAGACTAGTGGGGGGCAGGGCAGGCGATAGCCAGAGACAAGGTTAGGGCAGGCAGAAATCTGAAAAAGAAATATGTATTTTAGGAAAGGGGTCATTAACAGGAGAAGTCAGTGAGTTATCTAGGTGGGCAGGAACAGTAGGGCAGAGATCCATGTAGCAAGACATTAGCACAAGCCCAGAGCCCTATGTTTGTGATACTCAAATACAGTGCCACAGCCAATCCGAGCTTGAATGGATGATGTTCAGGAGGTGTGACCAGTGTTGGGGGTAACGAGTTACAAAGTAACGGATTACAGTAACTACATTACTTTTTTTGGTAACGAAGTAACGTAACTAGTTACAATACTAATATTGGTAACTACACTACTTTACTAGGCAATAGGAGGTAACTACACTACATTACTAGGCTATAGGAACGCGCTTTCCTGCGTTACCCAAGCCGTGCGATACAATCGTTATTTCGAAGAATAGAGAGGGATGAAGTTTATGACTTTTTGTTGCACTTTATGTTTTATTCTATTTTTTCAGGTTTTGTTCTCATGTTTCCCAAAGCCTGTGTTTATACAATAAACTCTATGCAGAAAGAGTGTCATGTATCTTCTTCTACACGGTCAATTAAGAAAGAGGAAAATAAAGTAATAAGTAGTGAAGTTACTTTTCAAATGCAGTAACTAGTAAAGTAATCTCGTTACAATTTATAGAAGTAACTAGTAATTAGTTACATTTTTTGAGTAACTACCCCAACACTGGGTGTGACGCAGCAACAGAATCAAGCAAAGGAGACATTGGCCACACAGCCAATAGAAAGGCATCATCTCCATTATCTGGCTTGATGGCAGGGAGCAGAGTAGGAGTATGAGCCTGTCTTCTAACGCCTGCCTCTACAAGATGGCCACCTCCATACAGGTACACAGGGATACAGTGCAAAACAGAGCAAGTCAGTAATAGGGGAAAGGTCCGCTGCAGGGAGACCACAGGCAATACTGCTGATTAGTCTTTTGTCCTTTGCCTGCCTTTTTTGGGCACAGCTTCCAGAACTTAGTTTTTTTTTTAAATAATGGTGGTTAGAAAAACACTTTAATCAAAGTACACCCTAATGACAAATGATGGCTTTCAGTTGGATTTTTGGAGACATGTTGTAAATGAAGCAACATTCTTATTTATTATTTCTCTGAACACATTCATTGTTTCCACGCTAGCCCAATCATAAAATGGCATAGATTAATAGTAACTGACATTTTAACATCTATAGTGAAAGTGATGACTGTTGGAGGAGAATTATCATATGCAGAGGGACCTATTAAACTTCACTCACAAATCATGTCTTTGTTCTGAGGATGTGTGATTGGAAACGCAAAGCCTGGCTGTCAGAATTTGTTTAACTAATGACTCAAACTTGTTAAAAAATTTAACCGTGGACTTTTTGTTTGTACTTCAAAGCGTTCACAATGTTTCCTTTATTAATTTGTTTGTCATTCAGGATAAAATTTTGTACATTTTCTCTCAAACTTCACTGGGCAAATGTTATGGTAAATTATGGAGAGATGCAATTTAATGCTTTCACAAGGAAAGAACAAAACAATGTAGCTCATCAACAGTAAAGTGCCTTCATTCACATCCATAAAACATGAACTATAATGTTAAGTAGGATTATTATATTTGGCAAGGGCTTATTTGGTCAACAGTTTTGTCCCTAATTAAAACCAGATGTAGACTTAGTAGGGACAGATATGCAAAAGAGTTGACTTTTTTAAACTATACATTCTGTGATGTTTTGTGTTGTAATGACTACTTGCAGATCATTACTCTTGTGTAACCAGAGACCTTTCTTTATTTTGTACAAACTGCGTATCTCTCCTCTTTTCTTGCCTACAAAAGAGGTGCTTCATATTTTGTTGGGGTTCCAATTTTCAGGTTATCATTGTTTTCGAATGAAAATGAAAAAAATTAAAAATAAAAATAGATGAAAATTATCTCTAACTATCCATGTAATCAAAATACAATTGGTATTTTTAATGTTTTTATACATTTTTTTTAACTTGTTAATAGTCACACTAACACTCTATATTTTTTTTAAATACTTTAGAAGCTTCCTAAGCTCCTCTGAGCTATTCTGATAAGTACAGTTGGGAATTTTGGCTCCCTATTGTATCAGAATGGTTTCTATAATTGACATCAGTTCAGGTTTAGTGATTCCACTACCTTCACTCTGCTGTGCCATGCACAAAGTAGTACAGCACAGTGATGATGTTTGTGCTGTACTTTGCGAAGGGCGGGCAGAGCGAGGGGGTGGAGGCATAACACTGAAACTGGTGTCATCCATAGACAGAATTTTATTACAGAAGCTATCAAAATAGCTCAGTGGAGGTTAGAGAGCACCTAAAAAAAAAAATATATATATATATATACTCATATACAGTATACACACATATATATATATATATATATATATATATATATATATATATACACACTCATATACAGTATACACACACAAACACACTCCGGAAATCAAAGTGAAAAAAATGATGCAGCAGGCTAGTCCGTTTTGCTGAAATTTCACTGCAGCAACTCAAAATGGTACTCAGTAGTTTGTATGGCCCCCACGTGCTTGTATGCATGCCTGACAATGTCGGGACATTCGCCTAATGAGACAACGCATGATATCCTGGGGTATTTCCTCCCCGATCTGGGCCAGGGCATTATTGAGCTCCTGAACAGACTGAGGTGCAACCTGGTGGAGTCAGATGGACCAAAACATAATGTCCCAGAGGTGTTCTATTGGATTTATGTAAGGCGAGCGTGGGGGCCATTCAATAGTATCAATTCCTTCATCCTCCAGGAACTGGCTGCATACTCTCACCACATAAGGCTGGGCATTATCACGCACCAGGAGGAACCCAGAACCCACTTCACCAGCGTAGGGTCTGAAAATTGGTCCAAATATTTCATCCCAATACCTAATGGCAGTCAGGGTGCCATTGTCTAGCATGTAGAGGTCTGTGCGTCCCTCACCTGATTGCAAAATATCACTATTAAAGATTTGAAAAAAAAAAAAATGGAGCAATGCCTAGAATTGGGCTTTAAAGGAAGTCTGAGGGAACAGAAACATGGGAGCTGTCATTATGGCTTGTGATTAAACAGAAATAGGTAAAGTTTGGTATTTTTTTAAACTTATGTTTTATGCATATGTTTTTTTTTTTAATTACTAGTCATTAAAAATGTTTGCTTTACAGGTAAACATTTTATACATAATTTTGTGGTTTCTAGAATGAGAACAGCAAAACTGGTTTCCCCTTAAAATATCCCTGGTGACAGATCTCATCTGGCTTGTGTTTTTCAACAAACTAGTGGGTAAGTTATTTTGAGGTGGTAGCTCTACTGCCAGCTTGTATGTAAACCAAGGGTGACGTCATTGAACATATTTGGTCAAAGATATCACGCAGGATCCCCATAGCCCTATTTGCATTCATGCAACACCAGGGAGCTGTCATTTCCAACAAGAGTAGCAGTGGGGCTGCATGTTCCTGGGGGTGGGTCAGTATCATCAGGTGTTGTTTATTGTGCATGATGTTGGATTTTCATCTGAGATATTATTTAACTTTTTATATGCTGTCTGTGATTTTATTTACAATTTACATTTTTTTTTTTTTGTGTATGAGTAACAAAGGGTATTATATAAGAGAGGCCCTCTTATTTATTTTCAGATTCTCATAAGTCTCCCCTGCAGACTCCTACATTCGTCACAAGGGACGGATGTGAGGATAAGGCCCTTGTCTCAATAAACATGGGGGCAAGGTTCCTTATAAGGTGGGGAAGAGTCGCTACTAAAAAAGGGGAACAGTAAGAGAGTGTATGTATGCAACCCTTCTGAACCAAATCAAGCCACATGACTTCAACATTGGAATGGTACTTTGCAAGGGTGAGTGGCAAACCCGTGTTACTAATTAAAAAAAAGAAAATAGTAAATAAAAAACTCTACACCTAAGAAAAAGACCTATATTTAAAACAATTAAAAATGTCACCTGATGTAAATCCAAAATCAGTCAATGTAGATCTACATCAATCATGATGAGCAATGCCTGAAAATGTAGACCCATGGCCACAAGAACCCACTGTCAGGACAATCCTACCCAATTTCTACTCCTAATATAAATGGCAGCTTCCTGGTGCTGCCGGAATGTAAACAGAGCACCAGGGAACCTAAGTGATGTCATTGACCAAATACCAAATACATATAGGCTCTG
This sequence comes from Pelophylax lessonae, assembly GCF_965119305.1. Lineage (NCBI taxonomy): Eukaryota > Metazoa > Chordata > Amphibia > Anura > Ranidae > Pelophylax > Pelophylax lessonae. Next base: position 193,509,337 of record NC_138777.1, on the reverse strand, counting down.
TTCACACTTCAGCGACTTGGGTCTCAACTTGTGAGACCCCCCAAGACGCAGAACATGTGAAATCCAATGTTAGTCAATGAGAGCTGTCTTAATTAGCACTACTGAAGTCACTCCGACTTTAGAAAAGGTTCCTGTACTACTTTAAGGTGACTTCTATCAGACTTGTGCCTCAAAGTAGTACTCAGGTTGCCAGGAACTCTTCTGGCAAAATCTCACTGTAAGTCGCATGACTTTTAGGTCACGGCAGTGTGAACTGAGCCTTAAAAGTGGTGGTAATACCCCAATAAATGACAAACATCTGGTAACATCAATCAGAGGTTTGGGATGGTGGGCAAACTGGCCAAATATGACCATTTTCTTTGCTCTTTCCGCCCCTCAATATACAAAAGTTTTTTCATGCACTAATTTCTTCTATTATCATCATCAATTACCAATATCTGTTCTATCTTAACACAGACGATATTTTAATGTTACCTTTGGAGTAATAGAATAGCCACATGCCTGAATATGCAACACAGATTTTTACTTCAGAAGAACTCTTTCAAGAAAACATGTAGATTAAAAACAAGCAATGGCGTCCTAATAGCATTGTACTTTGTAGTAAGTGGATAATTAAAGAGCACATTCTGGGTCCAAGGTATCAGGGTTTAAAAGGCAAAGTCAGGGTGTCCTGTAAAAATTAAAATTCTACTTCTGGAGTAAAACGGCAGGCTTCTGGAAGAGCAAGGGAAATACCACTGTGCTCCGATATTTAATCTGTGTTTCCAATTTACCTAGAACTATCTATATTTTTTTTCTCTGAAGTGGAGGATGGTCCTTCTTCAGGTGTCTGTGGCACTGGGTGATGTGGAAATGTCCGATTAACTAACCAGCACAAGGTTCCTCTAAAGTCTGCAGTGGCTGATGATGTCAGGAACTGGTCTACTACTGAGCTACATCCACCAGTTGAGGCTTTTAAAAGTGTCTTGTTAAGGCCTAAAGAAGATATTGGTGTCTTACTTTACATCTACTTTAAAGGAAAAATGTCATTTTAAATCCAGCTACCTTTTTGTATTTAAATTGGAACTACACTGCATCTGAAACCACAAAGCAAAAATGCTATTTAACTCATTTTTAATATTCAAAGCAAACTCGCCCATCCATCCATGTCTCTATGCTTTATTTTACTGAGACATCACATTGAACAACTCCCCCCTTAGCATTTCTGGCTGTGGCTGTCTTAAGTAAGGGCAGATGATTCATGTAGCATTTACCTCCTGAAATCCATCATGCATGAAGGCAGTAGTGTGTGCTTATCTGAAAAAAAAACCTTCAGACGACTCCTGGAATGTATGACATCATTTGCCTAGGCAAGAAACCAGGAAGTAACTGAAGGAACATAAAAAATAGTTTAAAACAGCACCATTGGTCATTTGCCAAAAGCTTGATTGGCATTTGCCATTGAACACCAGAATTGGCAGATCTGCCACTGGCACCCTGTGCTTTTCACAGATGAGAGCAGGTTCACCCTGAACACATATGACAGATGTGAAAGGGTCTGGAGAAGCCATGGAGAACGTTATGCTGCCTGTAACATCATTCAGTAGGACCGGTTTGGGGGTGGGTCAGTGATGGTCTGGGGAGGCATATCCATGGAGGGATGCACAGACCTCTACAGGCCAGACAATGGCACCCAAACTACCATTAGGAATCGGGATGAAATCCTTGGAAACATTGTCAAACCATACGCTGGCGCAGTGGGCCCTGAGTTTCTCCTGGTGCACGACAATGCTCGGCCTCATGTGGCGAGAGTATGCAGCCAGTTCCTGGAGAATGAAGGAATTGATATGCTATGCTCTCCTGACCTAAATCCAATAGAACACCTCTGGGACATTATGTTTCGGTCCATCCCGATGCCGCCAGGTTGCACCTCAGTCTGTTTAAGAGCTCAGTGATGCCCTGGTCCAGATCTGGGAGGAAATATCCCAGGACACCATCCGTGATCTCATTAGGAGCATGCCCCAACGTTATCAGGCATGCATTCAAGCATGTGGGGTGGCCATACAAACTACTGAGCACCATTTTGAGTCGCTGCAGTGAAATTTCAGCAAATTGGACTAGCCTGCTGCATATTTTTTTCACTTTGATTTTCAGGGTGTCTTTGAGTTCAGCCCTCTTTAGGTTAATAATTTTCATTTCCATCAAACAATTTGGCATCATTTTGTTCCTAACACATTACCCTGTTCATTTCAGTATACATATCCAACATGATATTTTTCCCCATTGAGATCTTATGTGTTTTCAAAGTGTTCCTTTAATTTTTTTTAAGCAGTGTATTTTCTTATCAATTTGCTAATGCTAGCAGCATAAGGATTAAAAATAGTGAATGTTGATTAAGAGAGTGAAGTTCCACTTTAAATCAATACCTAAAATCATTTTAGATTTTGTAAAAAGTTGCACACATGCTATATTCAGCGTTACTTGAAAAAGTGTATAACAAAATGAATGCTTGTAAAGTTCCAACTTCCTACTCTTTTATACATGAAGTCGTTTATTGATCAGAATTTTAGAAATTCTAGTACTTTTACATCCTCTCTGACCCGTAACTCTTCTAAAATGTTGATCTATTTTCTGCTCCTCAGACATATTGCGAATTCCATGGAGGAAAAAAATCTCACAAGCATTTATAGAACATGAGACATGGAGCAACTTGGGAATTTTACAGAGCAAGAAAACTTTTCAAACATTTAAGGGATCGTTAAAAACTCTTGCAGTTTTCTCAGTAAATACAAATAACCAAAGTGAAAGCTTTTAAAGGACCTTTACCTTAATTTAAAAGTGTATATAAATCCTAAATCTTGGTTTCATTATTTTTGACATGATGTCTAATTGTATATGGTTTCTTAACGCATATAGTTTTATGGGAACAAGCTACAAAGTTTCTTACATGGAGATTCGGCCAGCAACTAAACTTCCTGTTGCAGGCTCCAACACTAATAAGCATTAATTAGCAGAGTTGTTGTCACCCAAGAGCCAGCTGAAGGTGCTTGTACAGTAGGCTGACAACATTGCCGATAATTGCAAGTCAGAAGCATAGGTGTTATCAGCTTGCACAAGGAAGTGCTGTTACTCGTAAGATATCCGGACAAGAAACTTTTCAATAGAATAACAAAAAATAATGCTTAAAGCTAAAATCTATTAAAAAAACAACAAGATAAAAAATGAAAAGTCCATTAAAAGACAAAAAAAGGTGCTGCTGTAATATTCACCTTCAAGCCTTCAAGATATTTCCCTAGCAGTATTTTTTTTCAGCCACCAGACATCCTCAGCCTGATGGCCAGCATCATTCAACCCATTTTCTCTCTGAGCCCAGATTGACCTGGACTTGCTACAGCCTGAGTGGACAATGAAAGTATAAGAAGCACAGTGATGAGCTTATTTCTCTGTCACTCTGCTTTTACCTCCTATCAGCATGCTTTAATCAGCACATGAACTGGTCGGTTACTTGTACTGCTTCCTGATACCAGGTCACATTTATGTCACATTTAGGTTCTTATACAGCTTGAATTTTAAAGTACTTGTATTACTGTATGTAAATTACTTGTATTACTGATTACAAAGCTGCATTAATATCTTTTTTTTATATCTGTCTGGAGGTCTACTTCAAAAAACTGTGTAAAGTGAGGTATATTAAAAGTCACTTATAGCCTACACCAGAGGTTAAAGTGCTAAAGTTCTAAAGTGACAACACAGTAGAGCAACTAAGATACAAGTATGGAGTATTGTTGCTCTATAACAATGAGAGTAAGAGAGCCCCCCCCCCCCATTCCACTCCAACCTGGTACATGATTGTCCCCTTTTGCAAAGTTGCATATGCGGCTTAGATGGGGAATTAAATCTTAGAGAAAAAGATAGATTAAAAATATAAGTTGCTAACATACAAGTACCGTATTTTCCGGCATATAAGACGACTGGGCATATAAGATGACCCCCGTAATTTTCAAGTTAAAACCTAGGTTTTGGGCTATACTCGCCGTATAAGACTACCCCCCTTCCGAAGCAAGGCAACACCATTGAAAAACATCAGATTTCTCATAGATCTCCAACGTACCCCAAGTACTGTAATACTTGTAATCTCTCATAATATTTCCAAGATACCCTAAATATAAGTATTACCAGTAGATGTAATCTCAAGACGCTGGCTGTGTGGGAATCCTGTACCGGTTTACCGTATGTACCGTAGCTTCGGCTACATACAGTATACCGCACTGAGCCAATCACAGTGAGCGATGTATTCTATTATTGAATGCAAAGCCTGTTCGGATTGGCAGAGTCAGAGAGGAGGGCTGATGTTACTTCGCCAATCTGAGCAGGCTTTGCATTCAATAATAAAATACATCGCTCTCCCTGATTGGCTCAGCACGGTACACTGTATGTAGCCGAAGCTACGGTACATACGGTATACCAGTACAGGATTCCCACACAGCCAGCGTCTTGAGAGATTACATCTACTGGTAATACGTATACTTAGGTTACCTTGGAGATATTATACTCGGCGTATAAGACGACCCCCCATTTTTGGGGGATTTTTATGAGGTTCAAAAGTAGTCTTATACGCCAGAAAATACAGTAACATATGCCTAATATCCATTTCATGCAACGTTTCATGCAGACCTTACAGATCATTTTATTTATGTACAGAACTATTAGGCGTCTATCATAAACACGTGCCCCAGAAAAACTTTCTTCCAGAATAAGGTATCAGAACTGCAAAAAAAGAGTAGGTTAAGTGTGCTGTGGTAAATTCCTCCCAGATAATAAGTTGATATCTTTTAAGGTTTTGAGGAAATGGTATCGGAAATTCCCCATATATAAATGGTGCGATACATAGTTGCAATATTTATTTTCATCCCATACATCAAATATTTGCTTAGTGTCCATGCTCACCCCCTTTGAGAAGCTTTGTGCTGTCATGGTTCCCCCTATTAAAAGAAACTTTATTGTATAAGATGCTGGTTTAAAGGGACAGTTATCAGACACCTAGGAGGGGGTAAGGGTTGACATTTCAGACTTTACATTTACAACAGATGTTTCAATTGATGCATTCATTCTTTATATACTCCAAAACACAGACGATCAGTTAAACATTTTTACCCCATGATAGCATGCCCCTTCCAAACAGGCTGTTATATATCTTTCCACATCCTCCCTTTGCTGGGAAGAATATAGGAAAATATGGTATTCTGTGCACATCTGGTGAGAAAACTTCCTTGAGGAATCAAACGCACATTGGTCTACAGAGAGGATCCTGCCACTATCTGAAAATATGCCAAATTCTTTGCACAACTATCTCCAATATGGCATTTGGTGAATGTAGATCCCTAGTTTTACCCTTGTATCAGTGAGAGGTGCTTGGTATGTCTCTTCTACAGTAACAAGCCAGTTTTCTCACTTAAATCTCAAAATAAATGTAGTTTTCAATTAAAAGCTGATATTTTAAATCACTTAGAAATTTAATTTACCAGTTTTTTAAATGGTAAAAGCAACTGGGAAACTGGATTTCTCCTTCATCCTGCTAGACAGTGGAAAGACTAAGCAGGGCTTTTACATCATTTCCCTTAATCCTAGTACACACTAGTAGTTTTTTTTCATTGAACCCAGTAGGGCTGAAGGAAGAAACTTACACTCCTTTGAGAAGGTGCTGTACTAACCATGAAATGTTAGTACAGTGAACTCCTCTGCTATTCTATTGTGTTCTGACGGGGGGTGGCCCCCTCATCAGAACACTCTGGTCAGCCAATGGCTGAGACCGCTGATCAGGAGCCAAACGGCAGACCTTTTTCGATCATGCCCCATCAACAGAAGCTGACCAAATGGCCGGCTTCTGTTAGACCGGCTGCCATGCACTAGGGCCAAATGTTGGTTGGTTTAATAGAAACAGAATTTAGCCCCTGTGTACTAGGCTTAAGGTGCTATTAAACCCAGAACCTGCATTCACTATATCTGGTCTCCCACAGTACACAGAACATTAAAAAGGAATTATTTTAGTAAATATAAATGGATAAATACCTTTTCTTATCAGCAGTATATAGCAGCCTTGTGACTTGTATCAGTTCCCACTAAAGCTTGTAGGAGGAGTTTTCATTCTCCCCTGACCCTTTGCCTGGACAGTGCTGATTGGCCCTGTGCTGATCACATGCACTCTCCCAAGAAAAAAAAAAAAAAAACCTCTCAAGCAATACACACCAAACTGAGCATGTGCAGCCCGTCCCCTGTCTCTGTAAATGTCAGGTTATTTTTTGGTGAAAGAAGAGGAGGATCAGAGAGACAGGATCAAACAGCCTTTATACAGAATGCAAAGGATTAACTCCTTACACAGTGAGTATAACAAGCATGCTTTAACCGCTTGCCGACTGCGCACAGTATATTTACTGCGGCAGTCGGCCCCGGCCAGGCAGAGTGACGTAGGTCTACGTCGCTCGCCTGTCACTCCTTCCAGAGCCAATAGCGGGCGGGCGCGCGCCCGCTGAGGCGCGCGCCCGCCTCGGCTCGTTCACGGAGGAGTGCGGGAGTGTGACTGGCGGACCCGATGTCCGCCGGTCACACTACGATCGCCGGTACAGCGGGAGAAAGACAGAGTGGCTTGTGTAAACAAGCCACCTGTCAGTTCTCCCTGTGTAAAAGTGAAGATCAAACAGTTCTACTATGTAGAACTGTTGATCTTTGTTTTTACACTAGTAGACCTGTCCCTGCACAGTTAGAATCACGCCCCTAGGACACACTTAACCCCTCCCTGTCCAATACTGTTAACCCCTTCCCTGCCAGTGTCATTTTTGCAGTAACAGTGCATATATATAGCACTGATTACTGCAGTAATGTCACTGGTACCCCCAAAAGTGTCAAAAATGTCAGTCAAGGGTCCGATCTGTCCGCCGCAATGTCGCAAGTACCGCAAAAAAAATCGCAGATCGCCGCCATTACTCGTTAAAAAAAAAAAACACCAAAAATGACAAAAATCTTTCCCTTTGTTAGTAAACGCGATAACTTTTGCGCAAACCAATCAAAATACGCTTTTTGTGATTTTTTTTACCAAACTTAGGTAGCGGAAAACAAATTGGCCGAAAATTTTAAAAAATTTTGATTTTTACATTTTTTTTTGGGGGAATTTCATATAAAAAAAAGTGAAAAATATTGTTGTTTTTGCAAAAATTACGCTCTTTTTTTGTTTATAGCGCGTGATCAAAAAATCGCACAGGTGATCAAATACCACCAAAAGAAAGCTCTGTTTGTGGGAAAAAAAGGACGTGAAATTCGTTTAGGTACAGCGTCGCACGACCGCGCGATTGTCCGTTAAAGTCACGCAGTAAAAAATCGCAAAATAACCCCTGGTCTTTTAGCAGGAAAATCCTCCGGTGGTAAAGTGGTTAATGAATATACAGACTGATTTTTCTGCTGTGGGTTTAGTTACACTTTAAGCTCCTACAGATGGAGCAATATTCAGTTTATCAAATAGGCTGTGCAAAAAGCTAGGTGTGGCTATTCACTGATATGAGTGTTAACATCTAAGTGAGTTGTAAGAGGCTAAAACAAAGTCAAATGAAGGTAGCTACACGGCTTGTGTTAAATAAAAAAATAAAAAAAAAATACGAATGTAATACAGGCATACCCCGTTTTAACAATAAATGGGGGAGCAAGGAATTACTGCGCTAACTAATAAAGTGAAAAAGCAGCTAGCACCAATCACTAGACAAAAAAGTGACCAATAATACAAAAAGAAATGTGCAGCGCTAATAAATATGTATAAACAAATGATACATGAAAGTCCAATCAGAAGATTAGCAAAAAAAGTCTATCAAAAAATCCCAAGTGAATAATGTGATGAGGTAAGTCCAACAAAGGATAGCGTGATCTTAATGTGCAGCAAATCCCAACACCAATAAAGATAAGTGGATTGCGCTCAATAGATGGATGGGACCCAGATACCATATAGCATATGGGTCATACAGGCTTAAGGGTATATTTGTAGGATGCCCCAACTGGATGTATCGACCTCAATGAATTCCATATGGATCAGCAACGAATATGGACACACCAGATCTCAACTCCAACAGTTTTTATCCTCCAGGAACCTTACAGACACACAGAGACCAACCCGGAAATAGAAGCAAGCCAATACCCCATTTTAAGTACACTCACTTTACGTACACTCGCGAGTACGGACACAGCCTGGTCAGCTTGGCATGGCATTACTCCCAGTTTTTAACATTGGCGTCTATGGGAAATCTTGGTCAGCTTGACATGGCACTACTCCCAAACCATAAGTCACAGGGATACCAAACTTAGGGAGCAATGTGAAGGAACCCAGGACTACAACATATCCTATTTGTGGCCAGCCAGCTTGCCTAGGAAATGAAAAAAGGTATTGCTTCACTTTACATACATTTTCGTTTTACATATACGCTCTGGTCCCATTGTGTACTTAAAAGCGGTGTATACCTGTAATAAATACAGAGCTTTATTAATCTAAACCCTTGTACAGTATATCTGTTTGAAATTATGCTTTAAATATGCATACATGTTAAGAAACTTTAGAAAATCTAAATACTACTACTACCAATAATAATAATGATAATACTAATAATAATAATAATACTTATTGTGACATATATTTACATGAGGATATTATTCTGCAAGACATTAATTTGAGTGTCTAATCGCTCTTATTTTCAACCTCAAATCAAAATACATTCATTTTTTGTGTGTGTGTGTGATCTGAGTACAAACCGCAGAAAGACACTAGGTGAATTCCCCTGCTGATACACTCGTGTACGTGTAGCAAATGTTCATGTTTTCAGCTTGCTTTATGAGCTCACAGACTCATCTTGCAGAGACCCATTATCTGTTCCTAATAATGGAGATCTTCCTTATGAACCAATTTCTAATGGGAAGTAGACTGTGACCATCCAGCCGTTCTGCAAAGGACAGGATTTATAATTGGAGAGTAAGATTGGACTTTGTTTAAATAAAGGTCTTTGAAGGAAGAAAAAAAAAAAAATTGGATTATCCGAAATGTTTCAGCTTTTTTTTTTTTTTTTTAATGGAACATTTGAAATAATAAAAGATTGCAGCATTTTTATTGGGAATAAACTGGCAACACTGTAAATCCGGGCCTCAAATGGAGTTAAAATCTAGAGAAAATGCAGCTCAGTAAAGAGTAGCTATCAATTTAATTTACTTTACATTGAGCTTATGCAGTATAGAAATATGTAAAGCAGTTATCAATTTCAAGCTTTAAGTCTGAATTTACCAAGTTCAGGCATCACTGCACTTGTCTTTTATCCTACCAAATGTGTCCTTTAAAGATATTATATGGTTTCACACCTGATTGAATAACGAATAGAAGAATATTTTTCAAGGCATATCTGTTCGAAGAGCTCTTATCATTTCCTAATGCTGAAATTTATATATTTCAATATCTTTAGGCTGGTTTGAAAATATTTCAGAAGGAGAAAAAATGCGGTTATTCCTGATAAAAAGAACACTTTTTTTTTTAATTTGTTAGGAACCTAGTACCTGCAGAAGTATAGTATTTCCTAGTACTGACCCTTTTTCATTTTTGGCATCACTACCATCACCCTCCAATCTTCTATTCTCATATCATCACCCCTCAGTGTTTCATCTCCCTACCATGACATTGCAATGTTCCACCTGCCTACCATCACTCTCCAATGTTTTGCCTTCCTTTCCTCACCCTCCATGTTCCACCACCTTAACCTCAAATGTTCTCTACCCCTAACTTCATCCTCCAATGTTTCACTTCCCGATCCTCACCCTCCAATGTTCCACTTCCATACCATCACCCTCCAATGTTCTAGTTCCCTTTCATCATCCTCCAATGTTTATTCTCCCTAGCATGTTCCTCCCGTATTACCCCCTTATACCCCTTTACTAGACTAGAAGGTGAAAGAAATAAATAATTTTCAAACCTGGTTAGTCTTTGCTTGGAAGTTAAACTTGTTCTATACTTATGGTTGGAAGGACAGTGGAGGAGCCACAGGAGGTATTACCCATGATTAATAGATGAACACGAATAGCAGAAGATATCATGCTTAACTCTTGTTCGCTGCTTGGATACTTTAGACCAGCGGTTTTCAACCAGAATGCCAAGGCACCCTGGGTTGACTTAAGGTTTCTTCAGGGATGCCTTGGCAAAATGCCTAAAACTTGCCCAAAAATTGTATACAAGGGGGCTTGTAGATGAAGCTTGCCTTTTAGTTACACTACAGCCACAGGTTTATTCTTTTCAAAAACATTTTATTGATAATAAACAAAAAAATGCAATTACAAGAACATGGAATGCAAATGGCAATACAGATGGTAATACAGACATGAATGGTCAGACAAGCCAAAGAAATCAACATAACATAGGACAGCTAAACCAGCATACACAGGATCAAAAACAACTGGTCTTCGGTAAGAGGGAAGACATAGTATGCAACTACTCAGAAAGGTCGGGTTGGATCATATTGCATAAGTGGGTAAGTCAGATACATAAAAGGTACTCTAAGTAAAGGCAAGACCCATGGTCTGAGGAGTTGGGTTGAAGTGAGACCCCAGTGCCAGAGGGGGAGTGTAAGTCTTGCAGGATTAAGGGGGTCTCTGGGGGGGAACATATTCCCAAGCAGGGCAAGGCAAAGTTATTGGATATGCCCGTCCACCGGGCAGAGAAAGCCCAGGCACGGGGAGGTATAGTTGTCAGCGTAGGGAGGAGGCCCGACTATAGGTCTCGGGGGGTGTAGCGGGGAGGTGCGAGCCGTTCAGACCAGCCAAACCGCCAGGTAGCACCCAATAAGGCCAGGGGCAAGAAGAATAAAAAAGAGGGGGGCGGGTATCAGAGAATAAGAGAGTGGAAGTAGCGGGGCAGACTAGATAAGCCACAGGTTTTCATTGTGCACCATTACAACCTGCTAGCTGCCGGCATCCTAACGACCAATGGCATCATCAGTTGATTTGAATGATGGCAGTCACCTGCATAGCATCCTTGTTTGACCCCCCCCCCCTCTTCATCAGCATTGGGGGTCATGTTAGCTGAGTGAGAGAGAAGAGAAACATTGGAATACTAGTCAGTACCAGTTTACTAAAGTGTATTTGCTTTGGAAGAATAAATCATCTCTAATATTGGATGTCCTACGTGTGTGGATGCTGCTGCATTATGTAAATCTTTTAGAATCATTTTTACATTTTCGAATGGGGTGCCTCGAGACTGTTCATAATTTTTATAGGGTGCCTCAAGATTGTCCATCATTTTTAAAGGGTGCCTTGACTGAAAAAAGGTTGAGAAACGCTGCTTTAGACAGCCTGCTTTCTGAAGCTGCTATCTTCTGGAAGCATCTGTAAATCCAGTTTCATCCTTTTTCTTGTATACCTTACCCTTTTCTTTCCTAATAATTTCTTTTGTTCTGTTATCTACAGTGAAATCTCCATTTTTCTTTAAAGTCCTTTCAATTCTTTCAGATAATTCGATTTGATTTGTTCTCTCTCTGCTTCACTCCTCTCCTCTCTTCTCTTCTCCTCTCATTTGTATCCTCTCTTCTACTCTTCTACTTTATTCTATTCTATTCTGTTTTCTTTGTTATAATTGTCCAGTGCCATAGTGAGCAGTAACAGCAGAATGGGATAGAATGGCTAAATGTAACATGCTACATTTCTGCACCCTCACCCCAAAAAGTTAGATACCCCTCATCATCCCTGTATCTTGCTTCAGCGTGTTTTTCTCTTCCTTTAAAATGTATATCACAGAAAAATTATATCTTCATTAGCCACAATGTATATTATTCCTAGTGACTGCTCTGGCATTTAATATAATGCACATGTTTTACTGCTCTTAATATGTGGCTAGAACGTCCTGTATTAAGTTTTCAAGATGCTTGTTCTGACTAGTTCGTGTACTAGCAATTTGTTGCCAGCCGACCTCCTGCTGTTTGCATATAAAGTGGTTCAGCAATATAGAAGAGTGTACATTTTAGATTAGTTTCTTCCTTTGGAGTATAGTCATTTTGGTTTTGAGAATATAAAACTTAAGAGAAAAAGTTGAAAGCAATAGCATTAACCTATTATTGAACATCTGAAGACTGTATAGCTAGGTAGTATTACTAAAGGAAGTACTGTATAGCTGGTATACAAAGCTTCTTTGTGCTACGGAACCAAGACTGCATGAGGTCTGCACTCAAAAATCCCCCCCGCCTTAAGATCCAAAACGAATGACAGAATCATTTGCTTTATGAGTCAAAGCATCTGCTATCCCTCGCTCCTCCCGTCCCTCCAGGTAGTTTCACTCCGATCTCTTGCAGCTGCCGCCGCTGTGGCCCCGCTCTCCCTTACTTCCGTAAGGCAAGTAGTAGTAATTGGAAACTGGCCCTTTAAGAGAATGAGTGAAAAAATTAGGGCTGGAGGTTTTCAGGTATTTAGGGAGGAGGTGTTTGTAGGAAGCAAGGTGGGACCTGAAGAAGGAGGCTACGCCTCCGAAACACGTTGTCCGTGGCAACTAACAGAAGCAGTATACCCGAGTGGATCCCTCCACTCCGTAGCCCCATACCGCTTGTAGCTTCGGCTGAGGCTGTGACTCACTCGTGTAGCAGTGTAAGACAGCGGACTGGTGCGCAGGCGCACTAGTACAGGAGCCGGAAGCAGGAAGTAAGGGAGAGCGAGGCCACAGCGGCGGCAGCTGCAAGAGATCGGAGTGAAACTACCTGGAGGGACAGGAGGAGCGAGGAGCTTCTGCTACCATGCCGATATGCCTGTTCAACAAGGATGAAAATGTGAGTGCATTTTAATCGTACTGTTTGTTCCCCAAATAAAGCGATATTGCCCAAGGTCTGCGTGCGCTTCCCTCTATTATAGATTGGAACCTGACTTTTATCCGCCCCCCCCCCAGTGGAGTGTGAGAGGAGCTGCAGAGACCAGGACATACCGGCTTAAAAGCATACTACAAGTAGGAAGTGGACACATGATCAGCGCCATAGGCTGGTGAAGTATATCCCCATGTATGTGTTGTCATCCAGCACATGCAGGGGTTGTTCTTATTGAAAGCATCTGCTATGCATATATGAGTGTTCATAGTGAGAAAACTCACCATACAAAACAATAATGTGTAGAGATTCTCAAAGAAAATACCTGTAACAACCTCCATCCCTCTACTGATGAGGGGTCTGATGACAAAGTGAGCTACTGACTGACTGAAAGACAAGGTGGGAAGGCGCAAGGGAAGGTGTAATGGCATGAAAAGCAGCATTAAGGAGCTAGATAAATGTTACCAGAATATAAAAAAGTGCACAAATTATGGTACAAATTTCTTAATTTATGCTCATATCTACATGTAGGTATCTAAAATAAATAAAAACATTAGTTCTTCCAATGTAAAGATCTTATAAATACATCAACAATGACAATTTGATGGTAGCCTGAGGGTATGCTGCATTCTACCCCTGAGTTATAGTTCTTAATGATCTGACAATGTAATCAAAATCTATAAATTTGCTTCATTTACCAAATTACTATTGGTTATCCTAAACTTGGAAGGTTTTTTGTTTTTAGGATTATGTGTTAGTTCACTTACAATTTAGTTAGTCTCTTTCATCTGCTTCTGGTATCCTGAATAACTACTTTAACCACTTGCCGACCGCCGCCCAACTATATACGGCGGCGGTCAGCCCCTCCCAGGCAAAGTGACGTACTGGTATGTCACTTGCCTGGCAGCGAATAGGGGGCGTGCGCTACCGCCCCCGCTTGTACCCGAAGAAGCCGGCGCGTGTGACCGGCGGACCAGATGTCCGCCGGTCAATCGCGATCGTCGGGTGGAGAGGGAGAAAGGCAGGCGGCTAATGTAAACAAAGCTGCCCGTCAGTCTCCCTTGTGTAAAAGCAATGATCACTCGGTCCTGCTATGTAGGACCGTTGATCTGTGCTGTTACATACAAAGCTACATCCAATCACAGTAAGAAACACGCCCCTAGGGACACACTTAACCCCTCCCTCTCCAATAAAGTTAACCCCTTCCCTGCCAGTGTCATTTTTACAGTAACAGTGCATATGTATAGCACTGATTACTGTAGTAATGTCACTGGTACCCCCAAAAGTGTCAAAAATGTCAGTCGAGGGTCCGATCTGTCCGCCGCAATGTCGCAGTACGGCAAAAAGAATCGCAGATCGCCGCCATTACTCGTTAAAAAAAAACAATAAAAATGACAAAAATCTTTCCCTTAGTAAACGCAATAACTTTTGCGCAAACCAAACAAAATACGCTTTTTGCGATTTTTTTTTACCAAACATATGTAGCAGAAAACAAATTGGCCTAAAATGTTAAAAAATTTAGATTTTTCATTTTTTTTTTTTGGGGGGGGGGGGGGGGAATTTCATAAAAAATTTTTATAAAAAATGTGAAAAATATTATTTTTGCAAAATTGTCGCTCTTTTTTTGTTTATAGCGCATGATCAAAAAATCGCACAGGTGATCAAATACCACCAAAAGAAAGCTCTGTTTGTGGGAAAAAAAGGACGTCAATTTAATTTGGGTACAGCATCGCACGACCGCGCAATTGTCCGTTAAATTCACGCAGTGCCGAATCGCAAAATAGGCCCTGGTCAGGAAGGGGGTAAAATCTTCCGGGGCTTAAGTGGTTAAATCAACTACCCTTTGTGTTTCCAAATCATGAAACGTCGGCAACAATGTGAAATTTAAAATTTTTATTTGTGTTTCATTTTGTATTTTGCTTTCTTTCCACCACCTACCCTAAGCTTCTTTGACCATGATTACCTGCTGTCTGCTCTAACCTGTGAACAGACTTGACCACGACTCAGGCTCCCAAACTGTCAGCTGTCACCAGAACCCAGTGAGCATTGTAGAACAATTTCAGTTCCACAATGCTCTGGTGGACCCTCCCCTGATGGAAATGGAGCAAAGTGCAGCCACATACAGATAACATAATGTTATGCTGAATATTTAAAAAGGATAAATGTTAAATAGGCTATGGTAATAAGCTGTTTAGAACATTATAAGTTCTCTTTTTGAAATATAGAGACTTTTCAAAACAGAGGAATTTCTAGATGGCCATGCACTAACTACCGTACTACCTTCATTGTCTGAACCAGAGTGAAGATCAGATGGATATTGAACAGGTAGAATTTGATCTCTGTGCATTTCAAGCACAATGAGGGTCCTGGCAATCAATTATAAGGCCACTGGTGGTATTTATATCATTTTATAAATCAAATAGAATTGTTCTAATAGTGATTAATTGCCATTCACTGATTTGATTAGAATAAACTGAAATTTGATTGTTTTCTTCACCCTGCACATCATCATTTCTCATTGCATCATTGGTTCAGCTTTGTCTTACACATAAGAAGTCGTGAGTTCAATTTACAAAAAAGATACCTTTTTTTTTTTTTTTGTAAAAAGATACATTTTTTTTTGTAACATACGATTCTTCACAAACAATATTTTGAGCACTATAAATACAAACAGCAAATATTTAACTCTGGTTGACCTCATTCCAAATGACATTAAAAAAAAGACACTGTATGCTGCATTCATTCGAATCAAAGTGACCATTAGCTCTAGCTGAACAGCGCACCAAATAGAGAATACCAATGCTATTCGAGTAAAATGATCCAAGCAGAAAATACTTTCTCATGTTTTATTTCCTGTGAAGGATTTTAAACAGAGATAATCATTGCCTTGTGAAGTTCACATAACTTAAGTGAAGTAATTGTTCCAAATACATGATCTTCCCTAACACATATTTCAGAGCATTAGAAAGATGGAGTTGGTCAAGTTGAAAGGACAAAAATCATCTTTAACAGGATGTTTTTATGTCCCTTTCTCTTTGTGTTAAAGATATTATTTTACGGAAAATACATTTATGATGTGACAAGGATTTTGGGTGGTCAATATACCCAGTAGGGTTGATAAGTTCCCAGGTTGCAGCGAAACAGGTTGATACAAAACTTTTTAGAGGAGGGACTGTACTGCAGGAATATTGATGAAGTGGGGATTTGTGGAAACCTGTAAAGCAAGGTGGTTGTGGCAAACCCCTGTTGGAGGTCTTTGTTGTAGATGTTTATGCAGCTATATGGTTGACAGTTTGTCAAAGAAGTGCTTCCTAAAACATTTTTGTGTGGTAGAAAATCTTCCAAACAAAGTTTGGTCTATGTTGTCCAAAGGGAAATCCAACATACCTGCATATACGTCATCAGGCAGAACTTTACTTATAGAAGTGAGCTTTCATTGAATACACCTCAGTGCAAGAACTGTACAGCTCTAAGTATCAGTTCTCTAGTATGGGATTGAATATAGTCTCAATTTGCTTTTGAAAGGTTTTAACGCTTTATGTGTGATTAACTCTTAACAGTTGTGGTCATAACCTTTGGATTCCAGTAAAGATTTTCAAAACATATCCTGCATCTATATACATATCTCGTACAACCTCCCCTCTAACAAAATATGACATTCACTATACACCTGCCCAACTCCCCTATGTTTGTTGGGCATCTCTTTCCACAACCATGAACATTAATATGACGTTGCTCCCCCTGAGCCATGACATAGAAACATAGAAAAGTGAAGGCAGAAAAAAAAGACTGAGTAGTCCATTTGGGTTTTTTTTTTTTTGTTTGTTTTTGTTTTTTCGTTAACTTTTTTTTTTCTAACTATAGATCTATGTTTTTCTCAAGAATTTTTGAAGCCATTTACTGTTGACTGGCTTACTACCTCTGCTGGAAGTTTATTTCAAGCATCAACTACCCTTTCAGTAAAATAATACTTTCTAAGATTATTTTTTAACTTTCCTCCAGTTAGTTTGATGTCATGTCCCCGTGTTCTTGATTTTGGTTTCATATTGAAAAAAACTGCCTTCCTGAATCTTATTCAACCCCTTGATGTATTTAAAGTTTTCAATTATGTCTCCCCTTCCCCTTATCTTCTCCAGACTGTACACATTAACCACTTTACGACCGCCCACATTGACACTACTGCGGCAATGTGGCACGATCCCGTCCCGCGACGTAGACCTATGTCGCTGGACTCCTCCCCTTGTAGGCGGCACTGGCGCGCCGCCGGAGGTGCGCTCCCGCTGTTTTCAGTCACAGCGGGAGTCGGGCCAGGGGAGGAGCGGCGGCGATCGCCGCTGCTCTTCCCCGATCGTCGGGGAATCTAGTTTGGAGATCCGCCCGCTTGTGTAAACAGAGCGGGCGGATCTCCTAAGTGACAGGCAGGGTCAGATAGCAGGGTTCAGCATAGCTGAACATGCGATCTGTCCTTGTGTCACTCAGTCACCTCCCCCCACACACGTTAGTAAGCACCAGGCATACATTAACCCCTCCCTCTCCAATAAAATTAACCCCTTCCCTGCCAGTGTCATTTTTACAGTAACAGTGCATATTTATAGCACTGATTACTGTAGTAATGTCACTGGTACCCCCAAAAGTGTCAAAAATGTCAGTCAAGGGTCCGATCTGTCCGCCGCAATGTCGCAGTCCCGCAAAAAAAATCGCAGATCGACGCAATTACTCGTAAAAAAAAAACACCAAAAATTACAGAAATCTTTCCCTTAGTTAGTAAACGCAATAACTTTTGCGCAAACCAATCAATATACGCTTATTGTGATTTTTTTTTTACCAAACATAGGTAGCAGAAAAAAAATTGGCCAAAAATTTTAAAAAATTAAGATTTTTACATTTTTTTGAGGGGGGAATTTCATATAAAAAAATGTTAAAAATATTTTTTCAAAATAAATGATATTTTTTTTGTTTATAGCGCAAAAAGTAAAAATCACACAGGTGATCAAATACCACCAAAAGAAAGCTCTGTTTGTGGGAAAAAAAGGACGTAAATTTCGTTTGGATACAGCGTCGCACGACTGCGCAATTGTCAGTTAAAGTTGCACAGCGCCGAATTGCAAAAAGTGGCCTGGACGTAAGACAGCAAAATCCTCCGGTGGTAAAGTGGTTAAGTTCCTGAGGTCACTCACAATATGTTTTATTCCTTTCACCATTTTTGTTACCCGTCTCTGGACTGATTCTATCTTATCAATATTTTTTTGTAAGCGAGGTCTCCAGAACTGGACAAAGGAGGAGGTCTAACTAAAGATCTATATATGGTAATCAGAACGGACCTCCTTCCTCCTGCTGTTGATCCCTCTAGTGATGCATCCTAGAATTCGCTTTTCCCACTGCCTGGTCACACTGCTTGCTCATTTTGCAATCATCTGAAATAAGTACTAACTAAATATAATTCCTCTGAAGTGCTGGCCAACACTGTAATCCCAATGTTGTACTCTCTCAGTGAATTATGTTTCCCTATGTGCATTATTTTTAAATTGTAGAAACTTTGAACTGCACTTTCCACTCTTTTTATAATCTTACAGCAATGCCAAATCATTTACCATGTTACAGACACCTCCAGGGATATTAACCCTATTACACACCTTTGTATCATCAACAAAAAGTCATACCTTGCCCAATAAACCTTTATGTATATCACTTATATGTAGATTAAATAGAACAGGACCTAGTACAGAGTCTTGTGGTACCCCACTATTGACTGGTCTCTGTTACTTGTAAATAGTGATGGACAAACATCGGCCGGGGTGGTTCGCGAACGTCAGCCGCAAATTTTCTCATAAGTCCGCGAACCGCAAGTTCGCGGCGGGCCCCATTGACTTTAATGGGAGACGAACTTTAAAAACCTTTAGGTCATATTTGCAGCCACAAAATATGTACTAGCTGTGCACAAATAGTCCCAGCACATGGACAATGTCATAACAGAAGTTTTGCAATTGAAAAAGTTGCCCTAATTTTTTTTTTTTTTTACAGCAAAAAATATTTTTTTTTTTCATAAATCAGCCAGAACTGACAGCAGCTGGTAAATACATGTCAAATACATATAGGGTCCATTCATACATCTGTAAAATGGGTCCGCATCCATTCCACAATTTAGCGGAACCTTTACAGACCCATTGTTTTTTATTTCCAGTCTGAAAAATTAGGCATTCAAAGGATAAAGGAGTAAGTGTCGGCCATTCCAGGCCCTAAAAATTAGCCCACATGCGTTTACCTGACAGCTAAGAATGTAGTATTCTGTGGCTGAAGGTACATTAGGCATTCACAGGATAAATAAGTAAGTGTCGGCCATAAAAGGCCCCAAAAATTAGCCCACATGGGTTTACCTGACAGCTAAGAACGTAGTATTCTGTGGCTGAAGGTACATTAGGCATTCACAGGATAAATAAGTAAGTGTCGGCCATAAAAGGCCCCAAAAATTAGCCCACATGGGTTTACCTGACAGCTAAGAACGTAGTATTCTGTGGCTGAAGGTACATTAGGCATTCATAGGATACAGAAGTAAGTGTCGGCCATTCCAGGCCCCAAAAATTAGCCCACATGCTTTTACCTGACAGCTAAGAATATAGTATTCTGTGGCTGAAGGTACATTAGGCATTCACAGGATACAGAAGTAAGTGCCGGCCAGTATTGGCCCCAAACATTAGCCCACATGGGTTTACCTGACAGCTAAGAATGTAGTATTCTGTGGCTGAAGGTACATTAGGCATTCACAGGATACAGAAGTATGTGTCGGCCAGTATTGGCCCCAAAAATTAGCCCACATGGGTTTACCTGATAGCTAAGAACGTAGTATTCTGTGGCTGAAAATTGTAGGTAATAAATACATAATGTGCATAGTACAAATGTTCAATAAAACAGAAAATGTGATGTGAGGAAAGTCCAAAAATTTATGATTTACTGCTGTTCAGGGGCTCTTGGCTTCAGAAAAACAGGAGCAATGCTGGAGGCACTTTACAGCACACACTAATTTTGGTGGCACAATTATTTTTGTGGAATATATGTTCCCTGCTAAAGGGCATTATTTTTATCAAGTTGTTATGGGTAAAGTTTTGCGTTAACCCATTCATTTAACTGTTTCTTAAAACAGTTGCAGTTAAGGCATGACATGAATGGTGAATTAAAAAAAAATGCCTGTGCTCTCAACCAAACTGTCAAGCATTTAAATGGCTAGTGTCATAACTCATCACATGTGCAGCATCATGGCAACTGCTAATCAAACAGAGACTAAAATGGCAGCTTCCTTGTCTGTAAAAGAATGGAGGGTTTAGTTCTGCTTTAAATCTTGCATTGGATTTAGTTTACAAACACCTCCTAGTCTAGACATGACCGCTCCTTAATAGGAACTGTCATGCCTTACCATCTTTCATTATATAATTTAATACACAAAAATTAGCTGAAACAATTTCATTTTCACTGTTCTTACGGAAGAAAGTAGCAATTACAGAGGAATCAATACATAATGTGGAAAAAACATGTTCTTCTCTAACTTATTTTGGAATATAAATAGTGCTTGATTTTCAACGTAATGAAAAAAGCCCCAAAAGACTTTTGAAAGAGAAGAACAACTAAGGTAGAACAAATAGTGTCTGCCAACAGAAAGAGGCTACTGGGGCTTTTGTTGTACGGTTCGTATGAAAAATATTGAAAGGATATTGAATGTTATTGTTCTTTGGGGGAAGAATTGGCAAGAGCCCTTCAAATGATTATGGGAAACAATAGTCTGAAAGCATTTTTGCATGCTGAGGGAGCTCTGGGCAAAGAGGAAAAAAAAAAAGCAGTAATGTAAACATGTCTAATATACATCTAGTAAATAGACCTATTATGTGTGTGTTAATTGTTTTATGTCTGCATTATCCTTCAAGTTCTCATACAAACAAGCACATGGTAGATGTTGAAGTGTCTAAGTTTTTTCAAAAATATGCTGTAAAACGAAGTTTGTTCATAGAAGAAATGTCCATATATTGGCTGATTAAAAAAAAGATAACCGTTAAGACCGGCTTTTGTTAATAATTAGACGATAAATCTCTGAAATTCAAGGATAACTGGGATCAGTTAATACAGTATAATAACAATAATGATATGGGTTTAAAATAACACCACCAAACTGATACAACACAGCTTTATATTAGTAGTTGTTAATCACATTTACCTGAATTTGTTTCATCA
The DNA here is from genome assembly GCF_965119305.1 of Pelophylax lessonae. NCBI lineage: Eukaryota > Metazoa > Chordata > Amphibia > Anura > Ranidae > Pelophylax > Pelophylax lessonae. The sequence continues at coordinate 193,488,293 of NC_138777.1, read as the reverse complement.
TGTTAAAGGCTTTTTACTACGCATTCAAGTAGCATGATGAGTTCAAATGCGTGCTGGGACCATACCCAATGTCAGGGACATCATGCCAGCCATTAGAAAGAATGTGCACATTTGCAGACATAGACATTGCTGAATGGTCTTTCAGTCTAAGTACCTACAATTCTTGATCCCTAACCTTAGGCTTGACCTTATTATTGCCCTGGCATTTGTCTTATCTGTGTCTGGATTATCCTTGTCTGCCTATGATAATCTGTGTTACCGACCTTGGGCTGGACTTGGTACCTCACTGCCTGCATGTTGCCAATTTCTTCTCGTTCCTGACCTTGATTCTGCCCGTGATTTGGTGCTTTCCCGTCTGGCTGTTATTGAATCTGGCTTATCACCTGTCTCCCCACATAACTGAACTTTATGGAACTAAGCTTTGTATGCAGTACTTTTGCTTGTAAGATACCAGTGCTCCCACGTTCCAGTCTTCAGTTTCAGCACCCTGGCACTTTTGCCCATTCATTGACCTGGCAGACCCTGTCTCAACTTCCAGTGGTGCTTGGATGGGAAATGTGTAAGAGGCCACCTGCCTTATACAGGTACATGATGACCCCAGAATTTTGCTCATGTGGCTATTAATGTTGGGATATGTTCCTAACACTTAAGTATTTAAACTCAGGAAGCAACTTGGATGACTGGTAAACTTATTCAATATTACAAAACTAGTCCCAGACTTTAGCCAAATCATTTTTTTTTATAGGCGTGAAAAGATGTCTGCAATGTTTTTATTGCTGTTTAGACTTTCCTGTCCCGGGGACAACCTGTGCTTTGTACTTTATACTGTAAGGCAGGGCTACTCAACCTTTTGAAGAGCCACTTAAGTGATTTGATAACCGGATGTGGGTCACAATGAAAAGAAATGGTTTAGAATGTCATATTTCAAATTTTTGAATAGCATAATGAAGATTTGAAACAATTATTGGTTGAACTGGATGGACTTGTGTCTGTTTTCAACCAGACTAACAATGCAACACATAGTAAAAAACAAAAATCAGGATCACCATTTTCCATGGGACCAATCCCCATTGGATGTTTATCGACTGTTTATTCACAGTCACAAAAATCACTTTTTTTATTAACCAGATCACCATAATTACCCACCCTTGCACTCAGGTGTGACCAGCTAAAAAAGCTCCTAACCAGTGTTGCAGCCTTCGCTGTATCAGAGTCTTTGTAGCCATCTCTTGAATTGCCAAAATAAGAACTGTGAACAATCTAAACAAAAAACAACAGACAAGGGAAGCACATACCCTAGTAGTGCAATAAACTTCTTTATTAACCGCTTGCTGACCTGCCACAGTACATTTACTGCGGCAGGTAAGCAGATACAGGCACAGTCACATACCTGTATGTCGCAGTTTTCTTCCGGGTCCACTCGCACATGTGTTCCAGGCTGGCATACTGTGCTGTCATTTGCTGCAGCACAAGCCGATCAGCAGGTTTCAGCCAATGATTTATGGTTGGGACCTGCTGATTGACTGAGCGAATGATAGAAGAGAGCCCTGTGTTGGCAAACAACACAGAGCTCTCTACAGACAGCTGGGATGTCACTTTTTTTTCCATCCAAAGCAGGGAGTAAAAACTGGCACATTAATTAGTAAAATCTTCACCTAGCACACACACTAAACATTGTTAAACATGTAACCCCTTTATTGCCCTAGGTGTTAAACCCTTCCCAGCCAGAATCACTAGTATTTTAATCACACTGTCATAAGTGACAGTGTATATTATTAGCACTGATCACTGTATTAGTGTCACTGGTGATATCAGTGTCAGTTAACCACTTTAGGACCGCTCATGTTGCTGCTACAGCAGCAAGGTGGCAGCCCTGGGTCTGGCGACATAGACCTACGTCACTAGATTCCCTGCTGTCTTGGCGGCGCACACGCGCCACCGGAGGCTCGCTCCCATTGTGTTTAGACACAGCAGGAGTTGGGCCAGAGGAGGAGAGACGTGATCACCGTCTCTCTTCCCCGATCGTCGGGGAAAGACTGAGAAAATCCGCTCGCTTGTTTAAAGAAAGCGGGCGGATCTTCTCTGTGACAGGCAGGGACAAATCACAGGATTCAGCATAGCTGAACCTGCGATCTGTGTCTGTGTCACACAACCCCCCTCCCCACACACGTCAGTAAGCATGAGGCACACATTTAACCCCTTGATCACCAACAGTGTTAACCCCTTCCCTGCCAGTGTCATTATTACAGTAACAGTGCAGATTTTTAGCACTGATTACTGTAGTAATGTCAATGGTCCCCCCAAAAGTGTCAAAAATTTTAGTTCCTTGTTCACCAAACTTTTGAGCTAAACAGAGTGTCAAGAGTCAAGTGTATTACAGTCCTGGATCTTCTGAGTTAACCAGAGTGTTAATGTCGAAGTTATAGCACAGTTCAGCAAAGCAGTATCTTCAAGCGCCAGGAAGCGTTGGTCGGCATTCAGCTGGCGTCAAAACAGCGCTAACAGGCATTTTTCTGTAAGGAGTCCCAGTTAAACCTAGTTGAGCCAGAGGAGTATTCTACTCATTCCATTCTCCCATCCCCATTACAAAATAAACAAAACAAACCAAAGATGCCAGAATGGTCATTGTCTCCAATCTCACATTGGGATATTCAACTTAAATGGGTTGGAAGTGTTACTGGTAACAATGGCAGACCCATATCAGGCCTAATGCCTGGAAAACCTGCTCCATTAAGAAAAAAGGAAACGCCAGCTAAGATCCTATGAACTGAAGCAGGACTAAGGTTCAAATTAATTAAGTAAGAAACAAAAGCTAAAGCTACATAAGGACTGACGTTCATGGCATCAATATCCCTATCGGTGCAGAAAGAGCATCACCTGGACCATGAATGAAGATAGTCCTCTCAAGTTTTAGGTGACACTGAGTTGTTGAGATTTAAAGCAATCAATCCCAAATCAAGCCCCAGAGGAAGTCTGGGCAAGGAATGATGGCTAGATCCACATCTGGAGCCATCTCCCAGAATTTGGTAAACTGTGAACGAGACAATGCATCGGCAGTGTTATTATGGGCCTCGGTTATATGCTTTGCATTTAACCACATATTGTAACTCATACAGTTTATCCCTAAAAAAACAAAGTAAGTTAATAACAAATTCAGATTTGGATGATAAGAGATTAATGGCGAATAATACTCCATTATTGTCGGTTTGTACAATGACCCAACAATTCTGAAAGATATCCTTCCAGATAACAACTGATGCTATAACTGGAAACAGCTCCAGTAAAATCAGGGTATGAAGGATGTCCAGTAAATTTCAACTTGCATGCCATCTTGAAGCATGCCAATGACCATTCAGATAAGCCCCAAATCCAATTGAACCAGCTTTATCCATGAAGAAACCTAACCAATAGTCATCGATAAAATCAGAGTGCCAAATGGTGGAGCCATTAAAATTACTCAAAAAAGCATCCCGCATTCTGAGGTCTTCTTTGATGCTCCTTGAAATAGAAATTTGCGAACAAGGGTACTTTAACCGGTTGCCGACCGCCGCAAGTACATATACTGCGGCGGTCAGCCCCGGCCAGGCAAAGTGACGTATGGATACGTCACTCACCTGTCACTTGCTTTAGAGCCAATAGCCGGCGAGCACGGGTAGTCAGTGCGTGTGACCGGCGGACCCGATCTCCGCCGGTCACTCGCGATCGTCCGCCGTGAAGGGAGAAAGGCAGGCGGCTAATGTAAACAAGCCGCCTGTCATTCTCCCCTGTGTAGGAATAGTGATCATACGGTTCTACTATGTAGGACTGTTGATCACTGTTCCTACACCAGTAGCCATGTCCAATCACAGTTAGAAGCACGCCCCTAGGGACACACTTAACCCCTCCTTCCCCAATAAAGTTAACCCCTTCCCTGCCAGTGTCATTTTGCAGTAACAGTGCATATTTATAGCACTGATTACTGCAGTAATGTCACTGGTAACCCCAAAAGTGTCAAAAATGTCAGTCAAGGGTCCGATCTGTCCGCCGCAATGTCGCAGTACCACAAAAAAAATCGCAGATCGCCGCCATTACGCGTTAAAAAAAACACCAAAAACGACAGAAATCTTTCCCTTAGTTAGTAAACGCAATAACTTTTACGCAAACCAGTCAAAATACGCTTTTTGCAATTTTTTTTACCAAACATATGTAGCATAAAACAAATTGGCCTAAAATGTTAAAAAATTTTGATTTTTACATTTTTTTTGGGGAATTTCATATAAAAAATTTGAAAAATATTGCTATTTGACGCTCTTTTTTTGTTTATAGCGCAAAAAGTAAAAATCGCACAGGTGATCAAATACCACCAAAAGAAAGCTCTGTTTGTGGGAAAAAAAGGACGTCAAATTTGTTTATGTACAGCATCGCACGACCACACAATTGTCCGTTAAAATAACGCAGTGCCGAATCACAAAAAAACCCCTGGTCGAAATGGGGGTAAAATCTTCCGGGGCTTAAGTGGTTAAACCTTTTGTGGCTGGAGCAAAATGCCTGGAAAAATTCTGGTGACTAGAATCACCCTAGCCGCAAATGCAAAAAGACCCAGAAGGGATTGGACTTCTTTCAGTAATGCTTTCCACTTGGACAAAAAGGTAGATTTCATGAATCTGATGCACAACAATTTTCCCAGGGGAAGCCTAAATTCCATTAACGTGGGATCGATCCTGATCCCCAAGAATTCAATGACCGTAGTTGGAAATACTGTTTTCTCATGGGCAAGCGGTATCCCAAAATAGCTACAGATATTGAAAACACAAGCCAAGGTTTGTGAACATATTGGTGAACTGGAAGGACCTACAAACAAAAAGTCATCCAAATAGTGCAATCAGCCACCATCCGGGAAAGTTTCTACTAAAACCCATTGAAGAATGCTGGAAAAAGTTTCAAAATAAAAGCAGGAAAGGGAAAAGCCCATGGGTATACATTTATCAAAGTAAAACTGGAAATTGAGAGAAATAAATCCCTGTGGATGAACTGGGAGCAAATGGAAAGCAGACTTGATATCAGCCTTGGATAACAGGGCTGACTTACCAAAGTGCCTTAATAACAAAAGGGCCTCTTCAAAAAAAAGTGTAAAATACAGAGGCTTCCACATCTGCCACTTCATCATTCAGAGATTCACCAGATGGGTATGAGAGATGGTGAATTAATCAGAAGAAAAAAAACAGGAGAGAAGGATGCCCTGGGACTTTAAATTGAGGTGGACACAAAGGGGCCAATAGAAAGGTAAAATACATCAATTTATTGAAAGTATAACAATCATCATATATGACCAACATATACATACAGAAAAGGTATGTCATAAATCCAAAAGTATAAATATATTTGCAAGTAAAGTAAAAACAATGCATATGAATTGAAGCATCATAGGACTCAACATGTTTCGTGAGATCACAGCTCACTTCATCAGGAGTGGATGCTCATAGACAGGTCTGAAAGTAAATGGAGTATCATTGTCAGGTATTCAAATATGTATCATGATGTCTACTAACGTATAAAGACTCATGAGAGACCTTATGCTAGAAATACCTACTTGCAGATGGATGAAGCCAAAATTAATAGAATGCCACTGTAATCCTGAGGCAGTGGTGAAGTGTACAGTCCGGGAACTGGAGGTATGGAGTGACAGACATCCCAATGGGGAACAAATGGGGGACACAGAAGACCAAAAGATGTGGAAAGTGTCCTTAAATGTCCATGTATACTGCTGGAACAAGTGTGTATAAATATGTAGGTAAAAATACAATACTGCATCACATGATGATGGCGATGACCTTTTTATCCCTGTTGAATTAATCAGAAGGTACCTTGTTCTTTTTTAGGAACCAGGCCTAAAGGAAAGAGTCAGAAACTGGGAAAGGGTGGTGATAAGAACGGACCTGCAATCCTTCCTGCCCTGAGTTCTTTAGCAATTTTGCTTTCAACCTCCTCAGGATGATGAAAAACAGAATGAAAATTCATAACCCTGGAACATCCTTCACCCTTAAAGTGTGGAACCAAAAACCCCTCGTTAAATCCTCTATGCAAAAGAACCGCCATCCTGCAGTTTGGATAACAATCTAACCATGGGGCCATGTCTGCCAGACTCACTGGAGTCCTGGCTTTTGCTAGTAATATCTCTGACTTGTGGTTGATTTGTAGGTGCAGAGGCCCTACAGTAACATCTACTGGCAGGATGAAATCCTGTACAGTATGAATATTCATGTTTATATCAGCAATTTGTTGCAAATTTGCATTGCCCTTCATTAAAGGCAAAACAGAATCCTTTATGAAAGGGGTTCTGCACACTGTTAAATGTTTTAGGGGTAAATTGAGGTTTATGTGGTACCATCAAATGTATCCATAGGCCTACATCCTTCACTCCCCAGCACAGAGATGTGTGGACAGCTAGTTTCTGCCTGAAATTTTCATCATATGTAAATCATGCTGTTCCCCCGAAATGTCTGAAAGCCTCCGCTAATATATCCAGATGATGAAATAACCCAGAGCATTTATCCGGAAAATGTTCACCTATCACTGCTGCATAAATACAAAATGCTTGCACCCTGTTCTGGAACGTTTTAGGAATAGCCCTCCTCCTTTCTTCTTCAAATCTATCCTCAGTTTTCCTTTCAGACTTTGCCAGAAAATCTTTAGATGCTGGGGGTAAAGACAGAATATCTACAAAATCTCCCCTCCAATTGTTTTCTTTCACGGTAGTGGTTAAATGATAACCTAATGGGGAAAGATCACATGGGAGTGCCTCTTTAAGACAAGTTTCAGCAACACTAGGACTAGCCAAAACTGGCTTTTGTACAGAAACGGATTAACCTGGGAGAAAATTCCACAGTAGGTGTTTAATTAACCGATATACCAGAAATTTCTGTATTAGCTGTAACAGGAGTATTATCAGAACCCTGCCAAACTGTATTAACCACTTGCCGACTGCCTAACGACGATTTACGTCGGCAGTCAGCCCCTCACAGGCAAAGCGACGTAGGTCTACGTCGCTAGCCTGGGAGGCTATAGGGAGCGAGCGTGCGCCACCGGAGGCACGCTCCAGCTCACTCACGGACCCCCGCGCATGTGCCCGGTGGACCCGATGTACGCTGGGCACTCCCCGATTGTCCGTTACAGTGGGAGAAAGGCAGGCGGCTAATGTAAACAAAGCCGCTTGTCATTCTCCCCTGTATAAGAATTGAGATCACACGGTTCTGCTATGTAGGACCATTGATCTCTGTTCTTACACCTCAAGCCACATCAAATCACAGTTAGAAGCACACCCCTAGGGACACACTTAACCCCTCCCTCTCAAAAAAAAGTTAACCCCTTCACTGCCAGTGTCATTTTTACAGTAACAGTGCATATGTATAGCACTGATTACTGTAGTAATGTCACTGGTAACCCCAAAAGTGTCAAAAATGTCAGTCAAGGGTCAGATCTGTCCGCCGCAATGTCGCAGTCCCTCAAAAAAAATCGCAGATCACCACCATTACTCGTTAAAAAAAAAAAAATTACAAAGATCTTTCCCTTAGTTAGTAAACGCAATAACTTTTGCGCAAACCAAATAAAATACACTTTTTGCGATTTTTATTACCAAACATATGTAGCATAAAACAAATTGGCCTAAAATGTTAAAAAATTTTGATTTTTAAATTTTTTTGGGGGGGAATTTCATATAAAAAAATTTGAAAAATATTGTTATTTTTACAAAATTGACGCTCTTTTTTTGTTTATAGCGCATGATCAAAAAATCGCACAGGTGATCAAATACCACCAAAAGAAAGCTCTGTTTGTGGGAAAAAAAGGACGTCAAATTTGTTTAGGTACAGCATCGGATGACCGCGCAATTGTCCGTTAAAGTCACGCAGTGCCGAATCGCAAAATAGGCCCTGGTCAGGAAGGGGGTAAAATCTTCCGGGGCTCAAGTGGTTAACATTGTGCATGTTCTGATATAAAAAAGAGTTGTGTGAATTATTTTGTGTTGCAGCATCACCTGCCACGAAAGATGCACCATTCAAATGTGTCCCTTTGGATTTACTGGTATAAACCTCATGTACAGCACCAACACTCTGTGCCCTTTAATTTGGCCTTGTGAAGCACCAGACATCTGTGCCCCTTTAAATTAAGTCTACAAAGCACCAGATGTTTGTGCCCCTATAAAGATATCAATAATGTTAGAAAGTGAAATAATACTTAATTTATTAACATTAGATAATGAATATGTCTCACCATCACTAGGAGGCACCTGTTGCCCGCTGTTGGCTGGTATTTCAGCTGGCTGAGGGACATCCAAACTTGAGCCAGGGAGACTTTGGGGGTCACACGTTGTCTGGTAAGCAGAAGATGAAAGTGTGAGGTGTCACCTGGCTTATTCAAAGGATCCTTACTATCATCACGGCTGTGGGACTATTATATCTACTATTAAAGATTTTTTTTTTCTTTATCCTTTTTGGGGACGTTGCCTGATCGCATATATAGTCAATGTTCTGTTCACCTATTGGGTTATATCTATCAATATTTTAACAACACTATAGCACTATTTGTTTATTTATCTATGTTAGTGTTTTGTATCAGCACAGCAGCTGTTTATTTATATTTATATATACAGTATAAATATATATATATATATATATATATATATATATATATATATATATATATATATATATATATATATATAAATATATATATATATATATATATATATATATATATATATATATATATATATATATATATATATATATATATTATTTACCTTGGTGCAGATACATTTGAATTTGTGATATTCTCTACAGCACTGTGGAATCAATTAATATATATAAAAGAATACACTAAATGTGTTTTTCTTTTTCATACAGCCATTACATAATATCAAATTATGCAAAATAAAAAGAAAGCAACGTGATTTCAGATCATTCCTAATTTGAGAACATGTATGTTTTTTTTTTGTTGGGGTGGCCAAGTCCTATTCTTTGATCTGATTATTACACACACTGGCTCATTACAGAATTCTCTAATTACTTCACTGTACAATTCTTTATTGCAAGGGCTATCATAAGCAACATCTAAGAAAACTAATTTAATAAAAGTGCAAACCACTGTCCTCTAGCCCATAGCAACTAAATTGTATTAGAAATGAGCAGCACACTAAAAAAGGCAAGTGACTAATTAGTTCCAGCTAGATACAGTCATTTTGTATTGCCATGTAGGGCACTTTGCGCCAACATATGCAAAATATTATCTGAGTAGGTGAGGTCATGAGTAAAGGTTTTATTTATTTATTTATTTTTTACATATTTTTCTCTAGCGGGACAAAGAAAAGGCAAATACACTCCTGCTTAGCTTTCCCTCTTATTTGAATATGAATTCTTTTTAAAATGCGTTAATCCTCAGAGACAACTCAACCCATTTCAGTTCACTGAATGGTACACCAAGGACAACTTATCAAACTCATTAGGAAAACTAAAGCTCTTGCCTATTGGATCTTTCCCCCCAATACCTGTGATGTTAATGTCACTTTGGTAGCTTATTCTATGTTTCTATGTTTTTTTTATTTTATTTCAGGATTGTTTAAGCTTTCTTCTACCTTCTGATCTCAGAGGACTAGTATCAGCCTTCTTTCATAAGCCACGGTGTAGAAGGTTGCTGGGTGTCAGGGTGAGTAGAGCACATGTAAGCTTCTGCTTCGGAGGGATCTTGGAAAGATAGTTGTTCACCAGTGGCAGACTTCAGACGCAGGATGGTGGGGTAAGCCAGAGTAAACTTGATTTGCTGCTTGAAAAGCTGTGAACAAATAGGTTGAAAGGCTTTCCTTTTTTTGATACCTCAATGGAGTAGTCCGTGGTCAGTGTTCCTAGGGTTTGGCTCCAGTTTACCCTTTCCATCATGGAGCACAATTTGGGAAAGTTTGCCCTTCTGAAGTTTAGGGTTCTTAAGTTCCCCACTTGCCTTGTTATATTGTTATTTACGCTAAATGTGATCATACTGTGATTGCTAGAGCTTAGGTTGTCCTGGACTCCTACCTCCGAGATTAGGTCTGGGTCATTAGTGATCAATTGATCCAGGACTGCATTTTCTCTAGTAGGAGGATCCACCAACTGAGACATGTAGTTATCCTGTAAGGTTTACATGAATAGACGGGCCTTCTGTGAGTGTGTAGTCCCCTCTTCCCAGTCAATGTCGGGATAATTGAAGCCCCCCAATATGATGACTGATCCCAGTTTTGCCACTTTTCCCAATAGTGATATAAATTCCAACTCTACCTCCTCCCTTTGGTTGGGTGGCCTATAGCAAACCCCCACAATTACTTTTCCCTTTACTTCTTCCCTATGCAGTTCTACCCACACGGATTCTAACTCCATACTCATCCCTTCCATTATATCACTCCTCTCTAACACCCTTACATTGTTCTTGACATAGAGACATACCCCTCCCCCTCTTTTTCCTACCCTGTCCTTCCAGTACCCTGAATACCCTTGGATATTGGCCAGCCAGTCATGTGAGGGGTCGAACCAAGTTTCCGTTATTCCCACAAGGTCTATGTCCTCCTCATGTACTAAAATTTCCAACTCATCCATTTTATTAGCTAGGCTCCTGGCATTAGCATATACCCCTCTCAGTTTTGTGTAAGTTGATAGTGAATGGTGATTATTTTTATTCCTGTTTGGTCGGAGGTTTTCCCGCACAGACCCCCCAATTGACGTCAGGGCATTTTTTTAGCAGGAACGCGGGGGAACGCAGTTCCGGCACCTCCAGCACCGAATGTATGTAATGGCAAGGGGTGCTGGGGTGGAGTATGATGGAAGGTCTACTGATGCTGGCTGTTGGGGGATCTATTGTTGCTGGAGAGAATTCAGTTTTGTGTGGTGGCCTATTGTTGCTGGTGGGGTCAATTGTTGTTGCAAGTGATCTACTGTTGAGGGAGGGTCTATTGTTCCTGGCTGCTGGAGAGTCTATTGATGCTGGCTGCTGGGAGATCTGTTCTTGCTGCTGGGAGTCAATTGTTGCTGGAGTGATATTTTGTTGCAGGGGTCCAAAGTTGCTGGGGAGGTCTATTATTGCTGGGGGAATCTATTGTTGTTGGGGGTGTATATTGTTGCTGGCAGCAGGGGATCTATTTTACTGCTTTTCTTGTTATCACTACCAAATTCCATACACATTAATTAGCACGCCATAATAATACTTGGCTTTGTATTCTCTAAATGAGGCAGTGCTGGGAGGTTGGTAGGGGGTAGTACTAAGGGACGGTGCTCGGAGGTGGGTAGGGGCGGAGACAAGAAGTGACTCAGAAGGGGGGAGTTCCTGCACCTATTCTCTGAGAAAAAAAGCCCTGATTGACGTTATGGAACTACTGTCGCTGTTGACTCTAATACTGCCTTCTGTCCTTTGCTCCCTGCCTCCTGACTCTACTTCTGAGCCCTCCCCCCCGTCTCCTAGTTTAAAAGCCCCTCCAACTTGGTGGCAGAACATGTAGCAGAATACATATTGACCTAAATTTATGAAGAAATTATTTTTTTTACATTTTTGTATTGGATATGTTTTATAGCAGAAAGTAAAAAAATATTGTTTCTTTTCAAAATTGTCAGTCTTTTTTGTTCATAGCGCAAAAAAATAAAAACCGCAGAGGTGATCAAATACCACCACCAAAAGAAAGTTCTATTTGTGGAAAAAAGGACATACATTTTATTTGTGTACTGCATCACACAACTGCGCAATTGTCAGTTAAAGTAACGAAATGCCATATCACAAAAAAATGGCCTGGTCATGAAGGGGGAGCTGAAGTGGTTAAACACATCTATATGGATTTTTTTTTTACTGATCATTACACGGGAATTTTTTCTCTTAGAATAAAAATGTGTAGTGAGATCAGAATTTATGGCCGTGTGAATGAAGCCTTTCCACAGTCCATTCTGATATGTTTTAGCCCTCATACCTTGCACTACTTTTGCATCCCCTCTGGTCTTACTTTTTCTTACTTAATTACTGGTTGCAGTCCCGCTATAAGTCACTGATTGCCACCAATACTAGTAAAAAAAGAAAAATAAATAAATAACAATTCCATAAAAATATCCCAAAGTTTGTAGACACTATAATGTTTTTGCAAACCAATCAATATACGCTTATTGGAATTTTTTTTTTTTTAAAAAAAACATGTAGCAGAATGCATATTGGTCTAACTTTATGAAGAAATTTGATGTTTTACATTTTTTTTTATTGGAAATGTTTTATAGCAGAAAGTAAAAAATATAGTTTTTTTCACAATTAAAAAGTGAAAAAAAAGTAAAAAAATAAATAAAAATTTGTAGACGATATAACTTTTGTGCAAACCAATCAATATATGCTTATTGGGATTTTTTTTTTTTTTTTTTTTTTTTAACAAAAACATGTAGCAGAATACATATTGGTCTAACTTTATGAAGAAATTCGATTTGTTAATTTTTTTTTATTGGAAATGTTTTATAGCAGAAAGTAAAAAATATTGTTTTTTTTTTTTACACAATTAAAAAGTAAAAATAAAAAAAGTAAAAAAATAAATAAAATTTTGTAGACGATATAACTTTTGTGAAAACCAATCAATATATGCTTACTGGGATTTTTTTTTTTTTTTTAACAAAAACATGTAGCAGAATACATATTGGTCTAACTTTATGAAGAAATTCGATTTGTTAATTTTTTTTTTTTATTGGAAATGTTTTATAGCAGAAAGTAAAAAAATATTGTTTTTTTTTTTCAAAATTAAAAAGTAAAAAAAAAAGTAAAAAAAATAAAAATTTGTAGACTCTATAACTTTTGTGCAAACCAATCAATATATGCTTATTGGGATTTTATTTTTTATCAAAAACATGTAGCAGAATACATATTGGCATATACATATTGGCACCACTTTTGCACCCCCTCTGGTCCTACTTTTTCTTACTTCATGCCAAGGTAAAAACTAAGTGCACAGGCAGTCAGAATTTTCATAGAGAAGAAAAGATCTCTATATTTGCTGATCTGCCTCCGCCAGCTGTTCTCCAAATCATTCCTGAGCAGAGCTGGACTAAATGTTGCCCCTGTGCAATTCATGAAAGATATCAGCTAGAGATCAACAGCCCATGGGTTACTTTTCCTGCTGAAGACTCAAGAAGCAATTAAAATGTTAATATTTACCAAACATTTTCTTAAACTCTTTGGAGAATATTTGGCAATGCATAAAGTGTGATGAAAAAGTATTTTGTTCATTTCATGACTACGCGCAGCTACTGTTTGGCATTTAAAGTAAATCCGAGTAAATCTGCACTTTTTTATTAAAAACACACTTCAGAGACTTTGCTCAGGTGTTGTTCCACCGTTTATTTGTATTGTACTCAGATATATGGAAATACAAAAATTGCATGGATGCTAAAGGCACAAAGTTATCCTGTACTTCACAATAAACGCTTTATTTTTAAAGGAGTCTACTCAAAATAAATAAATGACTGTCAACTTTTTTTATCCTTTTCAGGGGCTTGCTAATGCCATGCATATTATTATGTATATAGTAAAAACAAAGCTGTCATAAAAGGTTGTCACTTATTGGAGTCATGCAAAATATATTTAAAAGCTTTGATTTAACCACTTGCTGACCGCCCGAACCATATTATATTGCCGAACCACCATACCTGTAGAGAGGTTTTTGAAAGGGCTCCTGGGGGTGTGTGCGCGTCGCTGGAGGCGCGCTGCTGGAGGTGCGCGCATGCCCCCTTTAGGCAGCAGGGAAGCCGACCCACTGAGCCGGAGGCCACGATTGCCCCCGGGCACCCGCGATCATTCCCTGTGGAGAGAGAACGACGGTCTGCTGTTGTAAACACAGCAGACCGATGTTCTTTCTGAAATGATCACAGAGCACCTGTGTTCCTCCTATTTAGGATTACAGATCTCTGTGTTGATTCCACAAATCCATCCCCCTCACAGTTAGAAAACACTCCCCTAAGCTCACACTTAACCCTTTGATCGCCCCTGGGTTAACCTTCCCTGCCAGTGTCATTATTACAGTAGCAGTGCATATTTTTATCACTGATTACTGTAGTAATGTCACTGGTCCCCCCAAAAGTGTCAAAAATGGCAGTTAGGGGTCCGATCTGTCCGCCACAATGTCACAGTCCCACTAAAAAATCACTCCATTACTAGTAAAGAAAAAAAAAAAACAATATTTAAAAATCGCATACATATTTTCCTTAGTTTGTAGATGTGATAACTTTTGCACAAATCAATCAAAATATGCTTATTGGGATTTTTTTTTTTATCAAAGATATGTAGCAGAATACAAATTGGCCTAAAATTATGAAAAATTTTGATTTTAAATTTTTTTGTTTTTTGTTTGTTTGTTTTTTTTTTTTGGGGGGGGGGGATGTTATATAGCAGAAAGTTAAAAAAAAATTACTTTTTTTTTTTTCAGAATTGGCCCTCTATTTTTGTTTATAGTGCAATAAATAAAAATTGCAGAGGTGGTCAAATACCATCAAAAGAAAGCTCTATTTGTGGGGAAAAAAGGACACCAATTTTATTTGGATATAGTTTTGCACGAGCGCGCAATTGTCAGTTAAAGTAATGCAGTGCCGAATCGCACAAAATGGCCTGGTCATTAAGGGGCAAAACCTTCCAGTCCAGAAGTGGTTAAAGGAGAATTCCAGCCAAAGCTGTAATTGGCTGTACTTTTCTTGTGGATCGCAGGAGTGCAGTTCGTTCTGCACTCCTGTGACCCGTTTTGAGCAGACAGCGGGCTATACCCCTTTGTCGGCTGATGTCACATTGCCTGGAGTTGTGAGCACCGTACCCCAGGGCTCTGTCCTGGGACCAATTCTGTTTAACTTGCTCTTAGATGTTATAGAGGTTTAAATAAACAATTCAATTTCAGTTTTAGTTGATGATACAAAGCTGAGCAGGGCAATAACTTTACAGCAGGATATAGCAACTTTGCAAGAAGACCTCTGCTGCTGCTACATGGCAGATGCGATTTAAAATTAACAAATGTAGAATAATGCACTTGGGAGACAAAAATATAAATGCACGTTACTCACCAGAAAGAGAACCTCTGGGGGAATCAAGAAATAAATATGGGGGTGCTAGTAAATCACAGACTAGCAGAGCAGAATGCAATGCCAGGCTGCAGCAAGAAAGACTAGCAGACACTGATCTTCCCTAGCTAGAAACAACCCTGAAGAGGCACATATTACAGCTTTTATTTTTTGTTGTGACCAGGAAAGAAGCTAATGGAGCACAAGTTGTGCTCCATTAGCTGCAATGGAAGTAAGAGGAGACACTAAGGGGTTGATTTACTAAAGGCAAATAGATTGTGCACTTTGAAAACTGCAGTTGTATTCTGCAAGTGCAGTTGCTCCAGAGCTTAGTAAATGAGGTTACGTTTCACTTTACAAAGAATACCCAATAACATGCAAGGAAAAATAAACAGCATTTTTGCTTGCACTTGATTGGGTGATGGAAGTCATCAGAGTTTCTGCTTATTTACTAAGCTCTGGAGCAATTGCACAGCATTTTTGCTTGCACATGATTGGATGATGGAAGTCATCAGAGCTTCTGCTCATTTATTAAGCTCTGTAGCAACTGCACTTTGCAAAGTGCACAGTCTATTTGCCTTTAGTAAATCAACCCCCAAGGGTCTAAATAAAGAGAACCTGTCTCCTAAAAAATAACTTCTCACACAAAATGCAATTACATGGGGGGCGTATCAGCCTTCTATGTGATAGCAATAAAGTTAAGTAAAAAAAAAAAAAGTAAAGTTACATCCAATCACCTAAAACCCCCAACCTGTAAGGGTTTTTAAAACATTGCCTATGGACAACATTGTGTACCGAAGTTCGTCACTGTTTCATGGGAACGTACAATTTTTACATACTCAATGCACCTGCAACATTTTTTTTTTTTTGTTAGAAAACAAATTGGCTAATATATTGCATTTGGATACACTAAAATAACTTAGTGTATTTTTTACTGAAAATGTGGATTTGACAAACCATTGCATTAATATCATATGACAAAAAATGCAACTACCAAGATTTTATTCTCTAGGGTCTCTGATTTCAGAAAATATATAATGTTTGGCGCTTTTAACTAATCTCTCAATCTAAAATGTTAATTTTAACATGTGTGCCAAAAATAAAAAAAACTGCTCTGCCAGCAAAAATATTCTTAGCCAGTTGTGTTCTCAGACCACTTTCTCTAGTGCCTTGCAGAGCTTCCCTTTTATTTCAGAAACAAAGTATTTTGGCAGCTTAAAGAAATGAGAAAACAAAGGGAAGACCTCACCAGTCCATTGAACAGGCTGAGGTTGGGAAGGGAGGCACAATTTATCCTTTATTAAACACCACCTAAAAAATAATGTTAGGTTAATAATTTTTTGGAAAACAATTTTCCAAATAACAGTTTTCATAACCTGTAATTTAAGAACACTTGACATAAACCAACAAAAGCTCACATAAATTAAACTCTGTAAATAATGTGCATGGGTCTTGCAGTGGTCCTGCAGGACATAGCGATAGAAGGGCTACGCAAATTAGAAATAGGGCCTTTTTTCCCAAAGAGGCCAACCAATACATTCACAGCACATCAAGGAGATACGCAAATGACTGACTGACACAACCTTTTACACCTATATCCTCCCAGGTGCAGAGCATCCAGTTGTCTGTCAGCATTACTAATGACCCCTTTCTCCAACTGGAGGCTGTCTTGAACATTATGCCCTTCTGTAAAACCACACACCACTTTAATAAATTCCTCAATCTTGAAATGTAGAAGTAAAGTAGAAAATGTGTGTATTTAAAATTTTCCCTCTTAAAATTGCATGAAAAGGCCCTCATCCTGCTATACTTTTTTTTTTGGGCACATGTCCCCAAATTTCAGTAAACAGATTCCTTCTAGGGATGAGCTGACCATTCAGTTTGAACTTTAGCCCATTCGGCCCATGCAGGAGCTGAAAATCATAGATAGAAGCAGGATTTATACTGCTTCTATATTTGAAAGCTTCCTGTTGTCACTGGTTCCTAAGGAAGTCATGGGTGTTGTACCTGATGGGGAAAAGGGAACAGCCATTTTATTTATCAAACATTTATTTATGATTATCAAACGTGTATTTATGATTAGGCAGATATATTGGATGTATATGTTGTGAGAAGTCATATTGTATAACAGCTGTTGTGTTCAAAAGCCATTTACATCTCTAGCTGTTAGATTGCTATCCAGACCTTTTAAGACCTGTTCAGCAAACAAGCCTTGGAAGTGATGTGAATGACCATCCGTATATCAATGTTTGTCCCCAAAGACTCAAATGGGACTTCAAAAGAAGAATTTAATTAGCTAGGTGCCACCCACTTCAGAATGTATACATTGTAATAAAAGTCCTTAGGAAGACAGAGCAATGTTTATCAAACCTATAGAATGTAATGTGACTGAATTGCTTTCCAAATATGTCTGTGTACTGTGACAGGAAGTCAGGTAAATCTGTGGATGTAGTCACAGACAGGAGATACATTTCCACCTGGTTTGGAAAGTTCACCAATTACTATAGGGTGTTGGCTGCAGAGACAGCCAGCAGGAAGTTGAAAACCATTCAGCTGTTCAGAATGAGGAAATGAAGGCCTCTATAATTTGTCCAAAGGAAGTCTAAGGATTGCTGCCTCCTGTCGCCGTGTGGGCTGGGAGAGGAGGACAGTCAGATGAGTGCCCCCTGAAAGCTGTGTGAGCATGGGCAAGGGTAACAAGTGTGAAAACTACTCAAGGTGAGGTCTTGGATCGTTTCTAGGTGAAAAGAAACCAATGCACATTTCCTGTGTGAAGGGGAAATTAATTAAGACTGAAGACTACTCAAGGTGAAGTCTTGAACTATTTCTATGTGGAAATAAATAAATGCACTGTTTGCTATGTGGAGAGACAAGCAAAGGAATGGTTGCAGAGTGTGAAGATGTGAAGAGTGTGAAGAGACAAACAAAGGGACATGTTTTCTATGTGAAAGGAAAGTCCAATGTACATGTGCTGTGAGAAGAGAAAATAAATGGACTATATAGTGTTGACTGTATGATCAGCCAAGTCTGCCCAACAGTAGGTTGGGGACAGACTTCATTAGATAGGTTCCAGTGTGTAAAGGTAGCCGCCCACAGTGGCAAGGATTTATTTTGTGTTTTATTTTTATTTTGGCTGTTTTTGAGGCTTGCACTTGTGTGAAGAAAATTGCATGAATAAACCAAAGTGTTGTTTGCAACCACTTCTCGGCTGTCTCCCTGTGTAACGAACCCCCCCAAGGGGTCATCCACGCCTACCACCGAGCTAATCTTCCACATATGGTGGAGGTATGCATTGGGCAGAAGGAGAGAAGATCCTGAAAGAGAAAAGAAACGTGTTTTAAAGAGACAGTGGTCTCAAAATTTTTGATGGACTTTGTTTTGTCTGGTGCATGAGACTGCACAAACTGTGTGTACAGGAAAGGAGATCCTGCAAGAGAGAGAAAAACTACTAAGTTTTAAAGAGACAGTGGTCTCAAAATTTTTGCTGGACTGTGAAAAATTTATTGTGGAGTTATTGAAGATGGGGCGGTCAAAACGCCTGAAAGATGCAAAGATAGCTGAAATGAGAGACCGGATTCTATGGATGGAGGGGATGCTACCGTCTGAACGAGCCCCATCCATGCCTGAACAGAATCTGCTCAAGAGAAAGGTTGTTGTCCCTAGAAACACTGAGGCAAATGTGGATTTTCAGCGGAGCTTTGCAGCTCAACAAAAGGCTCACCAAGAGAGCATGGCAGGCTGGAAACAGAGTTGCCAGCAGCCAATGGAGGCCATCGGTTTGGAGGAAACCGAGTATGTGTGCAGGGCTGAGTTGGATGCCTTGCAATGGAAAATGGAAGAAAAGGAACAAGCCTTGGAATTGCTTAGAATGGAGCATAGAAACGTGCAGGCTCAAGTGTTACAGTGGGAAGAATCCACTGCTCTTCTTTTTTCCGAGTTGCAAAAACGTGGAGAGACTATAATGGAGAAAGATGCCATCATCATGGAAAAGGAAATTGAAATTCAGACTTTGCAGAAGCAAAGTATGGGTGAAATGTTGGAGTTGCGTAATCAGCTGGAAAAAAGTCTTCAGTCTTTGGAAGCTACAAAAATAGACCTGCAGTGGGTGCAGGAACAGAATGTCGCTCTGAAAACGACATTGTCTCTCAGCGACAAGGAGAAAAGTGAAAGAGAGGCTAAATTACTGAGTACTGTGTGTGAGCTCACCACTTTGAGAAATGTGGTAGAAGAATTGCGTACGGACTGTGAAAGTTGGAAAGATGAAGTCCAACGTGTCCAGCAGCAGTTAAAGGAGAAAGAAGCCTGTGTGGCAGAATTACATTCTCATTCCCAGAAACTAGCCAATGAGGTGAAGGCTCTTATGCAGGGAAAAGGAGATTCTGAACACAAGAGAAAAAAGTAGAGGCACAGCTGCTGGAATCGCAAGTCAAGGTGTCAGAAGGTGACGGATTGTGTGCTAAGCTGTCAGAGAAGGCAAACCGACTGCAGGTTGAGTTGGACAATGTCACAAATCAGCTTTCTCAAGAAGACAGCAAATCTAGAGAAATTGCGGAAGATTTTTCTATCTTGGAATCGCAGATGCAAGACACGCAGGAACTCTTACAGGAAGAGAGGTGTCAAAGGCTGAGTTTTAGCACAAAGCTCAAACAAATGGAAGATGAGAAAAATGGCGTCCTGGAACAATTAAAAGAGGAGGAGGAAGAAAAGAAAAACCTATCAGAGCAAGTCGCAACATTGCAAGCTCAGATAGGAGATATGAAAAAACGCATGGAAGAAAGCGTTGGTTCATTAGAGTGTGTTGAAAATGTGAAAAAGAAGTTTGATCAGATGCTTGGTGAGGAGAAGACTGTGTCTGCAAAATATGCAGAAGAACGCGACCGTGCAGAAGCGGAGGCGCGTGATAAAGAGAGCAAAGCCCTGTTCTTGGCTCGCTCCTTGGAGGAAGCTCTAGAGTCTAAGGCTGAACTAGAAAGAGTTAACAAACAGCTGTGTACAAAAATGGAAGATTTGGTCCGCTCCAAGGATGATGTTGGGAAAAGCGTTCAGGAGCTAGAGAAGTCTAAGCGAGCCTTAGAACAGCAAGTAGAAGAGATGAAGATTCCGTTGCAGGAACTGGAAGAGGAATTACAGGCAACAGAGGATCTGTCCCAAAGAGGGGATAGTGTGCCTAATTGAATTTTTTAAAAGGATCAGTGTTTTGGGGTCTGTCCTGAGTGAGCCTCAGAAATGTGATGACATGTGGCTTGAATCACCCCTTTGGAATAAACCGTTCCTTCAAAAACTTCAAGCATTGGAAAATGTATCATTAGAGCTTCATCAAACAAAGGAGCTGTGTAAGAAATGTGATGATTTCTCAGTTCCGGCTGAAAACCTAGTGGAGAAAACTAAAGCAAGTGATATAAATCTGGGAGAAAAAAGCAAACACCACCTAGTGGAGAAAACTAAGGCTGTTGGTGAAAACGTGAAGCAAATGAATTTTAAGTGCCTTTCAGGGAATATTTCCAGAATGGAACTGGTGAAAGACAGGTGGCAGAAGTTTGATCGTGATCTTGAGATGCATTCCATGTGGAGTTCAGATAAAGAAAAGGAACTAGGTGACCTTGAGCGGTCAAATAGTTCAGCAGAAAGTGCATTGAAGAAACCTGTAAAAGAATGTTTTGCAGTTCCATGCTTCTTCACTGATGCAGAGAGGAGGTCTATAATGGATACCACCCAGATCGCTGGGTTCAACTGTGTTGTTGCCTTTGACCCATATGTTGGTGGAAGTAAAGTTGATGATGTCGCTGGAAAAATGAACAGGGGTCACTTTGAAGAAATGTGTGACAGCCTGTTGTCGCAAATGGAAGGCCTTCTGCACAGCATCTTAGAGCAAGCCAAGCTCAAGAAGGTATTTCTTGGAACAAAGCTAAGTGAAGCAGAGGTTCTCAAAGTGTTGTGGAAATCATTTGTTGATTGCAGAGAGAGGCATCTTAAGAATGTTGAAGACTTTAAGACTAGCAAAATTGAGTTGCTTATGGATCACGGTCCTCCATGGTGCATAGAACAAACTTGTATGCAAGACAAACTTGAGAAGGAGCGAAATGATGCTAAAAATGCAGTTGAGGAAGATGTATATGAGATAAGAGACAAACTGTGTGACATTTATGAGAAATCTGTCAATGAAGATGACAGAAACAGTTTCATCCGGAAGCTTGAGGATACTAGGAGGCTTATCAGTAAGAGTCAAGAGAAGTGCCTGACACATGCGTGTCTGTAAATCTGTGTCCCAACCCTAGGGTTGAAACAAGAGAGGGGGGGTATGTGACAGGAAGTCAGGTAAATCTGTGGATGTAGTCACAGACAGGAGATACATTTCCACCTGGTTTGGAAAGTTCACCAATTACTATAGGGTGTTGGCTGCAGAGATAGCCAGCAGGAAGTTGAAAACCATTCAGCTGTTCAGAATGAGGAAATGAAGGCCTCTATAATTTGTCCAAAGGAAGTCTAAGGATTGCTGCCTCCTGTCGCCGTGTGGGCTGGGAGAGGAGGACAGTCAGATGTGTGCCCCCTGAAAGCTGTGTGAGCATGGGGAAGACCTCCTGAAGTGATGTGAAGCTGAGGAGGGTAACAAGTGTGAAGACTACTCAAGGTGAGGTCTTGGATTGTTTCTAGGTGAAAAGAAACCAATGCACATTTCCTGTGTGAAGGGGAAATTAATTAAGACTGAAGACTACTCAAGGTGAGGTCTTGAACTATTTCTATGTGGAAAGAAATAAATGCACTGTTTGCTATGTGGAGAGACAAGCAAAGGAATGGTTGCTATGTGAAGAGTGTGAAGAGACAAACAAAGGGACATGTTTTCTATGTGAAAGGAAAGTCCAATGAACATGTGCTGTGAGAAGAGAAAATAAATGGACTATATAGTGTCTGCTGTATGATCAGCCAAGTATGCCCAACAGTAGGTTGGGGACAGACTTCATTAGATAGGTTCCAGTGTGTGAAGGTAGCCGCCCACAGTGGCAAGGATTTATTTTGTGTTTTATTTTTATTTTGGCTGTTTTTGAGGCTTGCACTTGTGTGAAGAAAATTGCATGAATAAACCAAAGTGTTGTTTGCAACCACTTCTCGGCTGTCTCCCTGTGTAACGAACCCCCCCAAGGGGTCATCCACGCCTACCACCGAGCTAGTCACCCCATAGTACCTACATGTTTGTCTAATAAATAATTTTCAATTTGGCTTCAATAGTCAAAATGTTACTGAAACTAATGAGTTTTGGGGTTTCCCCTACATACCCATAGCATTCCTAGGAACCACTGACCTCAGGAGGATTCCCCACCCCTTTTGCTTAAAGAACAACACTGTCCAAATAAAGTTTTTTTTTTGTAAATATGTAGGCATAGTAAGTACCCTATACTCATTCACTTGGGAGGGGGCGGTATGTGAGGTCCCTATTAATAAACTGGCTACAAATCAAACCTGGGCAGATTTGCTCATTCCTTTTAGTAGGTCTTAATGATTCTTTACTCCATATAAAAACAGTTTTGGTTTTAGATATGCATTAAGTCTTCATAAATGCTTTGCAATTTTTAAGAAATTTGACATAATCTGACAACTGTGAGAGCTGATATTTATTGACAGGTGTCATATACCAAATTTCATAGTACAGGGCTTCAAAGAACAGTTGTTCTCAAACAAAGTTATGTGGCCAATTCAACACGTGAATAAATTATTAAATAACAACAGATTGTGGATGGGAAAGTTTTAAGTTAACCTTGAACGGTTCTCAGCCAATTTTAGCTCTCATGTCGGGGTTAAAGAGGTACTAATCAAGGTGAAGACAAGGATGTTCTGAAATAATCTGAACTTGTTATATCCCTGCAGCTAATTCATTTGACTATAGCATTCTATGCTGTAATGAGCCATGACAGGTCCCATCTGTTTCAAGTGCGTAAAAAGTTCTCTAAGTGACAGAAACCATTAAAGTATGTAAGAATTTTCTGGAAATAATACGTTCTAATAATCAATGAAATATCCAACCATGGCAGCTTTTCACTGATACGATTAAGACTTCAAGTCTTTGTCTATTACACCATTCTAAAACTTGTTCCAGGAATATTTGGAACCTGATGTTATGTGAATAGTTAGCTTAGAAGAAATAGTTCCAAAATACTTACTTTGGGAATTTAAAGTGTTGAGTTGTGGTTGTACTGGAAAATATGGGACAATTTCCAGTTGTAAAATTGTTTAAAGTTGTACTTTCACTTGTACATGCTCTCCTTCTGTACTAAAATTGCTTCACTTATTTTACTGCACACTGTGAATTTCTCAAACTGTACATTAGAAGCTGAAACAAGTCAGATAGAGTACTCCTTAAAACATGCAGCATAATGTTGTCTTTAATCATATCCCCTTAGCTTTGCAGTCATTGACCTGCCCCTTTTATTCATTGGAATTCAGTTTTTTTCAATGATGAAGGATCAGCAGCACATGTGGACATTACCCAGGGAAGTCTGCATACAACCCTATCTCCAGAGGGCTCTGTGTTGAAGATTCAAGTAATGAAGTGTGTTTTGCAAGAGAATATTGAGATTTTATTTAAGTTCAGCTCAATGTGTCAGTACAGTAGAATCAGTGCATTTTTATTGCAAAATACGATGAACCATCAAAGATGCTAAAACAGAATTTTTGATAGAGCAGATGAACTTGCTGGTCTTACATTTACCTATAAAAGCAATCACTTGTAAAATATTGCTTCCACTTGGATAAGATTATAATGGCATTGTGTTAAAAACCTATTTAATGTTTTTATGTGATTATCTGTAATACAGAGGTTCCTCTCCCACGGCTGTAATTTAATTTATATTGACTATTTTGTACACAGACATCTCTATTGTGCAGCCAAGTTAAAAGAAAACATTCAATGCATGGCTTTGATCTTTAGGATAGCCTGGCCATAAAATGATCAAACTTTGTCTGGTTTCTGAAATTCAAGCTGTGGATGGTCCTGTTACACCCTACCAAGAGGCATCCTTCAATCCTAAAATTGAAAACGCCACGTGGATAATTCCTGGCCAAAAAAGGGGCTGTAGCCAATCAGCAGCAGTCACTGTTTGTCAGTCCCTGCTGTATCCTGGTCACCCATGATGCATGGGCAGAGCCATTCCTACTCATGACACAGCCAAGACATTACCATGTTTATACAGCCAAGGCTCAGATACCCCACTCCCAGAATAGTTCTACATTATACTTGATCCTGCTTGTGCCCCAAAAAATGATCCTACATTTTTCAGGGTCAAATTTCAGCACAGCAGCAAAGGAATAGCCTAGGATAGTAAGGCTGCCAGGGTTGGCAGACGAGCAATCACACATCTTGTTGCTGAGTCAGTAACACAATCTCATTTAACATCAAAGGATCCAGACGGCCATCTTTCTTGCCAATGTCGTTGTTTTGGTCTTCATCGTTGTTGTTATTGCACAGTTTGTGTATTTTGTTGACTTTGAGAATGTCATATTTGATGAAGTGTGCCAGGGTGGAGACACACATGTATCATCATCGTGCACCGGAAGTGTCCCCTAAACCGAATCTGGATTGTTTGTTCAGCGCTGCATCTGATCTCTGTACATAAGAGTGCAATGGTAGCTTGTAATAATAAATTGATTGCTTATTTAAACTATATGGAGCATGGGTCTCCTTTCATGTTTCTTTTTAGTATAAGCGCATGGATGTCTGCTATCAGAAGTTTCCATTGGAATGGCCATTGGAATTCCCTTTGCAGTCTGGTCTACTATCAAGTTGTGTGCCTTGAAAGGTGCCAGGGACAATAATTCATGTGATTTACTGTATGATCTTTCTTTTTTATTAGAACAGTGTTTCTCAACCTTTTTTCAGTCAAGGAACCCTTTATAATTATGCACAATCTTGAGATACCCCATTAAAAAATGTAAAAAAAAAAATGAATATATTAATTTTACAGAATGCAGAAAAATCCACACACTAAGAACATCAAACATTAGAGGTGATTCATTCTTCCCAAAGCAAATATACTTTTGCACACTGGTACTGACTAGTATTCCAGAGTTTCTCTTCTTCCTCAGTTTCTCTCCCTCACTCAGCTAATGTGACCCCAGTGCTAATGAAGAGGGCAGGAGAGGGGCAAACAAGGATGCTGTGCAGTCACCGATGTCCCCTTTATCAACCAATGAAGTCATTAGTTGTTAGAATGTGATGGCTGGAAGGTTATAACGGTGCACAATGAAAACCTGTGGCTTTGTGCAAGTAAAGGGCAGGCTTCATCCACCTGCTGGTTTGTATACTATTTTTGGCAATTTTTAGGTATTTTCCCAAGGCACTCCTGAAGAAACCTGAAGGCACCCCAGGGTGCCTGGGCACCCTGGTTGAAAAATTCTTTATTAGAGGATCATATGAGTCTGTTAAGCCTTTTGCAAATCTACCCTTGGTGATGATTCACTTCACTGGTGTAGGATACACTCAATTATTTTGTTCCTTGAGTGGAATATTTGGACTGATAAGTGGATTTTGAATCACATATTTTTTTAGTTAATTATTTCACTATTTATTTCATCTATGCAGAATGAGCACTTTATTATATTGAAACACAGTACATTATTTATAAAGTGTTGGTGAGATAGTGTGAGCTATAATTACAGTTTACCTACTCTAGCACTGTGCATCAAAACTGTTAGCGGAGTAGGGTGACTTTTTTCCCTACACTTCATACATCATTTCTAGGTGTAAAAACCCAGTGTGGGCAACCTGTCTCCACCACCCTTACCACCTCCAGGCTTGCCGTGTCTTTTATAGCTGTCACATCTGGTTTAATTAGTGTGTAATTAAACTGGGGTAGAGGTGGAGGGGTACAAAGTAGTTGACCCAAGGAGGGTGGGAAGTATAAATTCAGTCCTTGCTACACACTGCCAAGGCTTAGGATCATATGAAATTAGACCCGGAAGATAAATAATTATATATAATATATATATATGTATATATATATATATATATATATATATATATATATATATATATATATATATATATATATAAAATCATAAATAAAGCTTTTAGACAAAAACAACTTTTTTTAATTTCTTTTAATTATCTGATCTTGAGGTAATCTTTTTAAATAAAAAAAGGTCCACTTTGGCAGCACAAACCTATTGGCCTCAACACAGAATAATATTTCTGCACAAATATATAAAGTAGGGTAGCGTGGCAGCCTAGTTAAGCCCCATGTCAGCACTACTTGAAAATAAATAGTGAAATGAATAATGCAATATTATGTGAATCATGCCACGATGTAACAAGTCTAGAGGAAGTCTCGCTACAAGAAGCGCTCTGTGCCGCTGGATTACTTTTTAAAATATTTGAAAATACGCAAATCATTTCTAGCACTCACACATCACAATACACCCTTAAAAAGAAACCTTCTGTACAAACGTAATTCATAGCGCATATGTCATATTTGTTGTGTCCAGCTAAGCTGAACAAAACTGAGTCAGAAACAATTTTAGGAAGAACAATTACTCCTATTTCTAAATACTGCACATCATTTCTTCTGGTAGGGAAAAGCTAGCATGTGTAACAGGTAACTGCTTATGAATTATTCACAGTCTGCGGCCTGAGAATATATTGCAAATAAAGAATACATTTGCCATCTGCATGCAGAGAAGCCTTTGATAAGCATTCATTAGTGGAAACTTCTTACCTGTGTGACTGCAGTATTGTGGATAAAGTCCTTGGATGAAAATTCAATCCAGATTTAGCCTTTTAATTTAATTTTAGGTGCAAAGTCTAATATTCTGTCTTCAGAAGTTTAGTTTAAAGTGAAATTATCAAAGTCGCTGTAGGTCTGGGAAGGGAAAAGTTTTGGAGAATAATTTTGACTCTGTAACAGATATAGGTTTGCTCATTTATCTATTTTTATTTAAACATTGGGGAAAAAGTGGTTTGGAAATGTAGAACAACAGTAATAAAATAACAGTAGAAAATGTTTACGTAAATTTGGAAAGAATTTTGGATTTAGCATTTGTTACATTTGGTTAGACAGCGTGCGTATAAACCTATTGCCTATTATTTCCAACTCCACCCTCATTATATTGTGGCCAAACATTTGTGGACCCCTGATTATTACACCTATATGTGTCTGTTGAACATCCCATTCATAGCTTTATGGACATTTTAGTGGAATTAAACAAACATATAATCAACACACTTAACCCGCGCTTAATTAAACAATGATAATGAGAAAGAGCAGCTGACACAATACACTGGTTATGACAAATGAATGAGTCCATATGTGTTAAACCAATAAAGATCAGGATAAAAAGTCCAAAGGTGCAAGATTTAAATCAAAGTGCCAAGATAGATCCTCCACCGACAATACTCCACATACTGACCCTTACCAGCTGGGATGGACCACTACTCTCATAGTGGTCTGATAATCTTTGTGTGATTTAACGGGATCACACAGCCACTGATCAGGTCAGGATCAATCCTTCCCGATGTAAGGAGCTCATCCACACCAAAGGTTTAGACACATAAGGATCTACTAAACTGAAACATAAGACATGGAAGTACCACATAAGCAGCGCTTAAAATAAATGCATACATAAAATAATATGTGCAAAAATACAACAGTGAGGTAAGAAAGATGTGCTAGAAGTATGCACAACAGTCCATCTGACAGCTCCAAAGGAAAGACCAGTCACCATGAAGTGAAATAGATATGGATGACAAACTTCCACCACACCGCGTGACCCCTTAGGCAGTCAACACTCACCAAATGCCTGCAAACAATGAGCCTTCAAATAACAACATGGACCCAGGATCGCTCCACCGGATGCTAGACACTAGCGGGTGTCCAGAGGAATCTCACTCGAGAATGGCTCAATGAGGCTCATTGTTTGCAGGCATTTGGTGAGTGTTGACTGCCTAAGGGGTCACGCGGTGTGGTGGAAGTTTGTCATCCATATCTATTTCACTTCGTGGTGACTGGTCATCCCTTTGGAGCTGTCAGATGGACTGTTGTGCATACTTCTAGCACATCTTTCTTACCTCACTGTTGTATTTTTGCACATATTATTTTATGTATGCATTTATTTTAAGCGTTGCTTATGTGGTACTTCCCTGTCTTTTGACTTTGAGGCTATTCACATCCTATATATCAATTTGTGTACATCAAGGCAGCTGCTAGATATTGCTAATATACTGTATTTATTTATATAGTTTAGCACATCCACATCCTCCCATCAGCGCAGGGTGATAGAGATATTGGGCTTTGGTTTTATATTCTCTTTCCTTGATTTTAAACTGATACATAGTTATGGATTCTAAGGGAATTCATCTAGTCTCTTTCCTCTTCCCCTTTTTCAGAAACATTGTAGGAGGATTTCCACAAGGTTTTGGAGTATATCTATGTGAATTTTTGCTTATTCAGTCAGAAGAGCATTTATGACCTCAGATGCTGATGTTGAACAAGAAAACCTGTCATGCAATTAGTGTTCTAATTCATCCTAAAGGTGTGGACTCCCAAGTTCCTCCATACTAAACTGGTCAAACCATGTTTTTATAGACCTGGATTTGTGCAGAGTCATGAAAAAAAAACAGAATAGGAACTTCAGCCAAACTGTTGACACAAGGTTTGAAGTGCACAATTGTCTAAAACTGTGATCTCCAAACTTCAGCCCACGGGTCAGATCTGGCCCTTGGCTTACCTTTATCCAATCCTTCGGGCACCATGCTATCCACTGACACCAATGATGAGGCACCATTCAAACCTCAAATACCAACAATGGGGCACCATTCCTTCTACTGATACCAACAATAGGGCACTATTCCTTCAACTAAAAGCAATGATGGGGCATTCTTAACTCTTACTGACACTAGAGCGTTGTCTAATCCCACTGGCCTGCCCCCCCCCCCCAAACCTCAAGTACAGTAAACTAGCCCTTTGTTCAGAGAGTTTGGAGACTCCTGGTCTAAAATGTACTTGTACTGTATTATGCTGCAGCATTAACAGCTACCTTCACAAAAAAATCCAAACATAATATGTTGGAAGGGGGGGGTCATACTTTTGACCATATAGTGCATCCTCACTAAAGGGATATCCTTATTATTATCCTAACCAGCTTTTTCCAAATTTTCTGTCTCCTCTTTTGTGCAGGATTTTCATAGCAGTTGCTGATATACTAGAAAGGGAGTATAACTGTGGTACTCATGTTTATTATTTGGTAAATACTAGTTTGTATCACTATAATGTTTAATAATTGATAAATACCAGAATAAATTACTATATGGTTGTATTTTTGACCATTTTTGGTCAATAGGCATGCAACACAAGTCCAAAATACATAATTGAAGTACACAGAAAATGTGTAGTAAGCCCTGTTCTTCTCCCCCGCTGCAGATCCCCTACCCATGTTTGCATTCTAGTATACAAACAGCAGCTATTACAGCAGTTTCTGATATAAATAAAAAAATGACCTTCTAACCTAGCGTCTATAAACCTTGTTTAGAGGCAGGATAGAAATAGCAAACTACAAAAAAAATCAACATTGTTAGTTTGTATTTCCTCTGCTTCATTCATATGCAGGGATGAGCGTCAATCTCCATATGATGTCAGTTAAAGCAACGTGTCAAAAAATATGTATTCTGTAGATTCAAGATTTGCAGTCCTGGTGGAAATATGTATATATTCGTCAAAGAGATTTAAAAAAAAAAAAAAATCATAATGCACTTTGAACTGTGTCCATCATACTTAGAAGGATCAATAAGGTGGCTTTTGGGTAAGCCAGTCCCCTCATTATAAAAAGGGGCACAAAATAGATAGGGTGTCAGTATATTGGAAGCTGCTGTAGCGAAAGCATAGGGAAAGCTGACAAAATGCATAGGGAGAAATTAGAGTTGTTTAGGAAACAGTACTTTAATTCTGATTCTTCTCATTGTGTATAAAGAAAAAGTGCGCTGGATAAAGTAGGTGAAAAAAGCAGCAACCTTAGAGCCAATAGGTGATATGAAATGAAAAAAGAAAATCAGGTGCGCTAAATTCACATGTGTCACACATCAAAACTTGGGTATGTCACTATAATAAGTAACCAACCAACCTCTGCAGTGTGTACCTTGGTTGATGTGCACTAAGAGGGTGTATGGTATTACCAGAAACCCTGGTGCTGACAAATAAAAGGTGATGGATGAAGTAATAATTTTCAATGTGATAATAACAACATAATCAAATGGTGCTTCACAAATAATGCAAAATAAAGTCCAAAACTTCAGTGTGAACCACCTAAAGTGTATGTACACCCCTGGGGGGTACACAAGTCCCAAAATCCCACACAAATAATACAGTCCACAAACGTGTATTGGATAAAACTGTGAAGGTGCAATGGTTCCACCACCTGGATAGGGATTGGCCTCTTACCATAAGAAAGAGGTCAAGGGCGGATAATTAACCCAGTAGTGTCCTAGGGGTCCCGGGGGTCACCTTGGGATGTGCAGACAAAATTGGCCTCTTACCAGATCGCTCCAAGTATGGGCAAGTTGTCTCACTTTTCGTATTATGTCCCAATCCCGGTCCTCTATCTTCCTGGGGGTTCTCTCTATTTACCGGATGGAGGCTTCAGCTTGTGGCTCATGAAAATAAATTAGACCATAGTGCAGTACCTTGGGTG
This sequence comes from Pelophylax lessonae, assembly GCF_965119305.1. Taxonomy (NCBI): domain Eukaryota; kingdom Metazoa; phylum Chordata; class Amphibia; order Anura; family Ranidae; genus Pelophylax; species Pelophylax lessonae. Next base: position 193,457,571 of record NC_138777.1, on the reverse strand, counting down.
GTTTTATTAACAAAAGTAGATGCACTTACATTTAGACGGTCATCTCAAATCACAAAAAGAACCAATTCCAATAATAGAGGCCGAGACCACCTGCAGTGCGGTCCGGCAACCAACGATGACGGCGCGGCGCTCCTCTCTGACGCGTTTCCACTCAATAGTCGTCTACGGAGATAGGAGTATGCCTGCACCGTCATCTTCCGCCCTTAAAAAGCCAATGTGTGACGCACTTCCGGTGTCCGCAGTATCCTCCTTCCTGTGCGCGCACAGGAAGTGACCTCACACAAGAAGTCCGTCCCGATACTTCCTGTTATGGAAAATAAACATCCGGGTCAAAGTCTGTGACGCTACCATAATCAGCACGATCGCCACCCATATAATGGGGACCGATCCGGCCGCCACAGGAAGTCGGGATCTGGGCTAACTAGTACTATACAGATGAAGGTCATATATGAAATGCCCAATACAATTCCATACGGTACAAAATAAAATAAAAAGCCGCAATGCTTCTCAGCTAATTCCAGCCATTATACAATAAAAAATATAAAATATAAAAATATTGAAATGTAAAACCCTGCCATCAATATAGGTAGGTGAATATTTTTACACAATATTAAATAATATTTAAATCACATGTTAAAATAATAAAATCAATAAAATATTACCTCAAATTAAACATGATTTGGGCAATAAGAAAGGAAGAAAAAGAAAGCCAATAGGTAAATGACCTGCCTGTTATCAAACAAGATGTGTCACTATGTGTAAAGAGGAGAAGGGAGCAAGATTTGGCGAATCTCTAAACCATTCATCTATTATTAATGAATGAGTTAATGTCAAGATCTACATTATGTCCTAGGGGGCGGGAGCTCTTCAGCTGGTAAATCCAGAAGGTTTCCCTTCTGGATATAGTCCTTCTCAAGTCGCTACCTCGCCAGTGGGGAGTGTATTTCTCTATTACTACCACCTCTAAATCGTGATGTTTCTTGTGGTGGTATATAGCACAATGTTGGGATAGGCTGGAAAAACCTGGAAAACCTTTCCTTATGTTTGCCAGGTGTTCACAAACGCGGATACTTGAACACCTGGCAAACATAAGGAAAGGTTTTCCAGGTCACAGCCTATCCCAACATTGTGCTATATACCACCACAAGAAACATCACGATTTAGAGGTGGTAGTAATAGAGAAATACACTCCCCACTGGCGAGGTAGCGACTTGAGAAGGACTATATCCAGAAGGGAAACCTTCTGGATTTACCAGCTGAAGAGCTCCCGCCCCCTAGGACATAATGTAGATCTTGACATTAACTCATTCATTAATAATAGATGAATGGTTTAGAGATTCGCCAAATCTTGCTCCCTTCTCCTCTTTACACATAGTGACACATCTTGTTTGATAACAGGCAGGTCATTTACCTATTGGCTTTCTTTTTCTTCCTTTCTTATTGCCCAAATCATGTTTAATTTGAGGTAATATTTTATTGATTTTATTATTTTAACATGTGATTTAAATATTATTTAATATTGTGTAAAAATATTCACCTACCTATATTGATGGCAGGGTTTTACATTTCAATATTTTTATATTTTATATTTTTTATTGTATAATGGCTGGAATTAGCTGAGAAGCATTGCGGCTTTTTATTTTATTTTGTACCGTATGGAATTGTATTGGGCATTTCATATATGACCTTCATCTGTATAGTACTAGTTAGCCCAGATCCCGACTTCCTGTGGCGGCCGGATCGGTCCCCATTATATGGGTGGCGATCGTGCTGATTATGGTAGCGTCACGGACTTTGACCCGGATGTTTATTTTCCATAACAGGAAGTATCGGGACGGACTTCTTGTGTGAGGTCACTTCCTGTGCGCGCACAGGAAGGAGGATACTGCGGACACCGGAAGTGCGTCACACATTGGCTTTTTAAGGGCGGAAGATGACGGTGCAGGCATACTCCTATCTCCGTAGACGACTATTGAGTGGAAACGCGTCAGAGAGGAGCGCCGCGCCGTCATCGTTGGTTGCCGGACCGCACTGCAGGTGGTCTCGGCCTCTATTATTGGAATTGGTTCTTTTTGTGATTTGAGATGACCGTCTAAATGTAAGTGCATCTACTTTTGTTAATAAAACCACCCAAGGTACTGCACTATGGTCTAATTTATTTTCATGAGCCACAAGCTGAAGCCTCCATCCGGGAAATAGAGAGAACCCCCAGGAAGATAGAGGACCGGGATTGGGACATAATACGAAAAGTGAGACAACTTGCCCATACTTGGAGCGATCTGGTAAGAGGCCAATTTTGTCTGCACATCCCAAGGTGACCCCCGGGACCCCTAGGACACTACTGGGTTAATTATCCGCCCTTGACCTCTTTCTTATGGTAAGAGGCCAATCCCTATCCAGGTGGTGGAACCATTGCACCTTCACAGTTTTATCCAATACACGTTTGTGGACTGTATTATTTGTGTGGGATTTTGGGACTTGTGTACCCCCCAGGGGTGTACATACACTTTAGGTGGTTCACACTGAAGTTTTGGACTTTATTTTGCATTATTTGTGAAGCACCATTTGATTATGTTGTTATTATCACATTGAAAATTATTACTTCATCCATCACCTTTTATTTGTCAGCACCAGGGTTTCTGGTAATACCATACACCCTCTTAGTGCACATCAACCAAGGTACACACTGCAGAGGTTGGTTGGTTACTTATTATAGTGACATACCCAAGTTTTGATGTGTGACACATGTGAATTTAGCGCACCTGATTTTCTTTTTTGATTCTTCTCATTGTTGGGGGCTTTCCTTCAATTTATTTATTTTTTTTTTTTTATTAACCAAATTTTTATTGAGTTTTTGAGTTTTTGCAAGATGGTTAAGTACACACGTTGCAGAAGCATAATAAGGAAAAGAAAAATGATCACAATGGTTACAGATTTGAAACAAGAAACATGAACATAATAACAGGTCGAGTCAAGGCACTTCAGGTGAACCATGCCGGTGACATTTGAGTGTGTCGAGCTTCCACCCCGTGATGACCAAACATTAAGGAAATGTATTTATTTTTTTAATCAATTTGAGGTCAATGGTCATTTTTAGCTGCTGTTTTATCTATAGTAAACATTTTTTTTTTTTTTTTTACTGCAAGGATCCCCTTATATAAAAAAAGTGGGCTTTTTTTCAAGGGTAGTATTTAGGGGTTTTCATTCCTTTTGTGTTTTTTTTATTTTTGTTTTATGTTGATATGGCCTTTTTTTAGGTTTCAGATGCTCAAAACCCAGCATTCACTTATCACTGACCATCTGTTCTTGGAGTTGCCTTTTATTTAAAGCACACCACTGCTATGTTTGAAAGAAAAAAACTAAATAAGTGCAAAAATATACTTCACTCACATTGACCACACTCTGCTGTCCCCATATATAGATAATATCCTTGGTTGAAACAGTTCAGCTGTTAGCACATGTTTTGCAGTATCTTAATTCCTTAGGAAAACTCCAGTCTGTGCTCTTTTGTCTCTAGTAAATTAAGGCCTAGCCTTGTTCATTACAAGTTCTTGATACTGGTCAACTTTACACTGCAGTTTCCTCTGAAGTATCTAAATTATTGTAGTAAAGGCCCAACTTGTGATCTTGTAAATGTCTTATTCTATTTAAAATTGTCCTGTTTTTTATACTGCTGGGTCATCTGTGGTCCCTTCATTCTTGTAGTAAAATGCCTGCCTGTACTTTTTGTTTCTGGTACATTTCAGGCAATTCTCCCTCATTAAAAATGTTTTTTTTCCAATTTTACACTGCTTGGTAGGAACTGGATAGGGCAGTGTTTCCCAACCTTTTTTCAGTCGAGGCACCCTTTAAAATTAAAGACAATCTCAAGGCACCCTTTAAGATTTTGGACAGTCTTGAAGCACCCCATTCTTAAATGTAAAAAAATATTCTAATAGCCTTACACAATGCAGCAACATCCACATATAAGACACTCAATGTTAAAGGTGATTTATTCTTCCAAAGCAAATACACTTTTGCAAACTGGTACTGACCAGTATTCCAATGTTTCTCTTCTCCCTCAATTTCTCTCCATCGGTCAGCTAATGTCACCCCAGTGCTGAGGGAGAGGGGCACAGGAGGGTCAAAGAAGGATGCTGTGGAAGCAACAGATATCCTCCTTATTAACTGATGATGTCATTGGTTGTTAGGATCCCAGTTTCTGGAAAGTCATAATGGTGCATAATGAAAACCTGTGGCTTTGTGTAACTAAAAGGCAGCCTTCACCCCCCTGCTGGCTTGTATATCATTTCTGATAAATTTTTAGGCATTTTGTCAAGGCACCCCTGAAGAAACCTCAAGGCACCCTAGGGTCCCTGGGCACCCTGGTTGAAAAAGGCTGGGCTAGGGCAAGACAGTATTGCATCACAGCAAATACTGGCCTATTACCGGTACGTAACCCAAGCTAATTGTCAAAAAAAATTATTACCACAACCACATAAGGGATGTCACTGAGTCTGTCCATGAAAATCCTACTGTTCTGTAACACTGCTTGCAGGTATAAGGAATCCTCCAATCATGGACTTCAAAGATTTGTATTGTTAATTTTCATCCTTGAAGCTGCAGGAAAGGAACCTCTTCCTGTTGTACAGGAATCAGTGGATCTCAGGTGCAACGTGAGGCTCCTGCAAACTGCCTGCAGCTCTGTTGCCCATACCTCAATACAAGGTTCCTGTTACAGAGTTGTGGGCTGTGTGAATGGACTATGAGCGTACTGATCAGCAGTGGCAGATGGGACTGCGGTTGTGTGGGTAAAGCATTGTTTTCAAAATGTGGCAGTGGGTTTGAGGGAGAGGAACCACTATCTGCTGTCACAGGGATGGTGGTGGGAGGCTGGCGAATAGGAGAATGTTACACCCTAAATATGGGTGTAACCTGTAACACGGTCCTAACGGTGAACCTTTATTTTAAAGTCTTTTGCCTTTAAGCCCCATTATTGGGCAAAATGTAACAGCAAGATTTACCCCTATAGACTTCAATATGATTCGTCTCCAGTTCCAGTTTACCAGATTTTGAACAAGATTTACTTAAACCTTGGCAAATTAAACCTGGGTAGATCTGTCCATCACTAAAGATTAGTTTGTGAGTTTAAGAATTCATGTTCTTATTTATTTAATAGAAGGTGTTTCATGCAGAGAAAATAACACACAGGAATAATGTGCTTCACTTTTCAAATTATGCTGTGCTGCCTAAAAATAAAAAGCTGACATGTGAGTGACTGAAGAAGAGATGTAACTAAAGTTGTTTCCCATTTTTGGTATTTATTGATACAGTCTAAATTGTTGTTACTTTTCAAGTATACAACTAAATGCCTGCAGCAGACATTTATTTAAATGTAACATTATACTTAATTTTAAAGCTGAACTCTGGGAAAACTAAAAGTCCTCTCTTGCAGTGCGAACCCAGCTTAGTTAACCGGTTGCCGACCGCCGCATGACGATATACGTCGGCAGTCAGCCCCGGCCAGGCAAAGTGAAGTACCGGTACGTCACTAGCCTGTCACTTGCTTGGGAGCCAACAAGCCGCCTGTCATTCTCCCCTGTGTAGAAACAGTGATCATACGGTTCTACTATGTAGGACCGTTGATCATTGTTCCTACACTTCAAGCCACAGCCAATCACAATAAGAATCACGCCCCTAGGGACACACACCACCCCTCCCTCTCAAATAAAGTTAACCCCTTCACTACCAGTGTCATTTTGCAGTAACAGTGCATATGTATAGCACTGATTACTGTAGTAATGTCACTGGTAACCCCAAAAGTGTCAAAAATGTCAGTCAAGGGTCCGATCTGTCCGCTCCAATGTCGCAGTACCGCAAAAAAAAACGCAGATCGCCGTCATTACGCGTTAAAAAAAAACACGCCAAAAATGACAGAAATCTTTCCCTTAGTTAGTAAACGCAATAACTTTTGCGCAAACCAATCAAAATAAGCTTTTTGCAATTTTTTTTACCAAATATATGTAGCAGAAAACAAATTGGCCAAAAATGTTTAAAAAAATTGATTTTTACATTTTTTTGGGGGGAATTTCATATAAAAAAATTTGAAAAATATTGTTGTTTTTGCAAAATTTATGCTCTTTTTTTGTTTATAGCGCAAAAAGTAAAAATCCCACAGGTGATCAAATATCACCAAAAGAAAGCTCTGTTTGTGGGAAAAAAAGGACGTCAAATTCATTTAGGTACAGCATCGCACGACCGCGCAATTGTCTGTTAAAGTCACGCAGTAAAAAATCAAAATCACAAAAAAAAACCCTGGTCAGGAAGGGGGTAAAATCTTCCGGGGCTTAAATGGTTAACTGCTTGTTGATGTGTAAGCAGACCAGGTACAGCAGTTTCACTTGTCTGATCCCCCTTTTCTCCACTCTGCTAGACAAGGCTCTGCAGCCTCTTCCTCCCTACGCTCCCACAGTTTAAGTCCATTCAAGTCATCAAGACTGAGGAAGGGACCATAGCCCTACAATGGATGTGAGGATGCCAAAGGACAATCCACTGATAGAGCATAGGGGAGAGTAGTAAAACTGCTTTTCCCACCCCCTAGACCAGAGGTCCACAAACTTTCTAAACAAAGAACAAGGTTACTATTCTTCAGACTTTAGGGGGACCAGACTGTTGCCAGTGGGAGTATAAAATGCCCCAGCATCAGTGAGCGTAAACAGTGTAAAAAATCATTATATAGTGCCTGTGGTCAGGAGGAGAAATGTGCCCTATAACTGATTTTAGTGAGCGAAATAGTTTCCCATCAGTGGGATGAATAGTGTTCAATTGTTAATATCAGAGGGAGGAAATGTCTCTATTGTTGGAGAAGTGGAAGGAGTAGTGCATCATTGTTGGTGTCATTGAGAAGAAAAGTGCTCAAAGGGCCAAGTCAAGCGAAAGGCCACACCTGGCACAGGAGCCACAGTTTGAAGACCACTGACCTAAACAGAAATCATAGATTGTGGGTACAGCCCTATTACAAGGAAGGACTTTTACTTTTCCCATAGTTGGAGTTTAATGAGCTCTACTTTATAAATTTAACAACTTGCCATCTGTGTTATAGCTAAATCATGGCTACAGAGTGTTGGTGATTAAAAACCACTAAAAGAAAGCTCTATCTGTGTGAAAAATGATAAAAATGTAATATGGATACAGTGCTACATTATCGCACAATCGCACAATTGTCATTCAAAGTACGACAGCGATGAAAGCTGAAAATTAGCCTGGGCAGGAAAAGGGTGGAAGTGCCCCATATGCAAGTGGTTAAAGAGAGTCTGAATGGACATAGTGGCACATTGGGGGTGATTTACTAAAGGCAAATATACTGTGTACTACAAGTCTGGGGGGGGGGGGGTCTGTAATGAGGGGAAGCTCTGCTGATTTCTATCATCCAATCATGTGCAAGCTAAAATTCTGTTTTTTTAATTGTCCTTGCATGTCCCGTCCCCCTCAGATTTACAGCAACTTCACTTCCAAGTGCACTTGTAGTGCACAGTGGATTTGCCTTTAATAAATAAACCCCAATGTCTTTAAAGCTCAAGCCTCCCCCTAAACCACTTATACTAAGCTATCCTAGGCTTTCTCCCCACTCCATTGCTTTGTAGTACTTGCCCTGTGTAAGCTCTGTGTCAGATCATTTTGGCAATAATCCAAAAAATCTATTCAGCCAAGCGCTCACTCCGATGGGGATGAAAGGCATGCCGCTCTCCTCAGGTAGGGAACTCCAACATAAGCACATGAAAGAAAGAAAGGAGGTGCAAACACCTAGTGCATTACCCGTGAACACATTAGATCATTTTGGGCCTGGCCATTCAGAACTGAGAACCGCATCCTCAAGGAGGTCACAAGCTCCCCTATACTTGGAAACACAAGGTATATTTGTGATGGCTGCTATTGAGGTGAAGGAAGCTTTGGAAAGGTCAAGGCTTGAACTAAAAAAAAAAATAGAAAAAGTGCCAGAATCTTTTTAGGTGATTCTCTAATTAAAATATAAGAGCTCATCAGACATTAGAAGAGATGATGATGAGTATTTAAGGGTCCCATGCTAAAACAGTACACACCCCCACAGATAAGGGCACCCTGGTTAGAAATTTAAAGCAAGTTGTATCATATCAGCTAAAAAGTAAGCCTTTAGTGCCCATGGCTTAAAGTCCAACATCAGCCCAAGCCACAATTTCACATGTATTTTTTTTAAATTAGCATACACCTTTTTTTACCAATGTCTTGTGGTGGGTCATAACATTACTGGTCCTTCCTCTTGTTGTTTGTCATCAACTGTGGGTAGTCTTTCCTGCTGCTTAGAACAGTGCTCACGTAGTGACATGTGAGCATCATTTTGGGGTTTCAATAAAGGGTTAAACATTATTATCTCCAGGTTCCTATGTTTACCCTTACAGATACTGTATGTGGATGTGGTGCAATAATTCAAACAACTCAAAAGTTTAGTAATAAAATAAATTTACTTAGCTTGGTTTAAAGATCTATTACAAATGATAAAATATATAAATATATAGAATATATATATATAGAATTATTTAAGTCCAGGGGAGCCTATACTTGTATTCAGAATTCCTGGAAGTGAAAATCCTCTTCTGCCAGATGCACTCTCCTGGTTATACTCCAAAACTAGTTGAAACCAGTTTGAGCAACTCCCAGAGTAAGGAAAGTGAGATCAGAAGTCACAGTATACAGTAGAAGCCAAAGATATACTGCATATAGACATATCCACAGAAGTAAGTACCTATACACTAACATAATTGTTAGCATAAGAGCTATTATTAGGTTTTTTGTAAATTAAACTCTAATAAAAACCTATATTACATTACATGGGGTGCATTTACTAAAGGCAAAAAGACTGTGCCTTTGCCAGTGCAATTGCACCAATTTTACCCCAGAGCTTAGATAATGTAGTAAAGCTCTGCTGATTTCCATCATCTACTTATGTGCAAGCACAAATGCTGTTTTTTTCTTTATTCGTTGCTTCTGATTGGGTATTCTTTACAAAGTGAAGCTTCGCCACATTTACTAAGCTCTGGGAAAATGAGTGCAACTGCACTGTCTACTTGCTTTTAGTAAATCCCGTCCTTTGTGTAGCAGCATTGTGAGCTCAGGCTGGTGTAATAACACATCCCTCATAATGGCCTGGGCTCACAGGAAATCGATTAAATGACCTTGGGCATCAGTGAACCTGGAAGAGGAATAGCAGCAAGATATGGGAGTGGCAGGCCTGCAGGAACAAGTGCAAGAGGGGTCTGCTTTGCAGAACATTACATAAAGTTAAAGTGATTGTAAAGTCTTGTAAAAAATAAAAATAAACAAACATGTTATACTTACCTCCTCTGTGCAGTTGGTTTTGCACAGAGCAGCCTGGATCCTCCTCTTCTTGAGTCCCTCTTCGACACTCCTGGACCCTCCCTCCTGTCCCCCTCCTGGGCACCCGAGCCGAGCTGCAGCTCTGTGTGTCCATTAAGACACAGAGCTGTAGTTCGGCCCCACCTCCTTTCTCTCCTGATTGGCTAATTGACTTTGATTGACAAGCCGCGGGAGCCAATGGCACCCCGACTGTGTCTTAGCCAATCAGGAGGGAGCATCTTGGCTGGCCGGGGGGGACTCGTGAACATCGTTGGACAGAGATGGAGCTCAGGTAAGTGTTAGGGGATGCTGAGAGGGGCTGTTGCATACAGAAGGCTTGTTATCTTAATGTATAGAATGCATTAAGGTAAAAAAACCTTCTGCCTTTACAATTCCTTTATCCAGTTCCCGACCGACTGCCGCCTATTTACTGCGGCAATGTGGCTCTCCTGCACATAGGACTACGATCGCTCCCCGCTGAGAGAGAAGAACGGTCAGCTGTTGTAAACACAGCTGACCGTTCTTCTCCCTGAAATGATCATACAGCCCCTGTGATCCTTCTATATAGGAACACATGTCTCTATGGTCATTTCAGTAGCCACGCCCCCCCCATAGTTAGAATCACTCCCTAGGCTCACATTTAACCCCTTGATCACCCATAATGTTAACCCCTTCCCCGCCAGTGTCATTATTACAGTAACAGTGCATATTTTTAGCACTGATTACTGTAGTAATGTCACTGGTCCCCCCAAAAGTGTCAAAAATGTCAGTTAGGGGTCCGAGCAGTCCGCCGCAATGTTGCAGTCCTGCTAAAAAATTGCAGATCGCCTCCATTACTGGTGAAAAAAAAATAATAAAAATGACATAAATCTTTCCAGTAGTTAGTAGACGCAATAACGTTTGCGCAAACCAATCAAAATACGCTTATATAATTTTTTTTTTTTTTTTACCAAAAATATGTAGCAGAAAACAAAATGGCCTAAAATGTTAAAAAATTTAGATTTTTAATTTTTTTTTGAGAATGTTATATAGCAGAATATGAAATATATATATATATTTTTGCAGAATTGTCGCTCTTTTTTTTGTTTATAGCGAAAAAATAAAAATTGCAGAGGTGATCAAATACCACCAAAAGAAATCTCTATTTGTGGGAAAAAAAGGACATCAATTTTATTTAAGTACAGGACCGTGCAATTGTTCATTAAAGTAACGCAGTGCCAAATTGCAAAATATGACCTGGTCATTAAGGGGGAAAATCTTCTGGTCCAGAAGTGGTTAATAAAAAAAAACATATTCAATCACTTACACTAGCTGTGATAACAAATGTTTTATTGCAATAAATACGTAACTGGATTCAGGAGAAGTTTATGCTTTCCAGAAGTTCAGCTTTATTGTCTCCTGGATGAACCTTGTAAATTATTACAGTGTCAAATTTTATTTAATAATGAATCTGCATTGATGTTTTTTTTATCTGACTACAATCAAACAATATCTACTTCTACATGCCCTATTTTGCTCTCTTGTTTATGATGGCTAATCTTCTGTCTGTGAAATACCCATGTAAAATAAATGAAGGGCAATACCAAAAATTGTCTTTGGAGAAGTATTGAGAGGAAGCCAGAACAGAGGAGTCTATTAAAGTTGCATGAGATGTAGATTACACATGCATGCTTTGCTCGAGCCCAAACATAATATTTGTGACTCTTTTTAACTGCTGTTAATATCATGTCAGGCATGCAATAAATTCCTAAACTTTGGAAACAAAATGCTGTCTTTATTAGATAAGATTTAAAAAGATCAGGTTGCGCCCTTAATTAATTGTCTCTCTTTGATGCATAGTTTCAGGTGAAAGCTTAACACTATTTTCCAGCTATAATTGTCTGCGGAAGATGCAAAGGTCAGGCACCCGCGACCCTGAAGACAGAATCTATTAATTCATGTACGGCTCCAACTGTTGTGTACTTCAGCGTTGTTATCTTTGTATGCAGCATTTATGAATAATGTTAATCAGCTCTTTGTGTATATCTAGCTTATGCTGTGCAACAAATAACAAGGTTTTTTTTTCTGAATGCTCTATTTTCTCAGGCATGAGTACAGAAAACCCCACAAAGAAATATAATTATAACTATAGCTTGTATATGCCGTATTTTCCATGTACATAAAACAGACTATGCAGGTGCCTTGCCGGGTTCTTTAATAGTGTAAAATAACTTATGTGAATGGATAAAAAAAAAAAAAAGTTTTGCAGTATCTTTGGTGGTAACAAAGAATATAGGCTTAGAATAGTCTGTCTGTGTAGATACATTTAGTATGTACATTGCCTGCCATTTTTCACATATATATGCCCAGGTCAGCGTTGCAAATTGAAATCAGATTTGGAAATAAAGAAAACCCGAAAAACAGATTTGAGAATAAAGAAACACAAATATGGTAAAATGATTGAAAAAATGAGAAATTTCTGGGAGTTTAAAAAATTGAGAAGCTTTTGGGTAGCTGTATATGCATTAATAGCCGGAGTAACAGGGCTGACTCTGCCCCTCTCTCCCGATCTAGCATTGCTTAATCTAGGTATAAACAGGGTACCCCCAAAATGTAGATGCATACTCACCCATATATTGACAGCAGCTAGACTGACGGTCACAGGGGCCTGGCGGACCGCCCGACTGCCTACAGTATATGAAGTTGTCAATAGGGTAATGGGCAATTTTCTGAAGACTTTTTCCTTTAGACTTACCAAAACCATATAATATGAGGTCAAACCTAAACACTTTCAATTTGTATGCAATCTGGCAGACCCTTGCACTACATAGAAAAGGTAAATCTGAAGGAAATCTACCAACAAAAGTTGGATAGTGTGTATCCAGCTTAAGAGTGTACTATTCGTATGAAAAGTTCTTTGCTTACTCACAGGATTCTGCCCCAAAGTTCAACATGAACTGGACTGAATGGTCAAAACTGTACCCGGAGTAATAGAACCTCAACTCCACTCTGGTCTACCAATGCTCATGTAATAATTTATGTCTGATGACTATTATCCCAACGTTGGAGGTATTGTTAAGACTGTCCTGTTGATAGTCTAATTATTTCTACCTAAATTCTTCTCATTACTAGTAATCTAATTATAGCAGTCACTCCTGCATATAATACGAGGTTAGCTATGGTACGACTCCTCAACTATGTTAGATAAGGTGGAGCTCTAAGACCAGAGTTATCCAGCTGGTGGCAGGTGGGGGGGGGGGGGGTGCGCTATTTCCGGCACAGTGTGATCCCTAAGGGGTGCCTGGACCGCCCCGCTGGGCTACTCAGTGGTATGTTTTCCTTAGCCCTGTAAAATCCATTTATTATTGATTGTCGCATATGGTTTACTTTGACTACTGATTAAGGAGTGATTGTAAGTATGTCTACTGTGTGTTCAACCTTACTGTTGTGGTAAGGATTTGTTTGCCTTTGTTGTATATTTGAAAATCTTTAATAAAAACTATTGAAATGAAAAAAATGAGACAAAAAGACTAAGATCAACCTTATGAAAAAAATATGCAGTGTATCCCTAGATAAATATATTAAGGGGGGACCTAGCAAAGTAGTCTGACACATGTAACAATATAGAAAATTACTTTAACCGCTTGCCGACTGCGCACAGTATATTTACTGCGGCAGTCAGCCCCGGCCAGGCAGAGTGACGTAATCTACGTTTCTAGCCTGTCACCGGATTTTGAGCCAATAGCGCCTCGTCTCGTTCACAGAGGAGTCTGGGCGTGTGACTGGCGGACCCGATGTCCGCCGGTCACACTACGATCGTCGGTAGAGCGGGAGAAAGGCGGGCGGCTTATGTAAACAAGCCGCCTGTCATTGTCCCCTGTGTAAAAATGGAGATCAGACGGTTCTACTATGTAGAACCGTTGATCTCTGCTTTTACAATAGGAGACCTGTCCCACTACAGTTAGAAACACGCCCCTAGGACACACTTAACCCCTCCCTGTCCAATACAGTTAACCCCTTCCCTGCCAGTGTCTTTTTTACAGTAACAGTGCATATGTATAGCACTGATAACTGTAGTAATGTCACTGGTACCCCCAAAACTGTCAAAAATGTCAGTCAAGGGTCCGATCTGTCCGCCGCAATGTCGCAGCACCGAAAAAAAAATCGCAGATCGCCGCCATTACTCGTTAAAAAAAAACACCAAAAATGACAAAAATCTTTCCCTTTGTTAGTAAACGCGATAACTTTTGCGCAAACCAATCAAAATACGCTTTTTGCGATTTTTTTTACCAAACATATGTAGCATAAAACAAATTGGCCGAAAATGTTAAAAAATTAGATTTTTACATTTTTTTTTTATATTTCATATAAAAAAAGTGAAAAATATTGTTATTTTTGCAAAATGTACGCTCTTTTTTTGTTTATAGCGCATGATCAAAAAATCGCACAGGTGATCAAATACCACCAGAAAGAAAGCTCTGTTTGTGGGAAAAAAAGGACGTGAAATTCGTTTAGGTACAGCGTCGCACGACCGCGCAATTGTCCGTTAAAATCACGCAGTAAAAAATCGCAAAAATAACCCTGGTCAGGAAGGGGGTAAAATCTTCCGGGGCTTAAGTGGTTAATAAACACTAATAATCTAGAAGATGCGAAACCCACTATCCAACTAATAAAATAAAATCATAATTGGCCAATTAATAAAAACACAACCATGGAAGCTGCGGGGGAAATTGTGTAACCCCCCCCCACAAAAAAAGAAGTGTGTGCTCTGGGGGGGGGCACAGTCTACAAAATATGGATCAAAAACATAAAAATTCCTCCTCCATATTCTAATATATAGCTCCTAACTTGATGTTCTTCAGAATTCCTACAAGGGATCCTTTGGTAGAATATATTCCAGGACTAGTGTATGATTGAATATTGTTTAAAGTCCATTAAAAGGATCTTCTCCGGGATCAAATCCACATAAAGACAATATTAACTCCATATGGCTGGTGGTATTTAAACTCCTTTGGTCTTTAGCTTAAAGCAACCCACATATGAACAATGTGATGGGCCACTACATGTGGTTAATGACATTTAAAGTCCATGAGGGTGTCCTTCAATAAAATGTGTTATAAGACCAGCCCCCATACAGTATAAGCAGAATGTAGTGAATATTGGCATATGTATCAAACATCAGGCATAACTGGTAAACTCCCAGTGAGAGATGCCCCTGTCATTACATATGGCACTCATATAGCTTATAACATGGCATCTTCTGCCCTCCCTTTGTTGGCAACTAGATAGACACAGGAGAACTCCTACAACTGTGTGGTATATGATTCATCATTGCCCAGTGTGGGAGCCACCAGTTTCGATCAGAGAAGACTTACCAAGCCATTAAACACTCAAGTAGAGAAAATGTACTTAGCCAGCCATGTGGATATTGAGAGGTGCAAGCTGTACTTATAGCAAGTGGAGGTTTGTGAGTCCATATACAGGGAGGTCAAAGTTCCTTAGATAAATAAAGGAGATAGGGGAGGAGTTATCCCAGAAACTGGCAGCATGGGATTAAGGCTGGAAGCCTGACCAGTTTTCGCTGGTCACGCCAACTGCTTTAGAGGCAACTGTTACCTAATAGGGATGGCAAACTCATGCTCAGGCCGAACATTTGCCTGTTCAGCTGTCCACTGAACACCCAAATTCTTATGTCACATGCCCAAAGTGCACCAGAAGGGGGCGGTGCCACAGGATGAAGTAGCCAGGTGGTCCTGCCCCTTACCTCTATAAGAAATGTCTAAGCACAGAGGAAGCATTTGGCGGGGGGCCTCCCAGGAGGTGAGAGCGTTTTTGATTTTTTTGATTTTTAGGATCCGGCAGGCGGCATGATTGGCAATGGCAGAGGGCATGTGGCCTGGTATGGTTCAGGAAGAGGGCGCTCGCTCCCCTTCCCCCCTTTACAGACCTGCCAGGCTGTATGCCAGGGTAAGAGTTTGGTATGGATCTTGTTGGGGACCCCGTGCCGTTTTATTTATTTTTTAATTTTGGAGTGGGGCTCCCCTCCAAATCTATACCAGTTCTGAATGGTCTGGTATGGACTGGGGGGGAGGGGGGGGAACCACACACCATTTTTTTTCTTTATTTTTTCAATAGCCCAGTGATAATTGTAACTGCGAGTCATTTTAAGTGTGATTAGACTCATTTTTTTTTTTAGAAATGTAATTTTTGCTGCAGCATGTTTTATCCATTTTACAGATGTGCCACTTTACAGGGGCATTAAGGGGATCCCCCAGGCACTATAGTTAACCGGTTGCCGACCGCCGCACGACTATATACTGCGGCGGTCAGCCCCGGCCAGGCAGAGTGACGTATCGGTATGTCACTCGCCTGTCACTGACTTGCGAGCCTATCGCGGGCGGGCGCGCGCCCGCCGAGCCGCGCGCGCCCGCCGCGGCTCGTTCACAGACAAGTCAGTGCGTGTGACCGGCGGACTCGATGTCCGCCAGTCACACTGCGATCGCTCCTGTGAAGGGAGAAAGACAGAGCAGCTTGTGTAAACAAGCTGCCTGTCAGTTCTCCCTGTGTAAAAGTGAAGATCTGTCCGTTCTACTATGTAGAACGGTTGATCTTTGCTTTTACACCAATAGGAATGTCCCTACACAGTTAGAATCACGCCCCTAGGACACACTTAACCCCTCCCTGTCCAATAAAGTTAACCCCTTCCCTGCAAGTGTCATTTTTGCAGTAACAGTGCATATGTATAGCACTGATTACTGCAGTAATGTCACTGGCACCCCCAAAAGTGTCAAAAATGTCAGTCAAGGGTCCGATCTGTCCGCCGCAATGTCGCAGTACCGAAAAAAAAATCGCAGATCGCCGCCATTACGCGTTAAAAAAAAAAAACACCAAAAATGACAAAAATCTTTCCCTTTGTTAGTAAACGCGATAACTTTTGCGCAAACCAATCAAAATACGCTTTTTGCGATTTTTTTTACCAAACATAGGTAGCATAAAACAAATTGGCCGAAAAATGTTAAAAAATTTTGATTTTTACTTTTTTTTTGGGGAATTTCATATAAAAAAATGTGAAAAATATTGTTATTTTTGCAAAATTTACGCTCTTTTTTTGTTTATAGCGCGTGATCAAAAAATCGCACAGGTGATCAAATACCACCAAAAGAAAGCTCAGTTTGTGGGAAAAAAAGGACGTCAAATTCGTTTAGGTACAGCGTCGCACGACCGCGCAATTGTCCGTTAAAGTCACGCAGTAAAAAATCGCAAAAAAACCCCTGGTCCTTTAGCAGCCAAATCCTCCGGGGCTTAAGTGGTTAAAGGATTTTTTAATTTTTATTGTTGCATTTAAGCATACATAAAATCACTGCTCCTGAAAAAAATATTGTTTTAATCTTTTTTTTTATTAAAAAATGTCCCCTAGGGCAGTACTCAGACCCCCATACCCCTTTTATGGCCATTTACTTGCATATAAGCCTTCAAAATGGGCACTTTTGATTTTTCCCGTTGAGCTCCCTTAGACTTCAATGGGATTCACTGTTCATGTTAGAACCATTTCCCCTGTCCGGGAGTTCTGCTGCAAACCGAACAGGGGATGTTTTGCCCATCCCTATCACCTAACGTAACTCTATCCATATGTAATGGCCCATCACATTGTTCATATGTGGGTTGATTGAATACTACAGCCCAAAGGAATTTAAATACCACTGCCCATATGGAGGTTATATTGTCTATAGGTGGATTGGATTCCTTAAAAATTCATGAGAATATTATTTAACAGACTTTGAACAATATTCAACTATAAACCAGTCTTGGAATTTATTCTACTAAAGTATCTCTGTTAGGAATCCTGAAGAACTTGAAGTTACAACAAGCTATATATTAAAAAAAGGAGGAGGAATTTTTCTGATCTGGTTTATTTAGACTGTGCCCCCCACTGGGGCACACACATTTATGAACACTTGATATCACATTTTCTCCCTTTTTCCCCCTTTTTTTTGGGGGGGGGGAGATGTTTACACAATTTCCCTGCAGCTTCCATGGTTATTTTTTTAATAGTTGGCCAATTATGATTTGATTTTATTAGTTGGATGGTGAGTTTTGTATTTTCCAGATTATTAGTGTTTAATAAACTCATTTTCTATATTGTCACTACTTTGCTAGGTCCTCTTATAATATATTTATTTTGTGATACACTGCACATTTTTTCATAATGAGGTTGAGCTTAGTCTGGTTTTTATTTATTTTTTTTCCTATTTTTCATTCAGTATATTAATGCACCGACAGTTCCCTCGTAATAGAACTTAATCAAAGTTCATCATTTACTAACCAAAAAAAAAAAATAATTATTTTTCCCCCACCCCCTCCCCACCTGTCTTTAGGACACAATGTATTCCTTTTTTTTTGACTAATATTATTGAAAATGAAAGTGTTTCCTTAGCATTGTTTAAATTTGGAAATAGAAGAAAATGGTTAGAGCAGACCTGATGTTTTTGTTTTGCTTTCTGGAGCCCCGATTTGGAGATATTCCTTCACTTTCTCATAGGCCAGGAACTAAAAGAATAGGGGAACTAAGCATTAGGCCCATATGACAGGGTTTTGTTAGTGCTGGGACCACATGGGGTCAAAGTTTAGGGAACTAAGTATTGAGAGGATGTAGTCACAAACCCTGTCGAAATAACAGAAAAAGATATTGCGCTCAGTAAAATTGAACAATACCTAAAGCAGCACCTGTTTACTATACGAATACCAAAGATGAACAAAGATACAAATACACAGAATCAAGTGCGCTTCCAGATATATCAAACTAAAAAGTGCTTCAATCGAAATAAATATGAACCATATAAAGTCCAAGTGCAAATTATTCTGAAAAAACTCAGAAAGAAGGTGAAGAGACCATCCTCCCAATGATGTACCGTGTAAAGTCCTGAATTCACCAGCAGCATGAATAGTAATAAATAATCTACACAATCCTCTGCTCTCCATTCGTAAAAAATGAGCCTCTTCCCAAAAAATATGGATCCCCAACTACAGAGATAAAGACAGTATGTTACATGTCAGATACCTCCAGGCATCCTGCAACTCGCCACATCCAACCACCATGCTTCCAGCAACAATTCAAATCTGTAAAGAGAAGCTCACGCAACCTCGGGCAATAAGCTTTAATAAAGGACAATAACACAGTACATTGGAATTGCACTCACACTTTTTCTTTAAGGCAATCGCTTTACAGCATTCCAACAGGAGCTACTCGCTCCTCCCGTCCCTCCAGATGGCGACTCAGCGGTCTCCTCATCCGCGGCTACCGCCGCTGTATCCCCGCTCTCCTTCACTTCTTGTGTTGCTTGGTCACCGGATGCCGGTTCCAGTGCGCCTGCGCACTATACCGACGTGATCAATGGCGCCTCAGGAGAGCCTCAGCCAAAGCCGAAGCCACAAGTTGTTCCGGCATCCGGTGACCAGGCAACACAGGAAGTGAAGGAGAGCGGGGATACAGCGGCGGTAGCCGAGGATGAGGAGACCGCTGAGTCGCCATCTGGAGGGACGGGAGGAGCGAGTAGCTCCTGCTTGAATGCTGTAAAGCGATTGCCTTAAAGAAAAAGTGTGAGTGCAATTCCAATGTACTGTGTTATTGTCCTTTATTAAAGCTTTATTGCCCGAGGTTGCGTGCGCTTCTCTTTACAGATTTGAATTGTTTTGATCCGCCCCCCCCCCCCCAGTGGAGTGAGAGAGGAGCAGCAGCAACCGGGACATTTCAGCTTAAAAGCATACAAACAAAGCAGGTGAACACATAGACAGCGCCATGGGCTGGTGAAGTACTCCTCTTTGTACTTGTTGTATATCAGCATGTGCAGGATCTGTTCTTTTTGATGCTTCCAGCAACAGGATCCCGAGCGGCTCCAAACTTTGAAAATCCAGGCCAAACAGAGGCTGTACAAACTGTGATGTATAAAGTGTGAAAACTTCTAGGTAAGTATTTATTTAAAATATAGACAGGTACTCACATTTTAAAAGCAGATTCATGCAATAAAACATAAACGCCTTGCCAGAATGCTGCCTAGGTGGGCGTGAATACCTCAAAAGGTCAGGCCCATCCCCACGCGTTTCGTATCAGAGTGTGTCATCAGAGGATAACAAGCTTCTTGCATTCTGGACATTCATCCATCCATGGGAGCCACAGCATCTGCCGTCTGGGAATCACTGGCGTGCTCGCGACATGTTTTGGAGCATGCGCACTGCCTTGAAGTGCCAGCGTGCGCTCCTTTTTCAAGCATGATTCCCAGACGACAGACAATGTGGCTCACAGACAATGTGACTCACCTGCGGTCCAACCCTCGGACTCATTCTCTCACTCCATCACCACTTTCTGCTGGACAGGACCACGAGACAAGAGGCACCCTATTGACCAAAGAGGCAGCCCCAGAAGACCCCGGACACCAAATCACTCAGGTACCTGCATCCACTTACTACAATGTAAGTTTTTATTGCATCCTGTAACATTAAACTTTTACAATCCTACTCAGAGGCGCCTGCTTCTCTCTGCTTTTTACATGTTTGGAGCCCGCTTCTGCTCCCCTCCAGGCTGGCCCTGAGCTCACAGATTGTATCCAATTTTTACATGGACAGCAAGGATAGTCTGTAAGAATACCCTATGGACATTCATTAGCTTCCACATGCCCTCTGCTTGTGCCACTATGTATACAGTATATATTTTTTCATGTTTATTGGTGTCAGTAAGGCAGTGGACAGTGTCAGTAGTTTTTATGTTTTTATTGTTTTTTACAATTTTTTTTTTTTATTACAATTTGCTTAGGAGCCCTGTTAGGTTTAGTGATCAGGAGTCTAAACAGGGGGAATCTGCACCACGCAGGGTGACTAGGGTGTGCCCAGGCCCACTTGGCACACCCTATGCGCACGCCTATGCATGTGATGTAACTGTTTATTGACAGATATTTGACTGCCCAGCTCCAGCAGTCCACTAGCACCAGGACATAGTTAACATTATAATTACAAACAATTTTGTGACACACTGTCAATTTCAGTTGTCTTAGCTCAATCATTTTTACATAATACGAAAAAATATGCATCACCCATTTTTATTTTTACACTTTTTTGAGAATAAACATAGTAATTGTAATGCGAATAGCATCTTTTGATTTTTAATAATAAAGGTTTATTTCTCTCTTTAAAGTTTAAAATTAACAGCTAACGTTTGGTCTTTAAGGAGGTGTTTCATTTTTCCCAAGTCCTTTTCTTCTTCCAATGTTTTCCTAGTGGTGATTCTGTCTCAGCACTTATGTAACCAATAAAGAATTTATACTAAGAAGCATCTGAGTTGCCGGCTCCGATTATTATGGATTTTTCCTAGTGGTGGCAGCCTCACATAATGCAGACAACAGCACAGATGCTGCTCTCCGCATTATTATATGATGAAGGAAAGGTGCCCCGGTCATGCCCTCTTACAGTATTTTCGTAGTCAGCTTGGACAAAGCACAGGCTCACAATATATTTGGCAGCCTCAATGTAAGTTTGTCTTCCAGGAAAAAAGGAAGCAGAACAGTTATTTTTAGTGATTTAAAAATATAGTGTTTTAACCACCTGCCGACCACCCGCTGCATATATACTGCAGCAGGCTGGCTTGGCTGCGAGAATCGCCGTACCTGTATAGCAATCCATGGGAGTGATCCTGGGGGCGAGCGTGCGCCGCCGCGCTCCCACCCCCACTAGGCAGCAGGGATGCCGATCCACAGGACCGGGGGCACCGATTGCCGCCGGGCACCCGCGATCACTCCCCACTGACAGAGAACACTGGTCAGCTGTTGTAAACACAGCCGACCGTTGTTCTCTCTGAAATGATCACAGAGTGCCTGTGATCCTTCTATATAGGATCACAGGTCTCTATGGTCATTTCACAAGTCCCTCCCCCCACAGTTAAAAAACACTCCCCTAGGTTCACAATTAACCCTTTTATCCCCCCCCAGGTTAACCCCTTCCCTGCCATTGCCATTATTACAGTAACAGTGCATATTTTTAGCACTGATTACTGTAGTAATGTCACTGGTCCCCCCCCCAAAAGTATCAACAATTTCAGTTTATGGGTCCAATCTGTCTGCTGCCCACTAAAAATCACAGATCACCGCCATTACTAGTAAAAAAAAATAAATAAAAAAAAAACATAAAAAAGACATAAATCTTTCCCCTAGTTTGTAGACGTGATAACTTTTGCACAAACCAATCAAAATATTATTGGGATTTTGTTTACCAAAAATATGTAGCAGAATACAAACTAATATTTAATAATTAATAAAAGGATTAAAAAATAGATTTTTATTTATTTTTTTTATTTTTTTTGGGGAATGTTATATAGCAGAAAGTGAAAAATTTAGGTTGCTCTTTTTTTGTTTATAGCTTAAAAAATAAAAATCGCAGAGGTGATCAAATACCACCAAAATAAATCTCTATTTGTGAGAAAAAAGGACATCAATTATTTTTGTGTACAGCATCGCACGACCGCGCAATTGTCCGTTAAAATTGCGCAGTGCCTAATCCCAAAAAATAGCCTGATCATTTAGGGGGTAAAACCATCTGGTCCAGAACTGTTTTTTCAAGTCATTTCAGAAATACTGTATCATATTTTTTTGTACACAGCAGTATTATAAAGGAAAGCCATACCTATCTCCCAATCGATGACTCCTTGACAGACAATTTTCATTACAAAGGGACACTGTAAGAAGCAGAAGTGGAGGGGCTGAAGGATACTTCTCTAGTAGAAATATTGACATATGAGGATCTAGTCAGATAAAAAAGATGGTTCACACAATTCAACAAGAAAATGGGATATCTTATAATTGAAAATTAAAAACTGTAGGAGGTCACAATTTCACTTTTAAAACTCCTTTCTCCTGTGTTCTTGACTAATCCCTTTCAATCCCCAGCAGATATCAACCAAAGATAGTTTGTTTAGCCCACGTAATCTAATGAACAAGTCATTTCACCTCCAGGACTTGGTCATTTTTCGATTTATTAGCTGAGCTAGTGCATTTCGTTCTGAGATGGAGAGAAAAAAATGCTACAGCACTGACAAATCCATGATCTTTATTGAAGTTATATTAGTGCTATCTATCAGTGTTGAGGTGGAAAAAAAACACACATAACCTTTACCAAAATCCGGCACCTATCAGCAATCAGCTTCTTGCTGTGAATTTTGTTCTTAGTGACAACAAAGTCATTTTTTTCAAATTACAGCATGTAATGATTTTGTCAAAGTAAGAATAAAGCACATTTATTGCCTGCCACCAAATGACGTCATTACGTTAATTGGCACAACGTTGAAAAGGGGCAGTGGGAATGGAAAAAGACAGAAGTCTGGTGCAGTTTATTTATTTTTTAACATTGTGCAGTTTCTAAGCAGTTATTTGTTAAAGTGACACTGCAGGGTCAAAAGTAAACTAAGCCAAGCTTGAAAAAAAAAAATATATATATATATATATATATATATATATATATATATATATATATATATATATATATATTACCCTTTTGGCAGTTTGTGTATTGAAACTCTGCTATTTTGCTGATACCCACCAAGTCAGTTGAATATCTGCTCTTTCCACTGCACACTGAGGTATAACTTGTACTAATGTAGAAGCTGTTGGAAGGAACCACAACATGCGGAGGAAGGAGCAGATATTCCCCCACCCAAAAATTTCCAATACCTGCAGCAGCCTTAGATCAGTAATGGGACGGAATTTCAAAATTCAAGCTCCTGGAAGGGTAAGTATATAGCTCCTTCTTTTTCAGGCTTAGCTTATTTGACTTTTGTCCTTTGAGTAACGTGGTGAATTTAAAGGGGGATTCCAATTTTACGATTAGCCTCTTTGAAAGACTGATGGAATGATTTTGCATAAAAAATGGCTGAGCAGCTCCCAAAAAGCAGTCAATCAGTTTTGTAATCATTTTGTTCCAGAACACTTATCCTGTATCCATTACTGCTGCATTAGATTTCATTATGTATGTATGTATGAATGCTTTGGGGCTGACATCTAGTGTCAATTCAGTGTAACTATAACTTGCTATTTTATGTCTGTATATTGTAAAAACCAGATTCCCTGTATGTTGGGCTAGCAAGTTTAGTCCTTAGTAGGGATGGGTGAACGGTCCAGCCTGAGCATAGGTTCGGGCTGAACATTTGCCTGTTCACTAGTTCGCTGATCACCCATATTTGCAAGGTGTTCGCTGGGAGTTTTGCCCAATCAGGGTGTAGTATAAGTAGTATAAGCTGATTGTTAAGAAGCAGGGATGGGAAGCTGGCCGCAGCATCTTTAACAATCAATGAGCAATCAGCTGTCAAAGGGTTTCCCCGCTGACAGCTGAACAAAAAAAAGTGCCAGTAAAAAAAAAAGTGCCGGTTAAATATAGTGCCTGAGGGGTCCCCTTAGTCTGCCTATAAAGTGGTGCATCTTTAGCATGCATTAAACATGCTACAGCAAAAATGACATTTCTAAAGGAAAAAAAATGGGTCAAATCACATTTAAAATGACTAGCGGGTATAATTGCCAGCTCCCGGTTATTAAAAATTAAATACCAGGCTCTTCGGGTCTTGTATAGGTTTTTTTTTTTTTACTTTTCAATAAAACGGCGTGGGGTCCCCCCCATAAAGCAAACCAGACCCCTATCCTGCGTGCCTGGCAGATAAGGAAAGGGGAACCATACCAGGCCACATGCCCTCAACATTGGATGCCTGCTCAGGGGCAGGGGCTCTGCCCCCCCACCCCACAGCACCTT
Organism: Pelophylax lessonae; assembly: GCF_965119305.1. Taxonomy (NCBI): domain Eukaryota; kingdom Metazoa; phylum Chordata; class Amphibia; order Anura; family Ranidae; genus Pelophylax; species Pelophylax lessonae. Next base: position 193,433,445 of record NC_138777.1, on the reverse strand, counting down.
GTCCCCATGTTGATGGAGACAAGGGCCTCTTCCCAACCATCCTGGGCTGTGGTTATTGGGATCTGTGGGTGGGGGGCTTATTGGAATCTGGAAGCCCCCTTTAATAAGGGGCCCCCAGATCCTGCCCCCCCATGTGAATGGGTTTTGGGTACTCCTACCCAATCACCAAAAAAGTGTACAGAAAGTAAATAAACACACGCACACATTTTTGACAAGTCCTTTATTCAAAAAAAACAAAAACAAAATAGAAAAATAGTGTCCCCCCAATGTAAATCAATTGCAAATCACGCCGTCCGCTGACCCAAAAAAAGGAAAAAAAGAAACGCTCTTGTTGAAGGCTTCCCCCAGTCTGCCTGCTCTGCGTTTGAGAGTTCTTATATAGAAAATGGGCAGGGCCATGCCGGAAATGTCTCCTGGAGGCCCTGCCCCTTGTGACATCACCGACCCAGCATGCACCAGTCCTTAAGTCACGAGGGGGCGTGATGTCACCGGTGTGGCCCCACTCATTTGTCTATATAAGAACTGTCAAACCGCGAACAGGCAGATCGCGGTAAGCGTTTAACGAGAGGGGAGCTTTTTTTTTTTCAGGTCAGTGGGTGCGGTAGGCACGGCGGGCGGCATGATTGATGATAGATTTACATCGGGGGACACTATTTTTCTATTTTTTAATTAAGGACTTGTCAAAAACGTGTGTGTTTATTTTATTTGTAAACTTTTTTTGTGAAGTAGGGTTAGGGGTACTATGTACCTGATATCCATTAACATGGGGGGGTGGGATCTGGGGTCCCTCTTGTTAATGGGGGATTCCATATTCCGATAAGCCCTTCACCCGCAGGCCCTGATAACCACAGCCCAGGGTTGTCAGGAAGAGGCCCTTGTAGCCATCAACATAGGGACAAGGTGCTCTAGGGTGGGGGGGGGCAGAGCCATCTGCCCCAGAGCACCCCCCCATGTTGAAGGCATGTGGCCTGGTATGGTTCAGGAGAGGGGCGATCGCTCATCCCCTCCCCTTCTCTGACCTGCCAGGATAAGGGTCTGGTATGAATTTGGGGGGGGGGGACCCTACCCCATTTTTTAAATTTTGGCATGGGCCTGGTATGGACTTGGGGGGGGAGCAAGATTTATACATTCTACAGATGCATCACTTTACAGGAACATTAAGGGGACCCCCCAAGCACTATATTTAAAGGAATTTTACATTTTTATTGTTGTACTTAAAGCATTATTAACCACTTTTGAAATGGAAGGTTTTACCCCCTTAATGACCAGGCCATTTTTTGTAATACGACACTTAGTTATTTTAATTGACAATTGTGCGGTCGTGCAAAGATATACCCCATTAAAATTGATGTCCTTTTTTCCCCACAAATAGAGCTTTCTTTTGGTGGCAACTGTTCTGTGATTTTTATTTTTTGCACTATAATCAAAAAAAAAAAAAGCAATATTTTTGCCTGCTATAAAACATTCCCAATTAAAAAAAAAATCAAAAAATCAAATGTTTTCATCATTTTAGGCCAATGTGTATTCTGCTGCTTATTTTTGGTAAAAAAACATCCCAATAAGTGTATATTGATTGGTTTGCGCAAAAGTTATTGTGTCTACAAACTAGGGGAAAGATTTATGTCATTTATTTAATTTTTTTTACTAGTAATGGCGACGATCTGCGATTTTTAGCGGGACTGCTCGGACAACTAACTGACATTTTTGACACTTTTGGGGCATTATTACAGTAATCAGTGCTAAAAATATGCACTATTACTGTACTAATGACACTGGCAGGGAAGGGGTTAACATCAAGGGATGATAAAAGGGTTAACATTGTCCCTAGGGGGTGTTTTCTAACTGTGGGGGGTTTTCTGGATGAACAAAGAGGCCTGTGTTCCTAAATAGGAGGAATACAGGATCCCTGTGTTCATTACTGGCAGAACAGCGGTCTGCCGTGTTTAGATCGGCAGACCGCCGTTCTGTCTCCACGGGCAGCGACCGCGGGTGCCCGGTGCACATCGTGTCCGCCAGACCCACTGATTGGCTCCCCCTGTGCGAGTCCCCACTAGCTGTCTCACGAAGCGATGTACAGGTATGTCGTTTTGGGGGACAGAGCTGACCTGCCGGAGTAAGTACAGTGGGTGGTCGGCAAAAGGTTAAAATCACTGCTCCTAAAAAAATAATTTTTACAATTTTTTTTTTATTGATTCAAGTCCCCCAGGGCAGTACCCAGACCCCCACACCACTTCTATGACCAATTACTTGTATATAAGCCCTCAAAATGGGCACTTTGTTTATGTTTTCTTGCTTGGCTCCTATAGACTTCAATGGGGTTTGCCATTCGGGTTACAACATTTTCCCTGTTCGGGAGTTCTGTTGTGAACCGAACAGAGGGGTGTTTGGCCCGTCCCTAGTTCTTAGATAGACCTCTCAATTCTCCTTCATGTTCAGTAACCTACCAGTTTTCATACCAGACATAAGGCTGAGAAGATTATTAGCTCTTTACACTTCAAATGACCAGTAAACATCACATGCACTGCATTTTAACAAGTAAAACTATGTTGGATTCAACTGTTGTGTCTTATTGGAGAGTTAAACTGTCTATGGAGGGTGCTTATTCAGCAGGTGACCATACTGGCCAGATGGACTGAGGTCTAAAGGAGGTATGTCAATGCATGAAGTAGTTCTTGAAAAATAAACAGTTTAATATAAATGTAAAAGCTGAATGGATGACATTTAGTTTGCTAAAGCACTTTGTATCATTAACAATGCCTTTTTAACCACTTAACTACTGCCCGCTGCAGTTTTACTGCCGCAGGTTGGCTCTGTCCCGCAAAACTATGTACCTGTACGCCGCTTCGCGGGACCGCTAGCAGGGAGGTGGAGGTGCACACCCATTTACCACAGAAGAAGCTGATCAGCAGGTCCGGCTACCGCGATTGCCACCAGGCACCTGGGATCACTCCTCGTGGAGACAGAACGGCGGTCTGCCATTGTAAACAAGGCAGACCGCTGTTTTGTCAGTTATGAACACAGGGATCCTGTGTTCCTCTTATTTAGGAACACAGGTCTCTGTGTTCATGCAGAAACCCCATCCCTCCACAGTTAGAAAGCACCCTCTAGGGGCATATTTAACCCTTTAAATGCCCCTGGTGTTAACCCCTTCCCTGCCAGTGTCATTAGTGCAGTAACAGTGCATATTTTTAGCACTGAATGCTGTAGTAATGTCACTGTTCCCCCAAAAGTGTAAAAAATGTCAGTTAGGTGTTCGATCTGTCCGCGGCAATGTCGCAGTCCCACTAAAAATCGCTGATCGCCGCCATTAATAGTAAAAAATTTAAAAATGTCATAAATCTTTCCCCTAGTTTGTAAACGTGATAACTTTTGCGCAAACCAATCAATATACACTTATTGTTTTTTTTTTTTACCAAATATGTGGCAGAATACAAATGCAGACCAATTTGATGCAGTGTGTGGCGTATGGTCTGAGCACTGACAGTCTGACCCCCCCCACCCCTTCAACCTCTGCAGCTATGCTGGCAGCACTCATATGTCTATTTCCCAAAGACAACCTCTGGATATGACGCTGAGCACATGCACTCAACTTCTTTGGTTGACCATGGTGAGGCCTGTTCTGAGTGGAACCTGTCCTTTTAAACCTCTGTATGGTCTTGGCCACCGTGCTGCAGCTTAGTTTCAGGGTCTTGGCAATCTTCTTATATCCTAGACCCTTATGTAGAGCAACACTTCTTTTTTTCAATTCCTCAGAGAGTTCTTTGCCATGAGGTTCCATGTTGAACTCCCAGTTACCAGTATGAAAGAGTGAGTGCGATAACACCAAATTTACCACACCTGCTCCCCATTCACACCTGAGACCTTGTAACACTAACGAGTCACATTACACCGGGGAGGAAAAATGGCTAATTGGGCACAATTTGGACATTTTCACTTAGGGGTGTACTCATTTTTTGTTGCCAGCGTTTTAGACATTAATGGCTGTGTGTTGAGTTATTTTAAGGGACAAATGGAAGAGCACAAAAAGCCGCAGTTGAAGATGCAAAAAGTTAAAATCCAAATTTATTTTGCAGGCAAAAAAAATAAAATCATCCAAGATGAAACCAAAACAGTCGGAGACATGGGGGGGAAAAGGGGAGCACGGCGGTTGACGCGTTTCACGGAGTCTTCCGCTTAGTCGTAACCATGCTGTACAATACAAGACACTGCTATATATAGAGGAAAAGGCATTTCAAATAACATGTACCTCCCAGAATGTGCTTGATTGAGCCCACACAGCTGCAGATACTAAATCCCAATTAAGGGCACACAAACAGCCCAGCAGGAATTGTATGTTTGTTTTTGCTTCACCTTTTGTCCAAAAACGCATAGCATTTTAAGGGGACAGCAAATTTACACTGTTACACAAGCTGTACACTCACTACTTTACATTGTAGCAAAGTGTCATTTCTTCAGTGTTGTCACATGAAAAGATATAATAAAATATTTACAAAAATGTGATGGGTGTACTCACTTTTGTGAGATACTGTATATATATATATATATATTGATATAAAATTCTTAGAACTTTGGGTTTTCTAAAGTGACAGTAGGAACCTTAAGATCCACAATATATATATTTATTTATATATATATATTTTTTTTTTTTTTTCAATACAGTATAAGGTTAGTTGATCTTAAGGTTTCGTACAGTCACTTTAGAAAACCCAAAGTTCTAAGAATTTTATATAATTGACGTACAACCAATGTGGAGGAAGGGGGGGGGGCGGGGGAGGGGTGGTACCAGAAATTAATGAATTCTGTTGGCTGAAGCCTAAAAATTGAGGCAGCTACGTTTTCTAGACTAAAAAAGAATAGCGCACACATGCAAAAGAAATGACTATCAAATATGGAGACAATCCATAAATAAAAATGGGGATTTAGTCCCACCATATGGCCATATCGTGCTCAAGCCCACCACTGCGTCAAAGTACCCCATTATCAGTGGGTCCTACACTATCCATAAAAAAGGGGTGAATCCAGCCTCTCTAACCCTTGGAGACAACACTCCTTGCTGGGATAGATGTGCTAATGCACTACAGGGGACTCCTCCTATATCTACTTGATAGTGGTCACTGATAGAGTACAGGTGTGTGTGGGGGATGGGGTGCTCAACCACAGAAGTCTGGTCAGACCGAATACTGCTGGCTCAGGATGGTACTGCTGTGGGTACCTCTATGGGTACTTCTGGCTCAGGCTGGTACTGCTGGGTGGTAATGCTCTGGGTACTGCTGGGTGGTAATGCTCTGGGTACTGCTGGGTCAGGTTGGTACTGCTGGGTGGTAATGCTCTGGGTACTGCTGGCTCAGGCTGGTACTGCTCTGGGTACTGCTGGCTCAGGCTGGTACTGCATCGTGGTAATGCTCTGTGGGTACTGCTGGCTAAGGCTGGTATTGCTGGGTGGTAATGCCCTGGGTACTGCTGGCTAAGGCTGGTACTGCTGGGTGGTAATGCTCTGGGTACTGCTTTGTGCACTGCTGTATGTGCTGCTGTGTGTGCTTCTGGCAGGAAATGCTTACCAGAGAAGAGTGGCGCCGCACTGGATGAAGCCGATGCTTCCTGACTTCCTGCCTCAGTCTGTCTCCTCACAGGCAGGCAGAGTGCATTCAATACCACTCCGCCTGTGACTCACACTGTCAGGATGGAGCCGGAACTATAATGGAAACATTGGCTCCATTCTGACAGCTCCGCTGGCATACGGCTCAACGGCACGGGGGGGCGGGAGCAATGATTTTGTGGGCCACATGTGGCCCGCGGGCCACAGGTTCCCCACCCCTGGTTTAAAGGATGCTTCAAGACTGTCCATAATTTTGGAGGGTGGCCCGAGATTATCCATCATTTTAAGGGGTGCCTTGACTGAAAAAAGGCTGAGAAACACTCAAATAGAGGCTGTGGTAGCTAACTTCCACCTGAAAGAATAATTGTCTGGCTGGCATGATTCTCTGGGTTCAAACTTTTCTAAACCATTGGCCAGTAACAAATATGCAAATCAGGAGTCCTGACTAGGGTTGAGCGGACACCTAGATGTCCGTGTTCGACGGGTTCGGCCGAACTTTAAAAAAAAGTCCGGGTCCGTGTCCCGGACTTTTACCGAACTTTTCCCGGACACCGAACCCCATTGAAGTCAATGGGGACCCGAACTTTAAGGCACTAAAATGGCTCTAAAACACCAAAGGAAAGGGCTAGAGTGCTGCAAATGGCAGCAAAACGTAATTAAGAGCATGGCAAGTGCTCTGCAAACAAATGTGGATAGGGAAATAACTTAAAACAACAAAAAAAAACAGAAAAATAAAACAATGTTCTTCTTCATCTCTGAAGGACGAGGCCCATATGGAGTAGGAGGGAGGTTGAGGTGGTGGTGGATGTGGCGGTGACATAGGCGTGCGCACAGGGTGTGCTGGGTGTGCCTGGGCACACCCTAATCACCTAGGGCACATAGCATTGCCAGTGAGGAGATGGGAAAGATCTCCCTGGGACCTGCTCTGCTCTATTTCTCCTTGCCTACAGGTACATGGCCCCGATACATTACTCTCCCTGCTGGCAAACACATGCATGTGTATTTCAACTTTGGGGTGCACACCTTAATGCAATAGGCTGCGCACACCTATGGGCGGTGTAGGTGGAAGCGGCGGTGGAGGAGGACCAGGGCCGGATTAACAGCATCATGGGCTTGGTGCTGAGGATTTTGAAGGGCCTTAAGGGCCGTGCCTTGCCATGCACCCAGAGGAGGAAGGGTGCAGCCATGCATGCCTAATTTAACATGGGATGCTGTCTCTGAAGCCCATAAACACATCCATGCATCGCCAACTGTCCCTCCTTGTCCGGCCTTCACGCTGTGTGGGGAGGTTCTGAGGGTGCTGCCTGGGAAAGCGAGCATAGAAGCCAGACTTCTGTGTTTACAAGTGACAGAAGAGCGGTAACAGTGAATATGGCCAACCCGGGGCCTATATAAAAGGTAGGGGCCTGGAGCTGCAGCTCCAATAGCCCCTACATTAATCTGGCCCTGAGGAGGAGGACGAGGTAGCCAACACTGCTTCTTTTCAAAAATTTTAAATGAGGGTACACCCCAAAAGAGTGAGAAAGAGCAAAAATGGAACAATGGGTGGGTAAGGTCGGTATCCATTGCTATTCTGCATAAGGTACGGAAAAGTCCCGTGGGATCCATGCCTGGTTCATTTTAATGAACGTGAGCTTGTCCACATTGTCTCTGGACAGGCGGCTGCGCTTGTCTGTTATAACGCCCCCAGCCGTGCTAAATACCCGTTCAGATAATACACTGGCTGCAGGGCACGCCAGCACCTCCAAGGCGTAAAGGGCAAGCTCAGGCCATGTGCCCAATTTGGAGACCCAGAAGTTGAAGGGGGCAGACCCGTCATTCACTACATGTAGGCGTGTGCACACATACTGCTCCACCATGTTGGTAAAATGCTGCCTCCTGCTAAGACGTTCCATCTGAGCTGCTGGTGCTGCTGTTTGTTGTGGCGTGCTGACAAAGCTTTTCCACATTTCGGCCATGCTAACCCTGCCTTCTGAGGTGCTGGCGGTGCCCTGGTTGCGTTGGCGACCTCCTCCTCCTCCTCCTCTGCCTTGTGCTTCCACTGTGGCCCCGCTGTCAGATGGGAATGCCAGCAGCATGGCGTCTACCAGCGTGCGCTTGTACTCGCGCATCTTGCGATCGCGCTCCAGTGAGTGAATTAAGGACGGTACGTTGTCCTTGTAACGGGGATCCAGCAGCGTGGCCACCCAGTAATCAGCACAAGTTAGAATGTGGGCAACTCGGCGGTCGTTGTGGAGACACTGCAGCATGTAATCGCTCATGTGTGCCAGGCTGCCCAGAGGCAACGAAAGGCTGTCCTCTGTGGGAGGTGTATCGTCCGTGTCCTCTGTATCCCCCCAGCCACGCACCAGTGATGGCCATGAGCTGGCCTGGGTGCCACCCTGCTGTGAACATGGTTCCATCTCCTCCTCCAGCTCCTCCTCCTCCTCATCCTCCTCATCCTCCAGAACTGTGCTGCTGCTGGACAATTGCGTCCCTGGCGTTTGCGTGTGCAGGAACCCACCCTCGGAGCCCCTTGCGAATGACTGCCCTGAAAGCCTTGGAAATGTTACCTCTTCATCCTCCTCCTCCTCCTCATCCTGTGCCACATCCTCTTCCATCATCGCCCGAATTGTTTTTTCAAGGAGGCATAGAAGTGGGATAGTTAAGCTGAGAACGGCGTCATTGCCACTGGCCATGTTGGTGGAGTACTCAAAACAGCGCAACAAGGCACACAGGTCTCGCATGGAGGCCCAGTTAAATTAAATAGCGGAATAGAAAATATGATCCAAAAAAAGTGTATGTATATCACACGTACACAACCACACTGGGCCCCAATTACTATTGTTTGTACCCCTAAAAGGCTAGATGAGGAGTAGGGGGAGTATGGAACAGGCAGCACCCTCAAACCTTCAGAAGTATGAGATGAACCCCAACAACTTGGAAAGGTGGATCTCTCTCACACGTACCAACACAGACTATCCCCCAATTTAACTGATCCCCAAAGGTTTTTGATTAAATAGCGGAATAGAAAATATGATCCAAAAAAAGTGTATGTATATCACACGTACACAACCACACTAGGCCCCAATTACTATTGTTTGTACCCCTAAAAGGCTAGATGAGGAGTAGGGGGGGTATGGAACAGGCAGCACCCTCAAACCTTCAGAAGTATGAGATGAACCCCAACAACTTGGAAAGGTGGATCTCTCTCACACGTACCAACACAGACTATCCCCCAATTTAACTGATCCCCAAAGGTTTTTGATTAAATAGCGGAATAGAAAATATGATCCAAAAAAAGTGTATGTATATCACACGTACACAACCACACTAGGCCCCAATTACTATTGTTTGTACCCCTAAAAGGCTAGATGAGGAGTAGGGGGGGTATGGAACAGGCAGCACCCTCAAACCTTCAGAAGTATGAGATGAACCCCAACAACTTGGAAAGGTGGATCTCTCTCACACGTACCAACACAGACTATCCCCCAATTTAACTGATCCCCAAAGGTTTTTGATTAAATAGCGGAATAGAAAATATGATCCAAAAAAAGTGTATGTATATCACACGTACACAACCACACTAGGCCCCAATTACTATTGTTTGTACCCCTAAAAGGCTAGGAGTAGGGGGAGTATGGAACAGGCAGCACCCTCAAACCTTCAGAAGTATGAGATGAACCCCAACAACTTGGAAAGGTGGATCTCTCTCACACGTACCAACACAGACTATCCCCCAATTTAACTGATCCCCAAAGGTTTTTGATTAAATAGCGGAATAGAAAATATGATCCAAAAAAAGTGTATGTATATCACACGTACACAACCACACTAGGCCCCAATTACTATTGTTTGTACCCCTAAAAGGCTAGATGAGGAGTAGGGGGGGTATGGAACAGGCAGCACCCTCAAATCTTCAGAAGTATGAGATGAACCCCAAAAACTTGGAAAGGTGGATCTCTCTCACACGTACCAACACAGACTATCCCCCAATTTAACTGATCCCCAAAGGTTTTTGATTAAATAGCGGAATAGAAAATATGATCCAAAAAAAGTGTATGTATATCACACGTACACAACCACACTAGGCCCCAATTACTATTGTTTGTACCCCTAAAAGGCTAGGAGTAGGGGGAGTATGGAACAGGCAGCACCCTCAAACCTTCAGAAGTATGAGATGAACCCCAACAACTTGGAAAGGTGGATCTCTCTCACACGTACCAACACAGACTATCCCCCAATTTAACTGATCCCCAAAGGTTTTTGATTAAATAGCGGAATAGAAAATATGATCCAAAAAAAGTGTATGTATATCACACGTACACAACCACACTAGGCCCCAATTACTATTGTTTGTACCCCTAAAAGGCTAGATGAGGAGTAGGGGGGGTATGGAACAGGCAGCACCCTCAAATCTTCAGAAGTATGAGATGAACCCCAAAAACTTGGAAAGGTGGATCTCTCTCACACGTACCAACACAGACTATCCCCCAATTTAACTGATCCCCAAAGGTTTTTGATTAAATAGCGGAATAGAAAATATGATCCAAAAAAAGTGTATGTATATCACACGTACACAACCACACTAGGCCCCAATTACTATTGTTTGTACCCCTAAAAGGCTAGATGAGGAGTAGGGGGAGTATGGAACAGGCAGCACCCTCAAATCTTCAGTAGTATGAGATTGTGTTCACTGTACCCCACAAAGATTGAGTTCACTGCACCCCACAATGATTGTGTTCACTGCACCCCACAAAGATTGTGTTCACTGCACCTCACAAAGATTGTGTTCACTGTACCCCCCAAAGATTGTGTTCACTGCACCCCACAAAGATTCTGTTCACTGTACCCCACAAAGATTGTGTTCACTGCACCCTAAAAGGATGTTGTTCACTGCACCCCACAAAGATTGTGTTCACTGCACCCTAAAAGGATGTTGTTCACTGCACCCCAAAAAGATTGTGTTCACTGTACCCCCCCAAAGATTGTGTTCACTGCACCCCACAAAGATTGTGTTCACTGCACCCCAAAAAGATTGTGTTCACTGTACCCCCCAAAGATTGTGTTCACTGCACCCCAAAAAGATTGTGTTCACTGTACCCCCCAAAGATTGTGTTCACTGCACCCCACAAAGATTCTGTTCACTGTACCCCACAAAGATTGTGTTCACTGCACCCCAAAAAGATTGTGTTCACTGTACCCCCCCAAAGATTGTGTTCACTGCACCCCACAAAGATTCTGTTCACTGCACCCCACAAAGGATTTTGTTCACTGCACCCCAAAAAGATTGTGTTCACTGCACCCCAAAAAGGATTTTGATCACTGCACCCCAAAAAGGATGTTGTTCACTGCACCCCAAAAATGATTTTGTTCACTCCACCCCAAAAAGATTGTGTTCACTGCACCCCACAAAGATTGTGTTCACTGCACCCCAAAAAGATTGTGTTCACTGTACCCCCCAAAGATTGTGTTCACTGCACCCCACAAAGATTCTGTTCACTGTACCCCACAAAGATTGTGTTCACTGCACCCCAAAAAGATTGTGTTCACTGCACCCCAAAAAGGATGTTGTTCACTGCACCCCAAAAAGGATGTTGTTCACTCCACCCCAAAAAGATTGTGTTCACTGCACCCCACAAAGATTGTGTTCACTGCACCCCAAAAAGATTGTGTTCACTGCACCCCAAAAATGATTTTGTTCACTGCACCCCAAAAAGGATTTTGTTCACTGCACCCCAAAAAGGATGTTGTTCACTCCACCCCAAAAAGATTGTGTTCACTGCACCCCAAAAAGATTGTGTTCACTGCACCCCACAAAGGATTTTGTTCACTGCACCCCAAAAAGATTGTGTTCACTGCACCCCAAAAAGGATGTTGTTCACTGCACCCCAAAAAGGATTTTGTTCACTGCACCCCAAAAAGATTGTGTTCACTGCACCCCACAAAGGATTTTGTTCACTGCACCCCACAAAGATTGTGTTCACTGCACACCAAAAAGGATTGTGTTCACTGCACCCCAAAAAGATTTTGTTCACTGCACCCCAAAAAGATTGTGTTCACTGCAGCCCAAAAAGATTGTGTTCACTGCAGCCCAAAAAGATTGTGTTCACTGCAGCCCAAAAAGATTGTGTTCACTGCAGCTCACACACAGAAAAATGGATGTGGATCACTGACACCTGCCTATCTCCAATCCCACACCACACAGCAATATCGATTGTAGTTTGTAGAACACAGTTTCCCTAAAATTCAGCAGACTCTGTCCCTAACAGGATTGAGAAGAGATCGTAGATCAGGATTGAGTGCAGATTCACCCCACCCCCCACACAGCAATATCGATTGTAGTTTGTAGAAGACACTGACCCTATAATTCAGCAGACTCTATCCCTAAAATGCCTACAACTCGCCCTGCCTAAACACTCCGACCTGTCCCTCAATTCTATCCGGACACAAATGGTTTTTTCCTGCCTATCTTTCCCTAATCAGCAGCCAGCACATTGATGTGTGCTCTGTCCCTTAGCTAAGCAGCAGAATGACGCTGCTGCGGCGGCTGCCTCGAACTTATAAAGACTTGGTCACATGCTTCAGACGGCCAATCACAGCTACTAAGACATTTGCAGGCATGGCTGGGATGGCTTAAGGCACACCAGTTAAACGATTGTTGATTGGCTGTTGAAAGCCCGCCATGAAAAGAGCGCCAAAGCATGCAAAACCCGGAAATAAAACGACCGAACACGGATTTTTACCCGAACATACAGTAAAGTGTCCGTGTCCGTGTTCGGGTAAAAAAAATCCAATTATTCGGTACGAACACGAATAATACAGTCCGTGTTCGCTCAACACTAGTCCTGACAACAGGTGATGGGGGTCAGTACTTACATCCTATGTATTTTTCATCAGACTGGTTCCCTTTGACCCTTTATGGTGTTTTGTTAAAATATCACTTATAGAGATTAAAAACGAACAAGGTTTAGCACCTTTGCTGCATACAGTAACGATCATTCTAATAACAAATATTAAAGCTTCCTGGCTGGCTAGTAAATAAGTGCAGGAGGACTATGATTTATGTGCATTTTTAGTAAATTGCCCTTTATCTTATTTACAACTTTTCTACTTATAAATGTACTGAACATTATGCCTTTTGCCTTTCGCAAAATGAGCATTACTCCACTGATGTAGAAAACCTGAAATCTTACTTTGGTCACTTCACAATTCTCTGTTTCATACTGCTTCAAGCAAAAGATATTTGCAACTTGTGATATTTAAGACTGTTTGGCATTAGCTCCCAGATACAATTCTTGGCCCTGAGAATCAGTGTGACAAGTTACTGCACGCCAAAATCTCCAGGAGATTATTAACACTCAGTTAAACAGATGCTTACGATGCCAAATAAAACTTGCTTTTAATTCTTTAGAAAATATACATTTTTATTGCTCAAGAAGCAACTTAAAAGACTAACATGCCTAAAAAAAAAAAAAAAAAAAAAAAAAGCATAGCCAGTATGTAAAGAAAAAACACTTGTTGTAGGAGGATGGTTTCAGTTATCCATTTATCCTTATCTAAAAGCAAAAATGTAATATATATTACAGTTTACCAGTCCTTAGATGTGGTAGCATTAATTTTCCTATGCTCAGGATTGATCTTCCCTTGATTTTTGCTTGGTCATCCTGCAGGAACATTACTAGGGTTGTAAAAGAGTCGGGTCATGTTTGGGCACCGTATGGAAATGAATGATGCTGACGAGTGGGTATGGCTAAATTGTGGTAGACAAGGCAGTAGGACAGTGGAGCGTCTTTAGCATTTGTTCCATAGTGCTTGCACTATGACAGTCTAGAAAACATAATAAACAAGAAAAAAATTGGGGGAGCAAACCCTGAACATGTATATCTAAAGCCGGTGCAGCTATGGACCAAATGACATGTATATTAAAAAAGAATAGCGCACACATGCAAAAGAAATGACTATCAAATATGGAGACAAACCATAAATAAAAATGGGGATTTAGTCCCACCATATGGCCATATCGTGCTCAAGCCCACCACTGCGTCAAAGTACCCCATTATCAGTGGGTCCTACACTATCCATAAAAAAGGGGTGAATGAAGCCTCTCTAACCCTTGGAGACAACACTCCTTGCTGGGAGAGATGTGCAAATGCACTACAGGGGACTCCTCCTATATCTACTTGATAGTGGACACTGATAGAGTACAGGTGTGTGTGTGGGGGGTGGGGTGCTCAACCTCAGAAGTCTGGTCAGACCGAATACATAATACATTTTTTGCTTGTTTATTATATTTATAATATGTTGCCTCCTCACCGCCTGTTTTAAACCCCTAATTCAGGGGTGGGGAACCTGCGGTCCGCACAATCATTGCGTTCCCCCCCCCCTCCGTGCCGCTGAGCCTGTGTATGCCAGCGGAGCTGTCAGAAGGAGCCGATGGCTCCGTCCTGACAGTGCGAGTCACAGAAAAGCTTCATAAAAGGGTGGACCTGGGGCGCAGAGCAGTTCACCCCGAGCCCACCCATTTGTGTGACAATTGCGAATGAAAATGCCACACATGCCATTGGTAGAGGAGGAGGCGGGATGACTCGAGGAGAAGTCGCCGCTGCAGGTAAGTGCACTGGCTTTCTGCATTGAAAGGGGGCACGCTGTGGTCAGTCTGTATTGAAAGGGGGCACACCGTGGTCAGTCTGTATTGAAAGGGGGCACGCTGTGGTCAGTCTGTATTGAAAGGGAGCACGCTGTGGTCAGTCTGTATTGAAAGGGGGCACACTGTGGTCTCTCTGCATTGAAAGGGGGCACGCTGTGGTCAGTCTGCATTGAAAGGGGGCACGCTGTGGTCAGTCTGTATTGAAAGGCGGCACGCTGTGGTCAGTCTGCATTGAAAGGGGGCATGCTGTGGTCAGTCTGCATTGAAAGGGGGCATGCTGTGGTCAGTCTGTATTGAAAGGGGGCATGCTGTGGTCAGCCTGTATTGAAAGGCGGCACGCTGTGGTCAGTCTGCATTGAAAGGGGGCACGCTGTGGTCAGTCTGCATTGAAAGGGGGCATGCTGTGGTCAGTCTGTATTGAAAGGGGGCACGCTGTGGTCAGTCTGTATTGAAAGGGGGCAAGCTGTGGTCAGTCTGTATTGAAAGGGGGCACGCTGTGGTCAGTCTGTATTGAAAGGGGGCACGCTGTGGTAAGTCTGTATTGAAAGGGGGCATGCTGTGGTCAGTCTGCATTGAAAGGGGGCACGCTGTGGTCAGTCTGTATTGAAAGGGGGCACACTGTGGTCAGTCTGTATTGAAAGGGGGCACGCTGTGGTCAGTTTGTTATAATAATATTGTAAAAAAAAAAAAAAAAAATGAATAAAGCAAATGGTAGAAAAATGTAATTAAAAAAAAAAAAAAACTACTGACACCAATGGCAGAACTACCACACAAACATTGCACTTTCGACCGGCCCTGGCGTTCCGCCACCAGGCTGGGAGGGAAGGGCCCCGTCCGGGGGGCCCTTTATGGTTTCTTGCATCGGGGCCCTGAAGGTTCTAGTTACGCCACTGGGGTAGATAGATGACGCTGAAGCCTTGAGGTGAAGATACATACATTTTGAATTTATATTAATGTCAATAAAATGCTGATGATACCCCTGTGGAACATCTAGATGGAAGGTAGGCAAGTTCCATGCACCAAAAGGTTACCACAATAAGCTTGCGTCATGAAGAAAATATTTGGATCTGAAATTGGAGCGCCTCACTGAAATGTTAAAGTTTGAAATTAAGTTTATTCCAAACATAAATTTAGTACAAAAGCCAACGTATTTTGGGGGCCAAACATCATTCTTTTCATCAAGACTTGTGAAGATTTGGGATCAATATGACTTTATAACTTTTTTTTTTTGTAATAGTGTCTTAACACAGCAAAGTTTAGTAGTTTGTTGAAACATAATCATGACATAAAAAAATA
Source organism: Pelophylax lessonae (assembly GCF_965119305.1). Taxonomy (NCBI): domain Eukaryota; kingdom Metazoa; phylum Chordata; class Amphibia; order Anura; family Ranidae; genus Pelophylax; species Pelophylax lessonae. The sequence continues at coordinate 193,417,924 of NC_138777.1, read as the reverse complement.
TTTAAAAATTATAATACATGATCTAACATGATAATCAATAAAGCTAAAAGGTGGCATTTATTACAACAGGGTTTCCTTATTTTATGTAACAGAAATATTGCTCTGTAAGTGTTTTTACTATTTGTTTTTAAAACTAGCTGTCACCTTACCACGAATAGAGATTATTGCAGTGATGTGACAACATCATTAGAATTGAATTATTTAGCCCACAAAGAGACATCCAAACTGTCACTAAGAGTAGAGTCCCTGTGTTGGATGTTATAATCTATCCTGGCATATGAAGTAGGACTGCAGTCAACAAGTCAGCAAGATGGTCTTCAGGCAACTGGAGAAAGTAATAAAAAAATAGTCATGTTGTCTAATGCTAATCCCTTCATTGTAGACTGCACATTTTGTAGTCGGATGACCTTTGTATAAATCATGGGAAAGTGACAGGAATGGCACTCAACACTAATTAGTTCATAACTAGCATTACATGAGATAACAAGCAGTGTATTTGTATAGTAATATTGACTTAAAGAGTAACTCTGCTCTGTGCAACCTTCCACTGGTACGTCAATTTGTGCTTTCCTAGGGGGTAGGGTAAGTTTAAAGAGACATTGGGGTTATTTTACTAAAGGCAAGATACTGTTTACTTTGAAAAGAAGTTCCCCAAAATGTCCTTAACCACTTGCCGACCGCCGCACGACTATTTACTGCGGCGGTCAACCCCTCACAGGCAAAGCGACGTAGTACTACGTTGCTAGCCTGTGAGGGTCTAGGGAGGGAGCGCGCGCCGCCGGAGGTCCCGGCCCCACGGTCACTCGCGATCGTCGGGTGGAGAGGGAGAAAGGCAGGCGGCTAATGTAAACAGGCCGCCTGTCATTCTCCACTGTGTAGGAATAGTGATCATATGGTTCTACTATGTAGGACCGTTGATCACTGTTCCTACACCTCAAGCCACAGCCAATCACAGTAAGAATCACGCCCCTAGGGAAACACATAACTCCTCCCTCTCAAAAAAAGTTAACCCCTTCACTGCCAGTGTAATTTTACAGTAGCAGTGCATATTTATAGCACTGATTACTGTAGTAATGTCACTGGTAACCCCAAAAGTGTCAAAAATGTCAGTCAAGGGTCTTATCTGTCCGCTGCAATGTCGCAGTACCGCAAAAAAAAATCGCAGATCGCCGCCATTACACGTTAAAAAAAAAACAACGAAAATGACAAAAATCTTTCCCTTTGTTAGTAAACGCGATAACTTTTGCGCAAACCAATCAAAATACGCTTTTTGCGATTTTTTTAATGCCAAACATGGGTAGCAGAAAACAAATTGGCCGAAAATGTTAAAAAATTTAGATTTTTACAATTTTTTCGGGGAATTTCATATAAAAAAATGTGAAAAATATTGTTATTTTTTTGCAAAATTGTCGCTCTTTTTTTGTTTATAGCGCATGATCAAAAATTCGCACAGGTGATCAAATACCACCAAAAGAAAGCTCTGTTTGTGGGAAAAAAAGGACATCAAATTTGTTTAGGTACAGCGTCGCACGACCGCGCAATTGTCTGTTAAAATCACGCAGTGCCGAATCGCAAAATTGGCCCTGGTCAGGAAGGGGGTAAAATCTTCCGAGGCTTAAGTGGTTAAATCTTAGTGAATTAGATAAAGCTTTGCTGAAATCCATAATCCAATCCTGTGCAAGCAAAAATTATGTTTTTTTTATCTGCCTTGCATGTGATTGGGTATTTTTTGCAAATTTGACCATGTGTATTAAGCTCCGGTGAAATTCCCTTTGCAAGGTGCAACTTCCCTTTCAAAGTGAGCAGCCTATGTTCCTTTAGTAAATTAAGCCAATTGCTACTTTGCCTATTCAGGCTCTTAGCAAGGTATACTTACCCATCCATACTCTCTCCCCACCTACCTACTGTCATTCTTTTGGTTTATTAGAGTGAAATTATGGGTAGGGGGAAAATGCTATCTTCCCCATGTGACAGTGGATGAGCGGTCAATTGCCAGGCCTGAACATGTAGTAATGTCACCCATGCAGGTAAGGCCTGACACCCTCTAACACAAGAGCTTACTCAGGATGGACTCCTGCAATGGAGACCCAGTTGGCTGCCTTTAGTGATGTTGGGAGATGTTAGTCTTCATCAAGCCTCAACACAGGTCCCTAGTGCTTTCACTATTAACATCAACTGCTCAAGCCTTAAAGAAAGGGGAGGTCTTTTTTCTCCCGAAGTGCATTGGTTGCATTTGTTGCTCCTAGCAATTAAATGTTTCAAAAAGTCCTTCAAGTGAGATGAACTTTTGTACCAGGCACTAATTTGTACACCTCCAGGAATTTACTGTCTGGCAAGCACTTCCTTTACATTATCAGAGAGATAGCAGCCTAGGATCAGAACAGGGTCTACCTCTAATATATTTCAATCATCCATCTGCTTTTTAAAGGAAAAATCACTTTTGGGTAGATCATCGGAACCAATTATCAGTTCTATCGGTATCACACACACACACATCAGGCATCTCCCCAGCAATGGGGAGGCAGCAAGAAAGCATGGATGGGTGAGTATAGCATACCTAGGGGTTTTTTTTTAGCAGACACTTTTACCCTGTCCTAACAGGGCAGGTGACAGTGTATTGTTGAGAAAAAATTATATATATATATATATATATACTTTTTTTATTTTTATCAGTGTTGTTTTTAAAAAAAAATGGGGTGTTAGCGTTTATAAAAAGTATCAATTTATTAGGTTCTGGAGAAATTCTCCTTGGTACATTTCTTTTTTGTAATAGCAAAAAATAATTGTATTTTTTTATGCAATTCAAAGAAAAAAAGTAACAAAATGTAAAAAAAAAGTGCACTTTTTCTTCTTGGTGTATTCATTGGTATAAGTTTAAAAAAAAAAAAAAAAAAGTTACTGTAAAGAAAAAGTATCACTTTTTTTTTATATCAATTGTCTAATTTAAATCTGCTCTGCAGTTAATATTCTTGTACAAAGCATTGCATAGTTAAAAGAACAAAAAATATTAATAAACAAAAAAAATTAAACAAGATAAAAAAAAATGCAAGAAAATAATATTCAAGGAGGAGTTAATCAGGACCGATTAGGGTAAACTGAGGGTTAATAAGATATTGAACAGGAACACAATTTTATTTTCTTTATTTTTTCATAATAAATATTTGTCAGGTTGCTTTAATTGACATCATATGCAGATTGAAGCTCACGCCTTGATCTGCAGGTGAAAGAAACTACTTTATTTCCCAAACTCAATAGGGTTGATTTACTAAAACTGGAGAGTGCAAAATCTGGTGCAGCTGTGCATGTTGGCTAATCGGCTTCTTACGTCGAATTAAGCTTTGACAAAAAAAAAAAAAACTTGGGAGCTGATTGGTTTCTTTGCAGCGCTGCACCAGATTTTGCACTCTCCAGTTTTATTAAATCAACCCCAAAAGGGTCTGGTCCGTAATTGGGGAGGGGGTGGGGTCAGTACATTGTATACATCATACAGATGCAGCGTTTCATAGGCATGTTAAGTGCCCCTCCCCCCCACACCCAAACATGTTATTTAACCGGTTGCCGACTGCGCACAGTATATTTACTGTGGCAGTCAGCCCAGGCCAGGCAGAGTGACGTAGATCTACGTCACTTGCCTGTCACTGCTATTAGAGCCAATAGCGGGCGAGCACGCGCCCGCTGAGGCGCGCGCCCGCTGAGGCTCGTTCAGGGAGGAGTGCGGGCGTGTGACTGGCGGACCCGATGTCCGCCGGTCACTCGCCGATCGTCGGTACAGCGAGAGAAAGGCAGAGCAGCTTATGTAAACAAGCCGCCTGTCATTCTCCCCTGTGTAAAAATAGCATTGTCCCACTACAGTTAGAATCATGCCCCTAGGACACACTTAACCCCTCCCTGTCCAATACAGTTAACCCCTTCCCTGCCAGTGTAATTTTTGCAGTAACAGTGCATATATATCGCACTGATTACTGCAGTAATGTCACTGGTACCCTCAAAAGTGTCAAAAATGTCAGTCAAGGGTCCGATCTGTCCGCCGCAATGTCGCAGTACCGCAAAAAAATCGCAGATCGCCGCCATTACTCGTTAAAAAAAAAACACCAAAAATCTTTCCCTTTGTTAGTAAACGCGATAACTTTTGCGCAAACCAATCAAAATACGCTTTTTGCGATTTTTTTTACCAAACATATGTAGCATAAAACAATTTGGCTGAAAAGGTTAAAAAATTTTGATTTTTACATTTTTTTGGGGGAAATTAATATAAAAAAAAGTGAAAAATATTGTTATTTTTGCAAAAATTACGCTCTTTTTTTGTTTATAGCGCATGATCAAAAAATTGCACAGGTGATCAAATATCACCAAAAGAAAGCTCTGTTTGTGGGAAAAAAAGGACGTGAAATTAGTTTAGGTACAGCGTCGCACGACCGCGCAATCGTCCGTTAAAGTCACGCAGTAAAAAATCGCAAAAAAAACCCTGGTCAGGAAGGGGGTAAAATCTTCCGGGGCTTAAGTGGTTAAAGGAATTTTGCTTTTTTTTTTTTCACAATAGTTTTGTAGAATTTATAGACAAGAATTGTAAGTAAAAGCCAGTTAGTATACAATATAGAAAATAAAAATAAAAATACATAAGCATCCATTTGCAATAACTGTAGCATGTTGCGGCCTCAACCACCTAATTTTGTATTTTTATTGTTTCATTTTAATCATTTTTAAAATTTCTGCTCCCAGCCAAACAGATTTTTTTTACATTTTTTTTTGCTTTGGTGCATGTTTCCCAAGACAGTGCCCACCCCCTGTGTCATTTTTTTGACAATCCCTTGCCTATTGGCCTAGAAAATGACCAACAATGTTTTTACATTTGGCTCCCATTGGCTTTGAAAGGGTTTGGATTCAGCACTTGAGCTTCATTAATGTTTGCTGAACCCGCTTCAAACTGGACCCAGTTACATTTGGCTCATCTCTGATGGAGACACAGAGTTCCCAACAATTTTACATCAGCCTGCAAAATGACTGTCCTTGTATGCAGCTGACAGATCCTATTACTTTTCAATGAGTATTCATTTGTAAACTGTATAATAAACAGTATGCACTTGCAAAATTCTGCTTAGTAACTAATTACATTTCTCTGTGGGGATCATTTTTAATATCAATACCATTAATTCATGCTAACTCATTTAGTTAAGTCAGGTTTATTTACCAATGAATAATGGCAGTATCTGTGTTACTTTACATTTCTGTTATATATATTTATATATATATACACATTTATTTATGTGTTTATTTTTAACAACTACAGCAACCGCAAAGTATGCTGATAGAGAAAACTTTTGACTGCACAAAACGTGTGCTGTATAATTATGGCTTCTTACCACCCCAAACAGATGGCCAGTTAAAGGTTTACGCTTCCAGGTCTGCACCTATCATCTCACTCGTCCGGTTACATCCAACAAAATAAACAATGCATACAAAAAAAAATCAAACACAGTGTGAGACCATCTCCTTTAGGCAGCAGAAGGTGGTTGTGCCTGAGAACTTTGTAAATTTGATAAACTCTGCCTGTTGTGTTACCAGCAGATATACATTATACGGCCAAAGGCTTGGGGACACCTGGCCTTCAAGATATATGGATTTGCTGGACACAGGGGCTGACTGGCAACTTTTGGCCCGGGGGGCAAGTACAAACCAGAGGCCCATGGTGCAGCGACTCGGACCTGCTCCCACTCTCCCTCTTCCCGGCCTCCTCCTGACCCCCATTCCAGGCTGAAGCTCAGCTCCAGATACTCTCTTTTCACAGTGATGAAAAGTCAAAAAAAGGTGCGTAAATCAATAAGTAGAAGCAGCACTAGAAAAATATGTAAATGAAGTGAAAGTGGATAGTAATGCGCTTTAATAGTAAACCAACAATATTAATGTGTAAAACAATCAAATCTTGAAGGTGCAAAAATAGTGCACAAAATTGGAGGACTTCAGAATCATGTGTAAACAAAATACAGTTTATCAATTAAAGTCCATAATCAAACATGGGCAAATAATATGTTCAGTGATGAGTCCACATTTAGATGGTGACTGTGTTCAAATTCCAACGTAGTGAATGGCCTCTTACCATGTGTTAGACAAAACAGAGCCTCCAAATAAACTTGACAATGTGATAATAAAATAACGCCCAGTGATAAAGATGGACTCTTACCAGAGGTAAAAACTTCAAGCAAAGTAGGTAGATGATCCCGTGTTAGCAGGACTGAAGAGGTGGAGCACTCTCCTTGAGGATCCTTCAGATCACATCCCCCCACAGCATCCAGAAAAAAAACTTGGTGCACTCAAGATGAAATGGCCCAAAGATGCATTCCCAAAAGAAAGAAAGGGACTAATAGTGCATTATCCTTTAAAACCAAATTTAATAAAGGCAAATACACTTACAGCAATCCAAGTTAAAAAGATGCAACAAGCTGAAGAACGTCACGGCCATCTGCAGAACGGTATCGTGACAAAATGACAGCGCGACCAGCTCCTTCTGACGCGTTTCCACACAAGGGGTCGTCCACTCACAGGCCGAAACTGGGTTCCTGACCTGGCTATCAGGGGGGGGGTTGGGGATTGCTGGGACAGCTCGGTTGGGCTCCAGTGGGGCATGAAACCGGCTTCTGCTCAGACACAGTTCCACACCATCCATGCTGGGGGGGGGGGGTCTGCGCTCTGTCCTTTTCTTCATCACGCACTCAGTAGGTCAGCGGCAGGGAGTTTTTACTTTTCTTTACCAGGAATCCTTTAGGCATGTCTGTGGCAGAAGCCGTGCAGCCTTACTACGGTGCATCAGAGCGGCCCAGGGGGCAAATTCCCCCCTGCCCCCTGGCCCGGTTCTCCCCTGGCTGGACATCCCATCCAAACCCCCTTCCACTCTGGCTATTACAACTTCCACTCCTCTCTGAAGGCTTTCCAAAAGATTTTAGCATGTTACCAAAAAAAGACCAAGAATTCACATTAAAAACAATTTTCCCAGCACCTTTCCAACTAGCCTGCAGGAAAATATCAAACTGACTCTGTCTAAGAATTCACATTAAGTTTCTAAGTTGGAGCATATGTAGCAGTAAAAAAATGAACTGCTTGTCGACCGTCCTATAGTAGATTTACTGTTACAGGGTGGCAGCGCTGCGCAGGATCACCTATATATACATGATCTTGCACTTTCATGATCTTGCACTTCTACTTCACTGAAGTGAAGTAGAAGATATGTTCCTGAATGAATTTCTCTTCAGGGTCCTAACCTGGCACCCCCTTTCTCACTTCCCATGCATGCTAGCCCCGGTCCACTGACTCTCCACTGGAGTGGTCCCCTTCCTGGGCAGACCCCTGGAAAGATTCCCGGTACTCATGGACACTGTTTTTCCCTGGGATGCTCTGCTTTCAGCTCCACTCGTCAGTATCCTGGACCTCCTGGCTCAGCATCACACACTTGGTCCACTAGGCCGACCACCTGTGACCACCTTCCTTGCTGACAGGAGGAGAGACAGCCGTCACCCTCCTCTCGGGACCTGGCTTCCCGCACAAAGACACCCTGTCACATGTGCCCCCGGCTTTTATGACCTATCCCATGATGCACCACTGTTGTGCCAACTCACTGGGACACTCCCTCAGCCCAGATGAATCATACCCTGGGCATATGCAACATGCAGAAGTACCAATCAGGCTCCCCTGATAAGCAGATAGAGCTGCTAAGCTTTTACCAAACCTAACTTCTACCTAGGAGGGTGCTACAGATGCAAATCACAGCAAACTGTGATACATAGAGTTAAATAATTGTGTTATTTTGTGACACTTCAATAAAGTTTAAAAAAAATAAAAAAGTAAACAGTGTGATACATTGTAACAGTGCATCACACCACCCTTAAACAACACACACACACATAATAGCTTGAGGGCCGGTGTTAACCACTTGCCGACCGCCGCACGACTATCTACGGCGGCGGTCAGCCCCTCACAGGCAAAGTGACGTAGGTCTACGTCGCTCGCCTGTGAGGGTTTAGGGAGCGAGCGCGCGCCGCCGGAGGCGCGCTCCCGCTCCCGCGTGGTCACGGACCCCCCCGCGCGTGTGACCGGCGGACCCGATCGCCGCCGGCCACTCTGCGATCGGCGGGGGAGAGGGAGAAAGTCAGGCAGCTTGTGTAAACAAGCTGCCTGTCATTCTCCTCTCTGTATGAGAGCTGATCACATGGATCTACTATGTAGATCCATTGATCACTCTGCATACAGTTGAAGCCACAGCCAATCACAGTTAGAATCACGCCCCTAGGGACACACACAGCCCCTCCCTCTCAAATAAAGTTAACCCCTTCACTACCAGTGTATTTTTACAGTAACAGTGCATATATATAGCACTGATTACTGTAGAAATGTCACTGGTAACCCCAAAAGTGTCAAAAATGTCAGTCAAGGGTCCGATCTTTCCGCCGCAATGTCGCAGTACCGCAAAAAAAATCGCAGATCGCCGCCATTACGCGTTAAAAAAAAAAACAACAAAAATGACAAAAATCTTTCCCTTTGTTAGTAAACGCAATAACTTTTGCGCAAACCAATCAAAATACGCTTTTTGCGATTTTTTTTACCAAACATAGGTAGCATAAAACAAATTGGCCGAAAATATTAAAAAATTTTGATTTTTACATTTTTTTTGGGGGGAATTTCATATAAAAAAAAGGGAAAAATATTGCTATTTTTGCAAAATTTACGCTCTTTTTTTGTTTATAGCGCGTGATCAAAAAATCGCACAGGTGATCAAATACCGCCAAAAGAAAGCTCTGTTTGTGGGAAAAAAAGGACGCCAAATTCGTTTAGGTACAGCATCGCACGACCGCGCAATTGTCCGTTAAAGTCACGCAGTGCCGAATCGCAAAATACCCTCTGGTCGTTTAGCAGCCAAATCCTCCGGGGCTTAAGTGGTTAATGAGCCCTAGTTGGATTTTTTATGGACCCTGAGGAAGCAAAGGTTATAGACATTGATAGGGACATAGCAGGGTAGTGGTGGATGCCAAGATAAAAATTAAAACCATTTATTAGCTAAGTCTCCAGACTTATTTTTTTATGTAAATGGTTGGCTAGAGTATACAGTACGTTAAAGTACTGCAAGGGAGGGACTTTAACTTAAACCTTCTAATGTCCAACCTCATGGGAGTGATTTATGCCATGCATTTACATGCATTGGTTTTGACATTTTGACACCGACTTTACACTATCCTGCAGAGGACACAGGTTTTAAACGTATTATATGCCATTCATATTGCCTTTGCTGACACAGCTGGGACTTATCTGTGTACTGGTATGTATGAATATTATATTATTTATTTATGAATCATAATGTATAACTACAACTTTACTTATTTATTATTTATTCACTATTTAATGCCTAATGTGCTGGCTCTGTTCAATCAATTTGTTTTCCCTTGTACACAAATGCCAAGCTTTGATTAATTGAAGGAAAATTCTATTTTTAACGCTGTTTTTCACAACCCACATCTTCCCCATCCCAAACGGTTTACTGTATGAGCTTTGTAATTCACAAGAACCTCCATTTTTTTCAAAATATGAGGGGATTCATGAACTGTCATTCCTCCCTTCTATAATTAGAAATCAATCATGAACTCCAAATGTCAAAAAGATGTTTTCCACCAGGGATAGCACAGTGGGGAAAGTGGGTGTAAATGGGGCTTTGCATTTGACTTCAAGTAATTGTAAAGACTTGTTTTTTTTAAATAACAAACATGTTATATTACCTCCTCTATGCAGTGGTTTTGTACAGGGCAGCCCAGATCCTCTTTTTCTCGGGTCCTTCTTTAGTGATCCTGGCTCCTCCCTTTTATTAAGTGCCCCCACAGCAAGCAGATTGCTATGGGGGCACCTGAACTGAGCCACAGATCCTTCTGTCCATTCAGACACGGAGCTGCAGTTTGGCCCCACCCCCTCTTTCTCCTTATTGGCTAATTGACTTTGATTGACAGCAGTGGGAGCCAATGGTGCTACTGCTGCGCCTCAGCCAATCAGGAGGGAGAGTCCCAGATGGCTGAGGCATTTGCGCCCATCACTGAATAGAGATGGGGCTCAGGTAAGTATTGGGGGGGGGGTTGAGGTGGGCTGCTGCACACAGAAGTCTTTTAATCTTAATAGATAGAATTAGGATAAAAAACCTTCTGACTTTACAACCACTTTAACCACTTACCGCAAAGTGACGTAGGGCTACGTCGGCAAACTTTGCGGGGTTATACCGGGATGATGCCTCTAGCTAGAGGCACCATCCCGGTACCGTGGTTTAGAGCCAACGGTCGGCTTTCCGTCGGTAACAACCGATGCGGCTCGGGAGCCGCTCGATGGATGGAGTCCCGATCTAAGCCGGAAGCGACTTCGATCGGGTCTCCGATGACGTAACCCGGAGGCGGCGTCCATGACGTCACTTCCGGGTTACTCTGCTGCAAAAGGCGGCAGATTTAAAAAACGGCTGTATGCAAAAATGCCGTTTCCGGCGTTTTGCATACATGAAAGTGTAGTGGAGGGGTCTAGGGTCTTTTAGACTCTCGATCCCTCCATAAAGTGTACCTGTCACTGCATATTGGTGTCACAAGGGATGTGTACATTGCTTGTGACAGCAATAAAAGTGATTAGATTTTTTTTTTTCTTAAAACCTGTAATAAAATGTAAAAAAAATAAATAAATAGGAAAAAAAAATGTCCCCGTCACCGTTAGCTCGCGCACAAAAGAAAACGTTTTATGGAAGTCGAGCCGCGAATGAAATCAATAGCCATCATTGTGCAACATTCATATAAAAGGTTTATTTAAGTATCATACGAAAAATTCCACTCACATACGATAGCGCCTTTAGACCAGCACTAAGTCTATCCAGCAATCTCCAAGGCCGTGCAATCGCCGCTCCATTCATTCCATTCAGCAAAAGAGATAGAAGAGGAGAAATATAGTCAAATTTCCTATGGGCCACAAAAATATTATCTGATAAAATCCATTTGCAGTTAAAATAGAAAATGGGATTCACAACTAAAAATATGGATTTGTACAGACAAGATCCTGGGCTAAAACTAAAGAAATAAGAAGTTATATTTGTAAAATCTACCGATGTGTTGTAGTTCATAGCAACGAGTGTGTATATATATATATATATATGTATTTTTTTTTTGCATATTACACTTTCAAATTAGCCTTGCATTTCTGGATTACTGGATGTATTTTCCTTTCTACATACCAATACAGAGCACCTGATTCCTAATCTATTAGTCATTCTGTAGAGAGAACCTAATTTCTTGGTGTATTTGCATTTAATATTATGAGTGGGAACACCTTGGTTGCCTGAGAGATGATCAAATATCAACCATACATTCAAGTGGAAAAGTGGAAGTGATCATAATTATGAGAAATATGGATATATGTGCTTGGATTTAAAAATTCTTAACCTTAACTTTATATCTCTTCTAAGCAGAAGGGTTAGAATTGAGAAGCTGTAACACTGCAACTCTGCTGATCTATAATTGCATTATATGCAAAGTGGCCAGAAGAATAAAACCTTTCCATTACCACCTTGGACAAATTATGGCCTTGATAACAGCAGTAAGACAAGACAGTAGCTCTACAAACATATTTTATGTTGCATCCCAATGTATATATACTGTATCTACATATATTTAAAAATGGAGCAAATATCAGTTGCTAGGGTGCACTGGTGGTTTAGAAATCAGCTCTGGGGAACAGAAAATATCCCCAGAACTTACAATTTTCTTTCTGAGGGGTAGTTGTAGGAACTTGGTAATGGGGCAAGTCTATGAAAGATATTTAGATATTGAGATTTACAAAGGAGTTACCTTTGTAAATGTATAAACTTGCAATTTCTTGCATTTACCAACAATGTGATGTGCTGTTGTATCTATATAAATCATAAAAAACAACATGTATAGTATCTCACAAAAGTGAGTACACCCCTCACATTTTTGTAAATATTTTATTATATCTTTTCATGTGACAAAACTAAAGAAATGACACTTTGCTACAATTTAAAGTAGTGAGTATACAGCATGTATAACAGTGTATATTTGATGTTCCCTCAAAATAACTTATCACACAGGCATTAATGTCTAAACCGCTGGCAACAAAAGTGAGTACACCCCCTAAGTGAACTTGTCCAAATTGGGCCCAATTAGCCATTTTCCCTCCCCGGTGTCATGTGCCTCGATAGTGTTACAAGGTCTCTGGTGTGAAATGGGAGCAGGTGTGTTAAATTTGGTCTTATCACTTTCACTCTCTCATACTGCTCACTGGAAGTTCAACATGACACCCCATGGCAAAGAACTCTCTGAGGATTTGAAAAAAATAATTGTCACTTTACATAAAGATGGCCTAGGCTTTAAGAAAATTGCCAAGACCCTGGAACTGAGCTGCAGCACGGTGCCCAAGATAATACAGCGGTTTAACAGGACAGGTTCCACTCAGAACAGGCCTCGCCATGGTCGACCAAAGAAGTTGAGTGCATGTGCTCAGTGTCATATCCAGCAGCTGTCTTTGGGAAATAGGTATATGACTGCTGCCAGCATTGCTGCAGAGGTTTAAGGGGTGGGGGGTCAGCCTGTCAGTGCTCAGACCATATGCCGAACAATGCATCAAATTGGTCTCCATCGCTGTCATCCCAGAAGGAAGCCTCTTCTGAAGATGATGCACAAGGAAGCCCGTAAACAGTTTGCTGAAGACAAGCAGACTAAGGACATGGATTACTGGTACCATGTCCTGTGGTCTGATGAGACCAAGATAAACTTATTTGGTTCAGATGGTGTTAAGCGTGTGTGGCGGCAACCAGGTGAGGAGTACAAAGACAAGTGTGTCTTGCCTACAGTCAAGCATGATGGTGGGAGTGTCATGGTCTGGGGCTGCATGAGTGCTGCTGGCACTGGGGAGCTACAGTTCATTGAGGGAACCATGAATGCCAACATGTACTGTGACATAATGAAGCAGAGTATGATCCCCTCCCTTCAGAGACTGGGCTGCAGGGTAGTATTCCAACATGATACCGACACCAAACACACCTCCAAGATGACCACTGCCTTGCTAAAGAAGCTGAGTGTAAAGGTGATGAACTGGCCAAGCACCTAAACCCTATTGAGCATCTGTAAGGCATCCTCAAACAGAAGATGGAGGATAGCAAGGTCTCTAACATCCACCAGCTCCGTGATGTAGTCATGGAGGAGTGGAAGAGAACTCCAGTGGTAACCTGTGGAGCTCTGGTGAACTCCATGCCCAAGAGGATTAAGGCAGTGCTGGAAAATAATGGTGGCCACACAAAATATTGTGTACTCACTTTTGTTGCCAGCGGTTTAGACATTAATGGCTGTGTGTTGAGTTATTTTGAGGAGACAGCAAATTTACACTGTTATACACTGTTGTACACTCACTAGTTTACATTGTAGCAACGTACAATTTCTTCAGTGTTGTCACATGAAACTATATAATAAAATATTTATAAAAATGTGAGGGGTGTAATCACTTTTGTGAGATACTGTATGTGGAGAAACATATCCACCTAAAAAGTCCCAAAATGATTTAAATAAATGCATTCACCTGTGAGATCCATCGTTTAAAAGTCTCCCTCACCAGCCCGTGTAGACATTGCATCTCACAAGTGGATGCATTTATTTTAATCACTTTGGGACTTTTTAGGTGAACTTGTTTTTTCACATACTTGTTTTGTATGATTTGTATGGATACAATAGCACAATGCATTGTTGGTATATATTTGTTTGTTATCAGATTTGCATATCTGGGAGTACTGTTGTTGGTGTTATTGTTGCACTGATTTAATTTTCACAGATCTAATTTTTCATTATTTTTGTTTTCTTCTTAATTTCTTTACATTTATTTAGTCACAGATATGATGGGTGAGTCGTAAAATTCTTCAAATGTTTAGGATTTTGCACAAGCTATAGTAATGCATAAAAATAATAGGAGTCAACATGCAGTTTAATGTCTATAAAAATGTCTGTACAGTAGAAGACATTCTAGAGCAGGCATCGCTAAATGAGTCAAAATTATATCCGGACTGCCGCAGTACCGCCATTTAGTAGCTGTTCTGCCCAAATCTGTCCCTGCCACTGCTGTCATTCTAATTCTCACAGCCAACAGAGGGAGAAGGGGCAGCTTTTGATGCAGGGTGGGGGCTGCATGAGTTAACAAGCAGGTGATTTGTTGCTAGGATGCAAACCAATCACCAGCTTGCAGCTCCCACCCTCTGGCCAAACCTGCTGTGTCTTCCTTCCTCCTCCCTGTCTGTGTAAGGTTGGAGGGGGGGCGCGATGTGAAGGAGGGCTGAGGACATTAATGGGATCACTGAAAACTGTAATTGAGGGGCTCAGAACAGCTAAGTGGGGGAGCTCAGGACAGTCAAGGGGGAGCTTAGGACATTTAATTAGGACAGTAGGACAGTAATTGGGGGCTTAGTAAAGTAATGGAGGGGCTTAGGACAGTAATGAGGGGCTGTGGACATTAATGGGGTCATTGAGGACAGCAGTGGAGGGGGGGGCAGCTTGGGACAGTAATGAGGGGGGGCTCAGAAAAGTAATGATGGGGCTGAGGACATTAATAAGGTTAAGGATATTATTTGGGTCACTGAGGACTGTATTGGGGGGGAGCTAAAGACTGTATTGGGAGAGCTGAGGACAGTAATTGAGGGGGGGTCTCTGAAGACAATATTGTCAAGGAGGGCTCAGGACAGTAATGGGGGTTAATGACAGTAATGTGAGGGGAGCTAGGGACAGTAATGTGAGGGGGTCTGAGGACAGTAATGTAAGGGGGGCTGAGGACCGTAATGTAAGGAGGGATTTTGATATGAAGGGGAGTAACTGTGATGTGAAGGGGGACTCAGGATGCTGATGTAAGAAAGGAATTGTGATATGAGGCTTGATTCAGATATGTGCATGCCTTAATGGGCTGCCCTACCCAAGCTGAATGGTGCTGCAGCACCATGTGGTTTGGTGCGTGCGAACAAATGCTGTAGGTGCCGATGTGTGGGAGTGCCATTAAGAATCAAAGGCACCCCCATGAATCTGCTAAAGTGCAGTGCATTTCTCTACAGGTTGGGAATGCATGCAATTTCACACATGTTTCCCAGCCACAGAAATGTGGACCTAGCTTAAGAAGAGAGGGAGGCTGTGATGTGAAGGATCTGAGTCATCGCACAAACACACGATTGAGGCCTCTGCTGGAAGAAAATTTTACTGATCGGACCTCGTGAATTTTAATTCAATACCCCCAATCTAGAGGATAATACACACCCTATAGTAGTTAAGAATAATAATGGAAGTCATCAAGTAGTTCCATGACCATACGAAACAAGAAATTGCAGACAAAGTGTTCATGTACTGTAGGTCAAGGCAATCCAAGTTGGCTTCTCTTACAAACTCCTGTAGTAAGTACATTTTGCTCTATAGTACCTAGATATATTTGTCTGCACATTTACTCATAGAGACAGTAATAAAAAGGTATAGGCATACAATAATAGGCCTTGACTGTAACAGGAGACAACAGCGGGAAAGATCCCTGCAGCACACATCACTTGTGTTGATACTGAGACCGGCTATTTTTGTTTTTTTGGTCTACTCACTGGTTGAATGAAAAAAAAAAAAAAACTGAACTTGTCTGTCAGTAAATACATTGAAAAGCTGGCCAAAATAAGCCATGTCCACATCAGAGATTACACTGATTTCCTGGCAAATTGCAATCCAAAAAGTAGTTGGGATCTGACCTGGGTGGGTTGTAACCACAACAACAAACATGGACTAAGTATAATAGATAGCTACTTAACAGATACGTATGTGCTAGATTATGGAATCTGATCAGAATGTCCCCCTTTAGGGACAAGTCTGGAAGTGTTGACGCAGGCCAAGTATCGAATTTGAGATAGGTAGTGGTAAGACAGGCATAACATGCTTAAAGTCAAACCAGGTGCTGATCTCCATGCTAGGGCATCAAGAGAAGCGTAGTTGCAGTCAAGCTAAACATCAGTATTAGGAGATCTCCTAGTCGAAGACAGGAACAAGAGGCAAGAGATAGGGTCATGGTTTTGAGAAATGTTAACCCTCCTCTTATGTTAGGGTCAGAACCGACCCTTTTTCATTTTTGAATGTCTATAAGTATCACATAAATTTGTTTATTGCATCAAGATTTTTTTACTTTGTCAGGAACCTCTATTTAAAGCGGAGTTCCGGGCACAAAATCGACCTAATCGATTTTGTGCCCATCTGCTGGATCTTCTTCACCTGAAAAGAAATTGGATAGCTAGGTATATTTTTTTTTTTTTTACTCACCTTGTAATTCCAGATAGAAAATACTCACCTATTCTGCACTTCCTCCCTCTGTGCCGCGGCTCCGCCGTCACTTCCTGTCTTGCGATGATTCCTGGGAGCTGAACGTCATCGCTCCCAGGAATCAATGCGCCTGCACCGGCCCTTTTCGTCACTTCCGGGGCGATGCCGCATTCCCTGCTAAACAGCTTCTGGGCATGCCCAGAAGCTGTGGAGGAATGCGGCGCCGCACCGGAAGTGACGAGAAGGGCCGGTGCAGGCGCATTCTGGGAGAAGAAGACACGGAAGAGGATGCAGAAGAGGATCACGCCGGCTTCAGCTGCCCACAACAGAGATGGCAACGCTGAAGAAGAAATTTTATAAGTGAGTATTTCTTCTTGCGGGTAAGTGCAAACCGGGACAGATCAGAGGCTAGCCATTGTGGAATGTACTAGCCCTGACTGTCCCGGGGGTATGTTCACTGAAAAAATGTTTTCGTGCCCGGAACTCCGCTTTAAACAATGTAATAGAAAAAGAATCCTTTTCACTAAATTATAAAATACTGTGGTGAAAATTAAGACGTTTATGGTGTTAGGGTCAATTCTGACCCAGTTATAATATAGGATTTTAGGACACTAATAAGTGCCAAAACTAAAATCATAAACACTCTCTGCTTAGTAACACTGACAGCCAATCACCTCTCAACCCTGTGAGCTGTAGTTAGGAAGGGGCCTATCTCTTTTCCTGCTTGTCTGCTTCTCTAAATAAAGTAAAGAAACATAGGACCAATACATTTCAGAGTTGCTGACTTTATTTTACCATTTTTTAAATTTGAAAATGAGAGGTATGCTATCAAAAGAAAGGTCTAAGGGGTCACACCAAAAATATTAAAACCAATCTTTTCAAGGATAAAGAAGCCTAACAAGGTAACCAAGAGGTAAGAAACAAATTGGATGATAAATAATTGTTCCGAGGGTATTTTATGGCTGATTTAAGACACGGATCAAAACCGACCCGTTAACATCATGGATAGAAACAGAAAGCTAACATAAGAGGAGGGTTAAGAGCAGATAAAAGCCCTTAGTGTCAATATGGTCTGCTCAGCCACAGGTAAACAAAAAAAAATAAAAAATAAATAATGAGAGCCTAACCAATTTCTGCAGCAGGCAGAGAGACTCAGAACTCCATGACCTTTAAAATACACAAACAACCTATCATGCAGAGATGCATACTTTTACACTGGTGCATATGCACTTTGGAGTTAGCATGCCTAAATTCATGCCTAAAGTCTACAATTGGAACAAGGCATTAAGACAAAGATAGATGAGGCGGTTGACACAATGTTGTAAGGGGGGATGGGTGCGCTGATAGTGTGTTGAAGCTGCTCCCGGTATTCAGTGCTTTTGAATATAGATAAATGTATATGTGGTGTGGGGTGCGCTAAACAACAAATAAATAATGAATATATAACATATATCTATATGTGAACCAAATCAACAAAAGTAAATATATATAACATATATCAATCTGTGAAGCCAATTAATAATGCAAATCAATTGGTGCATAAACATAAAAGTTCATAAGTGTCCATAAATATTGTGCAGGTGAGTAGAATTGTATTCTATCCAAATAATACATGTATCCACCACCGAATGAAATTCATCCTTACCAAACGGAAATAAATAAGGTGCAACTATAGTTTCTTGTGCTGAAAAATTATCCAATCTCCTTGTGAACAAACACCACGTGTAAATCACCAAGAATTAGCCTCTTACCAGATGGTAATAGGTATGCACTTGTTCAGTGAAACCACCGCCTTGCTTCCTCTTTAAAATCCTGAAGTGGGATGTAGAACCGCTCTACCTTTCTTTCTCCACTAGATGGCAACGAGTACCAGCAAGAAACACAGCCTCATCCTTCTTTACAAGCTCACAAAACCACCGTGTATTAAAAGATAGATGAGGCGGTTGACACAATGCCAGGAGGCAAAGACAAGGGCAATAAACACAGCCAGCAATCATCTAGCAGACGTTAAATCCACAGCTGATGACCAAACAACCACATCACAAATGGAAAACAAGCTTGCAGGCCACCACCAGATAATGGACCATATAGAAGTGCTATTTCTATACAATATTTTATATTCTTTAAAAAGAAAAAAAAAAGAAAAAATCACCAAAACTTACTTAACTTCATCAAGTAAACAAATGTAAACATTAGAGTTCCCAATATCTTATCTGACATTTCTGAGGATGACTCTCTGCTAAGCCAATAATTACCTAACTTCAGTGGATAAATAAACAATATTAGCATTTAAACTTCCAACCTTAAAAAGCAATGACATTTTCTCAAACTTGATGACTTGTACCTGATGATATGGCTAACCTAACCCCATCTAGACTTAATTAAAGAGTCACAAGCAATTATAATTTGAATATTGCCTTTCATAATCTGTTTGCTTGTAATTTTATACTTCGTAATCATTTTATGCTTTATTTGCTTTGGTAATGGCCTTGTGATTTAAACAGTTTTAAAGAGGATATGGCTATACCTAAACACTTGTTTCACTGGCTTTGCTTTGCAAATGTCTATTTTTTTATGCCCTTATCCTTGACCATGCCTTCATGTCAACATTATTTACTGACTTACACAATAGTACTACAGTCCACAAAGGGCCTCAACTTTGATATAGTGGTGTGGCATCCATAGTCAAATGACCCAGAGGTATATATTAGTTATAGCATTGCTTCCATTAAAGGAAGGAAATGTTTAGGGCAATAACCCACAAAAAAAGACCTCCAAGATTGGATGTGTCATTACCTACCTCCTCTTGTAAAAAGAAAAAGAAACTAGCATCATGAAAGCTTCATGCAGTGTGTTTTTAAGCATGGGAAATCCAGTTACTGATCCAAAACAAACAGGTAGCCCCAGTTCAAAAAACTGTACTGTAATTTTCATAGAATGCACTTCCAGATGCTTCTGAATGTTCATAGCATAGAACAAGCATCACTAAATGGCACACCATGGTCTGAGTCCAGATCAAGGCAATGTCCTATCCAGACTGTCGGGTTACCACCATTTAGTAGCCGTTCTGGCCAAAGCTCTCCCCGCTGCCACTGTCATTCTCATTCTCACAGAGCTAACAGCGGGAGGTGGGACAGCTCTGGATGGAGGGTGGGGCTGCACAAATTAACAAGCAGGTGATTGGTTAGTAGGATGCAGGTGGTCCTAGCAGCCGTTTACCAGCCTGCAGCTCCCACCCTCTGGCCAAACCTGCTGTGCCTCCCATCCTCCTCCCTGGCTGTGTAACGTAGGACAGGTGGGGGCAATGTGAAGGGGGCCTGTGGACAATAATAGAATTACTGAAAACTGTAATGGAGGGGCTCAGAACAGTTAGGGGGGATCTCAGGATCAAGGGGGAACTCAGGACAGTTAAAGGGGGGAGGAATTCAGGACAGTTAAGAGGGAGCTTAGGACAGTAATGAGGGGCTGAGGACATTAATGGGTTCACTAAGAACAGTAATGGGGGGGGGGCAGGAAACTAACAGTAGACCCAAAGGACAACAATGTAGTTGTTAAGGACATTAATGAGGTCACTGGGGACTGGGGGGAGGTGAGGACTGTAATGGGAGGAGCTGAGGACAGTAATATGAGGCTGAGGATAGTAATGTAAATATGAAAATAATTTTATATTTGTTTTATTTTATTTATTTTTTTGTTCTTAGGATAGTAATGTAAAGGGGGGGGGTTGATGTGAAGGGGAGTGACTGTGATGTGAAGGGGGACTGAAGATGTTGATGTAATAATGGGATTTTGATATGAGGCTTGATTCAAAACTGTGCATGTGTGTTTGCACAAGTACATCATGGGTAGTGCAGCCAATTCATTTTAATGGGTTGCCCTACCCATGAGAAATGCAGGGAAAGAAGTCCTACCTCCGCATCGAGCTGTATGGTGCTGCGGCACTATGTGGTTTGGTGCGTGCAAATATGTGCTGTAGGTGCTGCTGTGTGGGGCTGCCAATAAGAATGAATGGCATCCCCACACATCTGCTAAAGTGCAGTGCATTTCTCTGTAGGTTGGGAATGCATGCGATTTCACACATGTTTCCCAGTCACAGAGATGTAAACCTAGCCTAAGAAGAGAGGGGGGCTTGTAATGTGAAAGATCCAAGTTATTACACAAATATGCGATTTGGACCTCTGCAAGAAGAAAATTTTAGTGACTGGACCTCATTGAATTTTAACTCAATACCCCTGATATGGAATATACATATGACAAATCCATTGAAGGATATGTGTACAATAACTGTAAGTACACACTACATTTCAACTTGTCCTTGAAGTGAAGGCATTAAAGATTTTTTTTTTTTCACTTTGACTTTTTCTTTGTTAAGCTAAGTCTGATAGCTGTTCTGTTATCTT
Source organism: Pelophylax lessonae (assembly GCF_965119305.1). Lineage (NCBI taxonomy): Eukaryota > Metazoa > Chordata > Amphibia > Anura > Ranidae > Pelophylax > Pelophylax lessonae. The sequence goes on along the minus strand of NC_138777.1, from coordinate 193,397,196 downwards.
TTCTTCCAAAACCGACTCTTTATTTACAGTAGTTGTATTTTTCTCTTTAATATTTTTTTCTCTTTTATTTGACATTAATAACTTATTAAATGAAGAATGTGTTCTGTTGTAGGAACTGTTGTTTGGTATTGTGTTCTTGTTTCTAATCATTCCCATGAACTAAAATCAAGGACAAACTGTATTATTTCAATGTAGTTGTGGTTAAGGGAATTATATTTTTTTTTTTTCCAAAAAAGGACTATTATTATTATCATTTTTTTTTTAAACAAAACTATGCATTTGATTTACATGGATATTTGAGATTTAGAATTCTGTGATGTTACAGTCTTACAACAATATATTAAAAAAAAAAAAAAAACAGATAAAATATTATTAGTGAGCAATTGAGTGTTACACAAGACAAAATGTAAATAAATGAAAGTCAGTATTTTATAAAATGCTATTTGTGCAGATGTTGAGCCCCAAAATTAACAGTAGCAACCTCCAGTCTTCTCCATCATAATGTGCATAAAAATTTCCCAAAGTGTAAATGTGTAAACTCAGATCCGGTGATTTTGGAAAACAAGAGGAATTTGTTTATTTACATGCACATGCAGATATATACAGAGTTCAGTCAGCAGCCTGTCTCGTGCATAAAAATCTACCAAGACAATAGAACATGAACTTTTTATAGTAATGAATATGTATGAATCATAGGTGTGTTCTGGGCTGGTCCGAGGTGTAATAGTATAATTCATCCAATCAATGTCCACTTCTTCCTCTGTTAAATTAAGAGTTAATGGCTCATATGTGGGGCTGTTTGCAATCTCACTGGTAAGAACCGATTTGGTCATTGCCCGCTGTATTCTCCATATGGAAGTCTTGTCCTGTTATCTCTCAAGGTCTTCTCTCTGCGAAGTAAGAAAGTGCCCAAGAGAATAATTTTAAGCTCCTATCACGATGGTATCGCACACCCTCTCTCCTCCACCGTTGGAACAAGGACATTGATAGCAAATGTTGGCGTTGTCATGAAAATGAAGGGAGTTTGCTTCACATTTGGTGGAACTGCCCCGTTATCCAAGCATTTTGGAAACAAACACATAACATTATTCATGAAATAACGCCTACTTCACTACCATACTCACCTCTCTCATACCTATTCCATTTACAACCTCACGCCAACAGAAACTACTGCAAATCCTTAAGTATGTTCCTAGTCAATGCAGCTAAGCTATGTATACCAAGACACTGGGGCTCCCCACAGGTCCCCTCCCTTAAAGACTGGATCATGCAAATTAACAAACTGGCAGAGATGGAAGAGCTCATTGCCATCTCCCATGACTCACTATTCAAATATGCCTCCACCTGGAAACCGTGGAACAAATTCCGAGAATCAAACACGTACATCTCAATTATGAAATGAAGACCCCTTTTCCACCTTAAATACAGCAACATGTAACCCTTTAATCCATTTACTCAAACATTTACCTTCTTATATTGAGTCACTACTCCCATTATTCCAATCCCCCCCCCCCAAATTCATCACCTCTACCCCTTCTCTACCCTTATCCTTCTCATTCCATAGGAGAGGTTGGTGCTGGGAACCAACCTCTCCCCTCTATCACCTACAGCTAACTTCTGCATAATTCAATAATATCATTCAAGTAGCTGTATTTATTTCAGAATCTGCAACTCTAATATGCTTTTCACTTACCAATTTGATGAAACAAAAAAAATAATCCCTCACCCGCACCTATTCCGTTATGTTATGCATACTCATACAAAAATTTTCTAAATTCTGTTATTTGGAAGTGAAACTCTGTTATATGCATTCCTGTTTTTCTTCACCTACACCTTGAACACCGAGAATGTTGATCGGATTGTTCAAATGTTTGTATGTTTTATTACCATATTCTCTGTACCAATAAACTGTTTTGGAAAAAAAAAAAAAGAAAGTGAACTTCCCTCCCCTTCATACAGGCAAAGCAAGGAATGTGTGTCTCAAAACAAGCTAATCATAAAGCATCACTCTAACTGTAATTTACATAAAGTATAACTTCTATCTACATTTATAGGTTCATATATACATTACTTCAGCTACATTTATGAAAGATTCCTGACTCAGCCAATTCTTGCAACAAAATGGCACTCCACTCCGTCACCAGTGTGCAAAACCTCCACCTCTTTTATGCACTCACCAGATGGCTAAAACAGACCTCGATATTACGATTATACTTATAACTTGAAAGACTCAATGATATCTACATGCCTTTAATGTATTAGAATTTCCAACGGTATCGAGTTGTACTAACCAGTAATAATATTTTTGCTCAGGTCAAACCACTTAGAGTTGAGCCCACAATAGTCTCTCCGGAAACCACGGATATATGTTTTTGAGTATGGCTCATGAAGCACTTAGCCCTGCCTTTTTCGTTTTATATACCCTTGAAGTTCATATGATTACATTTTCTTGAAATATTATTGTCTAACTTGTTTATACTCTGTATACTTTGCTTTTCAATAAAAAATTTTATGAAAAAAAAAAAAAAAACAGAATGGTGTGTATAATAGCTAATCCTGTCTCATCAGGTAATCCTCAGTGCTCTGATTCTCAGGCAAGAGCATCCATCTTCTAAGTAAGAAAGCTCACACCATGGAGCCCAGAGATAGAATCTATAGTGCAGTAACTCATCCGGACTCATTCTGATGGCTGCCGATCCGACAACCAGGCAGGGCCCACCATGAGGACATGCGTGTGTACAAAATGCATTGGCAGAGGCCTTTAAGTGCTGGTTTTACGACACAGTTTCCATGAGTCAGGACGGCGGCCCTCAGAGTAAGTCCAGACTGTTTTTTGCCCTATATTCCACGTGATATTTAATATGTATTGGCCATTTTTACTTGCAATAAATTACTGCATTATATACTCTATCTTTGGGCTCCATGGTGTGAGCTTTCTTACTTAGGAGATCGATATTGTAGGATTCCAGTGTTGCTGGCTCTTTGTATTGTTTATGTGGGTTGGGTGTGAAAGGACACACTGAGCTTCGGCACCTGTGAATGGATTCTGTGCATGGATTGGATTGCCCCCGCTGTGAGCACTGTTACTACTCTCTCTGACAGATCAATTTGGTTGCCTGAGAATTGGAGCACTGAGGATTACCTGATGGGACAGGATTAGCTATTATACAAGCTATTGTATTTTAGCCATCTGGTGAGTGCATAAAAGAGCTGGAAGTTTTGCACACTGGTGACGGAGTGGAGTGCTTTTTACACTTAGGGAACTTATTATGAATATTATGATGGAGAAGACTGGAGGTTGCTAATGTTAAATTTGGGACTCTATATCTGAACAAATAGCACTTTATAAGAGACTGATTTTCATTTGATTACATTTTGTCTTGGGTAACACAGTTAAGTATTATATAAGAAATTCTGTATTGTTTTGTGTACTTGTTACATACCTAATTTGGAAATAGTTTAGCACTTTAGTAGTCACGCATAGTGTATTTGAATTTTTTTGAGCACTGCATTATTACATTTTTTCTTACCAAAATATATGATAATGTTTGTTTTAAATTGTTTCGTTAACAAAATATAAAAATTTTATTACTTCAATGCCAATGTTCTTGACTTGTTAGGTCTGTTTTGTGCTAAATTCGAACCTTTGAACTATCCATACTTTGTTATATTGATTTTATATTGTAATTTTTCTACTTATTAATTGTATTTCTAGACAAGCTCAGTCTATGTTAGTTTATGTTAGCTTTTGTTGTGATATTGATTTTATTTATTTTTTTTACTTTATTTATTTTGTTTTAGATTTTGGTTTATCCAAACCCATTTTTCATTCATAGTGCCTTCTGTACACACATACACATAGACAAGTTAAGACCTCACTGGAAATGGTATTTTAATTGCAGCTATAAATCCTACGGTGTGATTCTTATTTTCAAAGCGATGTAACTTTTATTGTTTGGCAATAAAGTATCCTGATACCTATACTTATTTAAAGGTATTGCAAGTCCTGGGCAATATTTTATTTTTTAATGTCCTCTCCATCTCTTATGGACAATGTTAGCTGTTTTTTTATGATGGGATGTGTGTAGGTTGGGTAACAATAAAAATATTAATGATACTGAGTATGAGACTGACATTTCAAATACCTGAGCTTATCATAATGACAATGTGCAAAAATACAAAAACCAATAAAATTCAGTAATCTGAAATATACAATAATCCTTTAATGGATTGGATGCTGTTGTTTGCTGTACTTAACCTACAGCATTTAATTCAGTTAAGCATTCATTAAAATTACAAATTCTATAAATACCTAAATTCTCTCTTTATGTATTCCCCAGTGCAACAATGCTGCTCACACTGGAAAAATTAGTTTTTTTTTCTATCACATAGGTAAAATTCAAGGATGACCTAATCGAGTGCTCCTTTCTTGTGAAACAAGTAAGTTGGAGGTGGATATTTGGCCAACCTGTTCTGCTTTTCTGAAGTGGAGAAAAGTGAGGTCACTAGGTTGGCTGTCCTGTCTCAAAGGGATGCATGGATCACAATACTGGTTGAACCACTGAGAGCCTGAGCCAGCTGCTCCTGCCCCCTCCACAGTCCAGTGAGCACAGGGAACAGAGCAGAGAGCTGGTGGAGTGCTAAGAACATAACAATCAGCAGTGTTTAACTGCTTGGTTCTCAGCCTTAGAGCCAGCAGGGGACAGATGCAGCATCGGACCGCTAGTTCATTCACCTAGGTAAGTATGATTTCTCAAAAAAAAAAAAAAAAACTTGACTTCTCTTTTAACCCTCCTCTTGTGTTAGAGTCAGAACCGACCCGTTTTCAGGTTTTGAATGTCTATAAGAATCACATAAATTTGTTTATTGCATCAAGATTTTTTTTTACTTTGTCAGGAACCTCTATTTAAACAATGTAATAGAAAAATAATCATTTTCACTAAATTATAAAATACTGTGGTGAAAATTAAGACGTTTATGGTGTTAGGGTCAATTCTGACCCAGTTATAATATAGGATTATAGGACACTAATAAGTGCCAAAACTGAAATCATAAACACTCTCTCTGCTTAGTAACACTGACAGCCAATCACCTCTCAACCCTGTGAGCTGTAGTTAGGGAGGGGCCTATCTCTTTGCCTGCTTGTCTGCTTCTCTAAATAAAGTAAAGAAACATTGGACCAATACATTTCAGAGTTGCTGGTTTATTTTACCATTTTATAAATTTGAAAATGAGAGGTATGCTATCAAAAGAAAGGTCCAAGAGGTCACACCAAAAATATTAAAACCAATCTTTTCAAGGATAAAGAAGCCTAACAAGGTAACCAAGAGGTAAGAAACAAATTGGATGATAAATAATTGTTCAGAGGGTATTTTATGGCTGATTTAAGACACGGGTCAAAACCGACCGTTAACATCATGGATAGTAACAGAAAGCTAACATAAGATGAGGGTTAAACTTAGACAAAAAATAAACTGGAAACCGATTGGTCTCTATGCAGAGCTACACCAGATGTTCGACCCTTTGGTTTTAGTAAATCAACCCCAGTATGTGGCACACTAAAGTTGTAAGTGGATTCATTTTATTGGGTTGTACCAATTCATCATTAGAGACTCTCTTCTTTTTTTTATTGATATGCAAAGCTCTAGCATTGGCAAAGTCCTAATAATGGATGTAATCCTGATTTTCAACCCTGACGCTGGAAAGAGGAGCTAGAAAAGGAGAATTGTACTTCTTTTTCTTTTTTGTTTTACTTAATTGTATTTCTTTTGTCAAAAAAAAAAAAAAAAAAAAATGACGTAACAGTAAATGATGGTGCACAATACACAAGGATAATGAGACTGTGTTTAAAATGTTAACATTGAAACATTTGGATTACACACAATTGTAGTCATGTCAGCTAATCATAAAAAAAAGAAAGAAGAAGGGGTTATAGGCAAGATAGTGAGAGTAGAGCAAATTTGAGCAGTTAATTAAGTAATAGAGAGTTGTAGGTTCCATTGGTTAACTAGGCATGGGTCTGATCTTTGGAAGCATAGAAGATAACTATACTGGGGTGATCGTATCTCAGCCGGGGGATTATGTGATAACAGATTGCACTTCTACTATCAATAAGCCATGAATGCCAGTTGGCAAAGAGGTTTGGCAGTTGAAGGTCTACTTTTGAGAACATGTATTCAAGCTGGCAGTGATCATAAAGTATGGTTATAAATTGTATATAAAGAGCCTTATTCTATATGGGTTCTTTCTATTACCTTCTATTACCTTGTGTTTGAATATTAACAAAAGAAATATCAATCAACCATGAATGATTAATACAAATAAATAGAATACAATGCATCATACTTCACATAAAGTCCATTACCTCAAATCTTCTTAATAGTGAAAAAAAGTGCTGTAAACTCAAATGTGGTGCAAATTGTTCTCTCCACCTGTGTGCCCACTCACTCACCAGCTGCTATGGACTCCCAATGACAGGAATCATATGCACTTGTGCAGATATCCTGGGTCTATGGTCATAACTTCCCCCGAAAGAAGGGGGTGTACACGTTTTCATCTTCTAGCAATCGCCAGAGGTATCCAAAATGAAAATATGAAAATTTCATAAAATGAAAATATATGAAAATATGAAGTATGACAGATGTTATGTTGGGGGACCAAAGGTAATTCTCCATGCCAAGTAAGACTGTTTGAGGAGTGGAGAAGAATGTAGAAGAGTGTATGACAGAGGTGATAAAACATGCTACTTCTGTCCAGAATCTACAGAGTTTAGGACAGTTCCACCAGATGTAAAAAAGAGATCTATATTGACCACAGTTCCTCCAACAGTTTGGAGAGACTGAAGGGTATATGTGTGCCAGTTTGGCAAATTTTCAATACTAGCTATAAAATTGAATTAGCTGATTCCCAATGGGATATGCAAGGAGAGATTTTGCGTGTGGCTTTGAGTGCCTGATGCTGATGTGAAGTGGTATAAGTGTGATCAGTCCACTGTTCCTAACTGAATCATACTTCATTTACTATTTAATAGCATACAATAGGGAAATTGACTATTGCATTACTTGCATTATTTGTCTGCATTATTTGCTGATTATTTCTGTTCAATTTCAGTTCATTAGAAGAGTTACATACGGTAATTAATTAAATTGACATTTGTGGTATTTTGTTTGTAAAGTTCAGTGCATAAAGCTTAACTCTCAGGCTATCTCTTCTTCAGGGTGGCATGTAGATCGTTATTTTTATTGGAGATGGGATACCACCATTTGCTCTTCATACAATGCTGTGGTATTTTATCTACACTGTATTGCACAAATCATTAATACATTTGCAGACTGCAATGTGGAGCCTTCAGCGCTGTTCAGAGTGTTCTGTGCATAATACTGCAAAATAGGAAAGTTTGCAAATAGGAATAAAAGAAAAAAAAAAACATATGTACTGTATATACTCTCTCTAAATAACAGAAAAAAAAATGAAAAATGAACCCCTCAAGTGTTCTAGAACAGAGCACCTAATTGTGGATCCTGATTTCTCCAACCACAAAGTGAACTTATACAGAATGTAATATAACAAAGCCAACAAATAGCAAAGGACTAAATTCTGCATAAAGGTGAATCTGATATCACCCATTAACCCATATAGGAAGAAGAAGAATTAGGGCAACCAATAATTGCCATCATATAAACAACGAAATACTAAAGAAAACCTGACAAGTGCAATCCCAATAGAAAGGATTATCTCCCAAGGCAACCCATTACCTAACCTTTATTAGCCCATGACATCATTAAAGTGACTCTAAAGTTTGTTTTTTTTTCCTATAAAAATAACAAACATGTTTTACTTACCTGCTCTGTTGCAGGAGATTTGCACAGAGCAGCCTGGATCCTCCTGTTCTCGGGTCCCTCTCCGGTGCTCCTGGCCCCTTCCTCCTGGCGAATGCCCCCACTGCAATCAGCTTACTATGGGGGCACCGAGCCGAGTCTCAGCTCTCTGTGTCTATTCAGACATGGAGCCCTGACCCAGCCCTGCCCTCTCTCTCCTGATTGGCTAGCTGACCTTGATTGACAGCAGCGACAGCTAATGCTTCAGCCAATCAGGAGGGAGAATCTTGGACGGCTGAGATACTCATGGACATTGCTGGACAGAGAGGGACCTCAGGAAAGTATTAGGGAGGCTGAGTGGAGGGGGTGGCTGCTGCACACAGAAGGGTTTTTTATCTTAATGCATAGAATGTATTAGGATAAAAAAAAAAACTTCTGATTTTACAACCCCTTTAATAAGAGAAAATCCATGGAAACCCTTTGTGTATCATGGCCTGAAAGTACAGTTTCCCCAGGAGCGTTTGAGCTATAATGCTGGACCACTATAGTCCTCTATAGGTGCCGCTCTCCCATAAGAATGAATGGAGCAACAATGTCCATTCACAGTAAGAAGAGAACCAGATAGAGACAATTTCCTTACAAAGACTATGCAATGCCAGTTACAGCCATAAGGTGAAGAATTCAGGTGTCCTACAAGTGCAGTTGTCCTTTTACTACTTTAGTATGTTACTGACAGCAATGTAATGTGTAGGTGCTGCCTTAGGCAGACCTGCCACCCTAGGTCACTGCATGCATTGACAATGGAAAAAAAATCTTGCCTTTCATACAAGAGAAGTGGTATTGTTTAGTGTCTAAACATAATTAATAAGAAGGGACACTAAGAATTAAAGCCAACTTACACAACAAGAGAAATTACACTGTGCCATGCCCACCATCCAGAGTTTCACAATCTGATTCCTGCAAAGATAAGAAAATTATTAGATTTACAGGGAGGGGTCAAGGAAAAGGAGAGAAGTAACAACATTGTCCGTATTGTTGTTTTTCATCATGTGTAAATCCATTTACGTGACAAAACACCTCCGTTATTTATCAGGTCTGTGTGTGAGGTATATAAAGCCCTTCAATTTGACTTAGGAAAGCTCAATGATTTAGTGCACATGGTCACTTGGGTCAAGAAAAATAGCCTTCTTATATCACCCTACTTCTTCTTTGAGAAAATCCATTTAACTCTTTGCTGCTTAAAGAAAGACATGCTTTGGTGATTTGGTTTGTAGTGTGATATAGGACTATTAGCTATGTACAAGTTGTCATCATGCAATATTTTTTATCCGTAAACTATGGTAAGTGCAGTGCATGAATGCTGCAGAGTAGCACCTATTTTGTTTCATTATGCTGGTTATAGTTCTCAGTATCTTATTTTATCTGCATAGGCAATGCACAGTACTTTTGTTTTGGGTGCTGAATGTAATTCTCAGTATCTGTTATTATTCTCTATGTATAGATGCTGCACAGTAGCAGTTCACTGGTTCTCTAAGTTGGGTGTATGGTACTATACAATTTTTCCATGGAAACTGCACAGTAATACCCTCCTACATCCTAGATCATTTTTAACTTCAATTCTTACTCAGTATGTCCAACTTTCAATATCCTTTATGTGGTTCTCAGTAACTCGCTGGTCTTAATCTGCATGTAACTGGGTATTAATATGGATCATTTGTTCCATACATTTAGTTACAAGAGTATCATTGAAAGGTTTCAGCATAAAAAGTTATAATGCAGACTTATTTCTCAAGCAGGGAGCCAGAAGTTTGCTATGTACAGCAGTTGACTAAGAAGTTACCACTAAATCATCAAATAAGGCCACTAACACTAGGGACATAGTCATAAAGCAGTAAATTTAACTTTCACGAAAAACTCACTGGTGGTAAATTAATCTCTGTCATTTGAAAAGATAAGCACCTTATTCAGCTGCAGGGAACATTTAGCGACTATTAGATTTACTGTGTTTAATAAATTATATATTTAATTAGGTGACCATGTGGACTAGACTATGTTGGCCGCACAATCCGCGAGCTCCATGTTAGGCTCAAGGAGCATGTGGCCAACATAGTCAAAGGTTACCCAAAACACAGCGTATCACGCCACTACGATCCATATCATCAGAGGGATCCTAGAGGCACTGTGTTTTTGGGCATTGATAAGTTCACTGGTCATTGGAGAGGGAGTAATATGACCCGGGGGGTTTCCAAATTGGAGACCAACTGGATCTATAAGATCAAATCTCATACTCCCTTGGGGATGAATATAGACTGGGATATAAATGCCTTCATAAATAATTCCTGATTCTATCACGGTATCTGATGCACTGTACATTTGTGCTTTTATTAGTTATCTACATTACGGTATTATCTGTCTCATTTTAAAGTTTTTTTGTAATTTATGTATTTATGTCCTATTTAAAGATTTGTGCAATATATTTTTATGTATTTACCTTTATGTTTTATCTATGCTTTGTTGATATTATAATGACTGTGGATTGATATTGGTAGTATGGATTCCCCTAGCTGTGATCCGGTTTGTGGCCACTAGATGGCGTCGCTCTCCGGTGGATATATATATTTTTATTTCTTTTTGTATTATATACAATCTGACATATCACTAACGTTTCCGATTGGGGTTGTGGCCCTGTTGGATTTAATTTGCAATGAGGTTAGCTTTGTGCAACATTGCCAAGATAGTGACCGCTTTCTTTTGATAGAATGTTGGTTTCTGTCTCTTTACATCTATTTCCGGGTGCTGGAACGCATCTGGAGATGTCCGGCTTCAGGGATAAATTTGATGCTCCGCCCGTCTCCATGGCTATAAATAAAGCGGCGTCGCCGTATGGCCACACCCCTTGACGACATCAGCTTATTACGAAACGCATCGGGATGAGTCTACGGCGAAGCTAGCCACCACGAGGAGACACGGCGGCCATTTTGTTGGCGGTATACGGGCGCGGACCGCAATGTATGGGGAACTTCCATTCTGCTGTACTGATTCAACCACCATGTAAGCAGTTTTATTTATTTGCGTGACAATAAATAGTCTGTACATATTACGCTATGAGGATACTCTTGCTTTATTTTACTGGGGCACACTTGGAGAGAATCGTTCCTGTAATTTTGAAGGAGTGCTGATCTGATTTTACAAGTGAATGCTGGACATGGCCTTTGTAATGAGGGTCCATGTCATCTGGTAAGAGGCAGTGTGTCTTTCAGATTGGCGGTGGTCTTGGATCTTTCAACCCTTACACATATGTTTGTGGAATTGACATTATCACCTTGTAAACTTTCCCTGTTTATGGACTCGCATTTTTTGATTAGCGCTACACCTTTGCTATATATGTTTATTGATCTGTTATTACAACTTGGAACTGTGCTAGCTGCTTTTCGCCCATTTTATGTTAATTTTTAACCTAAGTGCAGCAATACCCATATATACTACCAAATCATTGACTTAAAGAGGTTGTAAACCCATATATATATATATTTTTTTTTTTTTTTGTAACCTGAAAGAGAAAGACATAATGAGCTAGTATGCACCGCATACTAGCTCATTATGAAATACTAACCTTAGAACGAGCCCCTGCCGTGCCGCCCGCTTATCTGTATGACTGGCGACATGTCCAGTCGCCCATCTTCCGGGATCGCGGCATCCAGCCATCTGATTGGCCGGAGCCGCGGTGACGTCACTCCTGCGCACGCGCGTGGGAGCCGACGGTCACGGCACGGGACTCTGAAGGAATGGCACTAGCGGCCGTTCCTTCAGAGCGCATGCGCCAGTGACATCACTGGCTGCATGTAAGGTAAATATCTCCTAAACGGTGCATGTTTAGGAGATATTTACAGTACCTATAGGTAAGCCTTATCACAGGCTTACCTATAGGTAAAAGTGTCAGAGGAGGGTTAACTTCCTCTTTCAATAAACTAGACTTTTGATGTTAGATTATGCTGTATACATATCTTTATTCCCATTATATATTTAACTTTTCAGATGAAATGATAGGTCATCGTGGGGATAGGTCATCATGGGGATCACACAGGTCCTGATCAGAAGCTTAACCACTTTACCACTAGAGCATTTTGCTGTCTTACGTCTGGGCCACTTTTTGCGATTCGGCACTGTGCGACTTTAACTGACAATTGCGCGGTCGTGCGACGCTGTACCCAAACAAAATTTACGTCCTTTTTTTCCCACAAACAGAGCTTTCTTTTGGTGGTGTTTGATCACCTGTGCAACTTTTACTTTTTGCGCTATAAACAAAAAAAGAGCGTTTATTTTGAAAAAATAACAATATTTTTAACATTTTTTTATATGAAATTCCCCCCAAAAAGATGTAAAAACCAATTTTTTTTTTAATTTTTGGCCAATTTGTTTTCTGCTACCCATGTTTGGTAAAAAAAGTCGCAATAAGCGTATTTTTATTGGTTTGCGCAAAAGTTATTGCGTTTACTAACTAAGGGAAAGATTTATGTAATTTTTGGTGTTTTTAGAGTAATGGCTGGCGATCTGCAATTTTTTTGCGGGACTGCGACATTGCGGTGGACAGATCAGACCCTTGACTGACATTTTTGACACTTTTGGGGGTACCAGTGACATTACTGCAGTAATGAGTGCTATAAATATGCACTGTTACTGTAAAAATGACACTGGCAGGGAAGGGGTTAATTTTATTGGAGAGGGAGGGGTTAATGTATGCCTGGTGCTTACTGACATGTGGGGGGGGGGAGGTGACTGAGTGAGCCAGGGACAGATCGGATTTTCAGCTATGCTGAACACTCCGATCTGTCACTTCCTGTCACTTAGGAGATCCGCCCGCTCTGTTTACACAGGCGGGCGGATCTCCAAACTGGGTTCCCCGACGATCGGGGCAGAGCAGCGGCGATCGCCGCCGCTCCTCCCCTGGCCCGACTCCCGCTGTGAATGAAAACAGCGGGAGCGCGCCTCCGGCGGCGCGCGAGCGCCGCCTACAGGGGGGGGGGAGTCTGGCGACGTAGGTCTACGTTGTCAGACCTACAAGAGCCACTTTGCTGCAGTAGCAGCACAGTGGTTAAGTGTTAAAGTGGTTAACAAGTCTCTATGAGGAAGAGTCATCGAATATTTCTGCACCAGTGTTATCATATTGATATCACATGTTATCTTGTCATGTTTCATGGTAAGGCCTTTTTATCTGAATGTTTCCCTTCTTCCCACCAAAAAAAAATAAATAAAATAGCAAAGTAGTAAAATGGAGGTAGGCATATGGAAAAGGGAGAGAAAAAGGGGACATGAGTGATCAACACTTCCAGAAGCATTGATGTCACCGCAGACTTCAGAGGAAATTTATCTTTGATGGGAAAAAGTTTGGCAGCACAAACTTCAGGAGAGGTCTTATTTACTATCTTGTTTTGCAGGGAGTACATTTTGACTCATTTTAGGTTTCTGACAAGTAAATTAAATAATTTTTTTAGATTTAGATTGTTAACTTTCTGACCAGCTCTTGGATCTGATGTGTGAAGCCTGAGACCGTATTGTCAACTCTATTCTAAACATTTTCTGGACCATATAAAACAGTTTGAACAGCAATACCTTCACTTTATTACTTGCTGCTTAGCCTGCTAAGATGTTTGTGGTGTCCGGGTAGGCATATAGGAAGCAGGGACACCTAGACTAGAACATAGACAAATTGAATGGTTGGTACAAGGCTATGCCAAACCAGCCCAAAATCCCTTCCCCACTGAATTCATGAAAGAAACAACTATAGGTGTCCCTGGGGAATTTGAGTGGAAGGGCTGGAGATGGTAAGTGTAGTAATGAAAGGTATAGAAAAGAATATATAAAATTTCAACATTTATTGATTTATATTAAAATTCAACAAAATACAAAAAATAACATATTTAGACTTTAAAATAACATTCCATATACATATCCTGATAGGGATAATACATTAGGGGTTCATGAAGCAGGGGAGTGTATCCTCCAACATGTTTCGGAATTTTTGTTCATCTAATTCCTTCTTCAGGGAAGTTTATATACACATAACTGTGCATTCACCACCTGTGTATCCCTAGAGGGAGTATGGAGCAAAAAGCGTCCTTTTAGTTGTCTCCTCACAGAAGGTATACTGCAAAGGTGGCTGTTTGTATGGCAAAGGATACCTTATATTCATGCAGTCTGACTGTGCAGCTCTGTTTGAATGTTTGAATGTGCAACAAGTATATGGACTTGAGAGAATACAAGTCCCTCCACACGTTGTCAGGGTATTGATGTTAGTACCGGCGGTTCACTCAAATCCCCAATGGCCATATGCACATTGTGTTCACGAGGAGCACATAGGGCGGATGAGTCCACACCTTGTCAGAAATCCTATGTGAAATGCAGATAACCAATCTCTCTGTGGTGACCCAAAGGCTAGACCAGAACATAGATTGCATGTGTGCTATGCTCTACACATGCATCTCTTTCCATACATTTAGAGTAATTATCAGCAATCGTTTTACTATGCAATACTACCTAACATTCTGAATACTGCATAAAATATATAAATATATATAGTGATATGAGTCTCGCGCAGTCTGAAGAGTATGTGGGTGATATGCCCCTTAGTGCTGCGTGTACCAATTCTGCGAACCATACAGTTTACAATAAAGTGCTAAAGGGGAGAGGGTACCGCGCTTCATGGAAATGTTATATAGATATAAATAGTGATAAAACTACCTAATCAATAGTGCACTTTCTGTGATAGTGTGTAAATAAATATATAAATAATAATTAAAACCTCCAAATAAATCATAGAATATCTGTAGTAGTGCTCAAATAAATATGTGGTATCTTTTGAAGTTTCACCTTAGTGCTTATAACTCCAATAGTATATTGTTAAGATATTTGGTGAATATTAATCAATATATAAATATAAAGTGCAACAGTGCTTATATGATACAGGGAACCCTTAATTAAAAAGAAAATATCACTAATAACTTAAAAAATGCTCATATAGGTGACATTAAAGTGATTAGTGCTTGATGCATGCACAGGTGAGTATTCTTAACCATACCAAATTAATATAAAGTGCTTATAAAGTTCATAAAAGTGCTTAGAGTGTCCCAAACAAAGAGACCCCAGAGCGGTATGCCTCCTCTTTTCAGGTGTTTAACCGCCACCTTTCACTGTGTGGTAATCAGGGGTGCTTCTTAATCCTTATAACCCCTAAGGGTGTGCCAGCCGCTCACCTCAAGCTATATGGAAATACGCCTCTTTATTATATGGATATCCTATTCTTCTCCTCTCCTTACTCATTCCACAATCAGGGGGTGATGGTAACCTCTTATGTCTGGATCGGGGTGAATGCCCTCCGGAAGTGACGTTCGATTGCGGAAGTGAAGTCCGCGGTTAGCTGTACTCTTACTAAGGCTAAAGAATCTTCATCATTATATGAGTGTACTATATTTTATTTGAATAAACGCTTTTATTATGGCAATACTGTACTATGTAAGCACCTTATTTTGAGATTCGTGGGTATCCCGGATTTGGAGGTTTTAATTATTATTTATATATTTATTTACACACTATCACAGAAAGTGCACTATTGATTAGGTAGTTTTATCACTATTTATATCTTTATAACATTTCTCTGAAGCACAGTACCCCCTCCCCTTTAGCACTGCATAAAATATTACTTGCAGAACTGTTTTTATTGATAATGAAGAGGCAATTGCACAGGACCACATCTTCCATATGAATATGATTTTCCAGATTTGCTGGGGGTAAAACCATATCTGACACTGCTAGCTGTTACATGAATGCATATATTAAATATAAAAAATATATATTAAAAATATAAAAAATATATATTAAAAAATATATATATATGTAAAAATTTAGCCTAACTGAATTTCCTAGGCTGGTGGTGGGGGCCAGTGGAAAGCATAGGACAATTATTCTCTAGGCCAAAAAGCATTAAGTTGACCCTGCTTCTACTGTATATGCAGTGTTCTAACAAGAAAGGCAAGTTCGAATTCTAAACAGTACGAAATGTTCTCTTTTCAGCAACATACAATAACTTTAAAGTCACAACTTCTGTATATGAAATACACTGAGAGGGCAAGAAAATGTCATTTTCTCACAGTGAGAGAGTGACATAGCTGAGAAAACATGTAGGCACTCATTTTCTGCTATGCCTTCAGAAAAACACACAGTGTGGGACTTGTTTCTTTAAAAAAAAGCGACCTCTCCTGAAATATAGAATCTTTTAAATGTGAATTAAAACCTAGGTACTGGCTTTAAAATCAAACATTGAGAACTAGAGTATGCTCTTATAGGACTTGAATAGACATTCAGTTTCAGGAACTGTCATACCACTGACTATAGTGCTAGTATTTGAACAAAAAAAATTACACTGAATTTCGCAGAAATTGGAATCATGTGTTTTTACTCTGTGGTAGAACAATATAAAAGGTAGTGATTTAGGCTAACTAGGACTCCCCTCATATGATATGTCAATTTGATGGGGACCCCTTAAAGAGAACCAAGCCCAACAGAGTTTATGCCAGAATTTGAATATGTAATCCTAAATTATAATAATTGTGCATGCCTACTTATGAAAGAATTAGATTTCCCTTTCATTTAGCTTTATGCTTCAGCATAAGAATCAGAGGTCCAAGGTCAGCTGAAATCAAACCTGTGTTTTGCCCAGGTAGAGTTTTCTTTAAAGAGACCCTGTCAGTTCCCTAACAATCCAAACAGTTGGTCCCTGCAATGGTATGCTACATTTTCTACCTTCCTTTCATTCCAGTGAGTAGCCTCCATTATTCTCTTCAACATTCAATATGTCTGAAAATTGTGGATGCTGTGGATTCTGATGGAGGTTGCAGCCCTGGAATGTAAGGGATGTATTAGACACAGGCTCCCATGGGCATGGGCAATAACATAATCCCTATTTTATTGCAGAGACATGTTTGTATTTTTTTTTTTTTTTTTTTTAATGAGCTCTTAGAGTTTTTTATGCCTTCAGTCCAAGCAAGATGTAATCACCTTTCCTTTACCCTACTCTGGAAAAATAGGATTATTTGTAATTACCATAAAATCCTTTTCTTAATGACCAATCAAGGGGCAAATACATTCTGAAAGTTCTTAGACTGTCAAGTTAAGGAGAAATGCCAGGAGAAATGGACACTGGCAACAAAAAAAGCAGTTGAGTATCACAGGATAAACCAACTCACACTTATCATGTCTCAAGTTTGGTTACAAAGAAGTACCAAGAGCATTGAATATCTTACTTTATCATCCAATATTGGACAGGGGAATTCTGAAAATTCTTAGAATGCCAAGACATCCAACAGAGGGATGGGCAATGTGGCAACAAAAGCTAATAGGCCTAAGAAGGACAACAGAAAAATGTCACTTGGCATTAGACGGAGACTGAGTGTCTGCCTAGTAAATCGTAAGAAAACAAAAAACAGTAGACCAGGAGGAGCCTTGCAAACTGGAAGAGTTACATGATGCCAAAAAGAGCAAGAAACACTCACAGATTTAGTAAAGTGCTTCTTGACAGGAAAGGGTTGAACCTGATCCTGAAGACCATATATTGGAATGATGGGCTGCCTAAAAATGGTGGACAAAAAAACTGGGGTACCCTTACAGGTTTCATCCAAAAAAACAAAAGGAATCAGTCTTCCTGAAGCAGTGGCGTGGAAATAGACTTTCTCAGGCTGGATCAGACAATAGAGAAAAGGGTCCTTTTGGTGAGCCAGAGCTGGACACGGGAATGTGAGAACATTGCCCTGATTGAGGAGAAGAACAGAAACTACCTTGGGCAAGAAACACCACCTTGCCAAGGTTGCTTGCAAGATACAGGTGATGGCAAAAAACACCACCCTGTGGAAGAAAGTAGGGAGAGGTAGGTCTCAAATGATGATTTTTGAATCACAGAGAAAAACAGATTAAAATCCCACTGAGTGACAGCAAAATGAACAGGGGAAACTACATAGTAGACTCCTTTTATCAAAGCCCAAATCAAGGAGAGAAAGAGCAACAAATTCCAAAACAAGGTAGGCAGGGGCTGGTCCTTGAAGAGCCAAACACTACTCCAGACCTAGCTGTGGTAAAGAGAGCATTTGTCCCATGGAGAAACTGCTAGGGTGGAAGTGAAATCTGCTTTCCATTTCCAATGATAGAACTTACGGGAGAGTATCCTTCTAGCTGTTAGTATCAATAGAAACACATTTAAAGATGCCCTTTTAAACAAAATGATCCTTGGGACAGAAGATTGTGATGATCTGACAAAGCCAGGGAACATCTGCTATGAGTCTTACTAGGTCAACATACCATATTCACATCAAAAAGGAGCACCAAAATGCCAAAAATGGCACACATCTTTTCAAAGGGGTATTTTCTAGTCTGAAAACAAGGTTTTGCTGACAGCACCAGTAAGTGAGACCCAAATCTGCTGAAAATTTCTAGTCATGTGCATGAGACCCCAGACTAATAACATAGATCATATCCTAACCTGCTGGCTTTAAGTGCCGGTTCACACTAGGTCGCTCCGACTTAGGGGGCTACCTGTGAAGTCGCGTGCAGCGTGACTTCGCGGGACTTGCACAGACTTCATAAAATTAATGTCAATGCAAGTCGCCTCAAGGTCACCCTGAAGTAGTACAGGACCCTTTTTCTAAGTCGGAGCGACTTGTGCCGCTTCTATTAGAACCGGTCCTGTACTACTCAATGACCGCGACGGTGCACGACTTGCCAGGCTGACCAAGTCGCCTGACAAGTCGTATTAGTGTGAACCGGCACTAAGTGTTTTCAGTGAAAAATTGACTAGTTTACAATACAAAGAAACCAAGCTGATATATGTGGAGTTCAAGTGTGTCTCAGTCGCTGAATATGTACACAAAGACAGAAACTAAAGGCCCATGGGACTTTAAAGAGACACACAATAGAGGTTAAAAGTACATGAATCTATTACATGAAGAAATACATATTAAAATACATCAAGAAAAGATAAACAGTATCAATGGTAATCATCAATAAAAAATAGAATGTAAGTACATATAAAATATAGTTTCATCTATTTCTGACATTCCAATACTATATCATTATTAATCTGTGCTGTATCGATCTCAACGCATTTCGCAAATTCAGTAGTTTGCTTCATCAGGAGAAGCACAGATATGAGTCTAAAAGCAACAAGACCCACATAAAATAAAAAAAAGGGGGGGGAGGGAGAGGGGAAGGAAAAACCACCATATTAAATTACAGATTACAGGTAATGCCATAATCAGAATCCTCTCATATAACCACTAATGTTCTTCTACGTCCATGCGACTGTTTCTCCTCTTGGGAGTGCAAGTCTTCCAGTTGACCAATTTACAAGAGCACCCAATTTAGAAAGGTGCTGGAGATGACTTGGGTAGGCTGGCCTGTCAATCTTCGAAGTAGGTAGTAAAATAAACCCAACATTTTTGACCAACTGGGAAGATAATCACTCTTCAAAGATCATTTTTGCATTGTTGACTTTTTACTCCTTGATAAGTGGCATAAATGCCAAAAAGCCATAAAAAACATAGCTTCTCCAAAAACAGATAGAAATGCTGGTATAAAGTTTGATAGTTAGACCTTCAGGGCACAATGGAAAAACTGTAACAAGAAAGAAAAAAAAAAAGCTGACTTATTACCCAACATAATAATTTTGAGGGACTTGCTTTCATTTTTCATGCGTAATTGTTTTTCTGTTTCGATTTGTTCATCCAGCCACTAAAGGACTTCCACACCAAGAGAGTCTGTGCTTCAGCATAAACAAAATTGTCATTCTAGAATGCATGAACTGCTGATTAACTCTTTGACTAGGCTACAGTTTTCTATACCACCCTTGCTTGCTCATTGCAGACGGTGCAGCACAGAGCCAGAAAGCTGTGCAAAAATCACAGCTTTCTTTGGCAATTAAAAAGTTAGTTTAAACAAAACTGTGGAATACATAGCGTAGTGAAGTGATCTATGTGCATTGCTTTGTAGGGTTTAGTCATGCTTTAAGCTTTGTGTTAGATGGTTTTATTTTTAATAATGGGATCTTTCATTAATTTACCAAATAACTCTTTACATGCTTACATATTCTCAATATCATTCCTGTCCTAAATACTGTAAATAATATTTGTTGTAATATGTTCCCTGTGCAGAAATATCTTTATTTTGTGTTTTTCAAAATCCCAATTTATTTTAGCTGTTATAAAAACATGATCAAAATGCTGTCAAATTTGATTAGATCACTATCTCTTGTCCTCAGATGTTCAATAGTTTGTATATTGTTTATCATATATGGCTCACTTGGAGGATTAAGAACAGCCTGCAGATTTGTAAGTTGCTTGATAAAATATTAATCTTGTGATTCCCAGCTAAATCCCATTTAATATTTCAAATTACCTTTTTAATCTGAAGTTAACCTGGTATTAAAAACCTTTCAGAACTAGAAAATGTGACGTATAAAAAAAGCCATTATTTTCCACAAAAATAAACACATTGATTTAAAGGGAAACTATTGTGTATTTACCAGAAATTATTTTTTTGACACATCTTTTGCATTTTTCTTAAACAGATTTTTTAAAGTCCAACTCCACTTAAGATGGGTTTTAAAAATACGATATCCAGCAGCAAAAAAAATAAATAAAAAAAATACAGCTTTTGTTGTAATACTTAATTTCTCTCTGGCATTGCCATCTGCTGACTCACCAAATTTTAATAAACCTTCATCATTCCACCCTCTCAAGCCCCATAACCTAAAATAACTTAGAAAACCCCCCACCCAGCTATTTAATTAGCATGATTTTACTTTATTGATCATATTATATAATGATTACTTAAATATATTGATCATATTATATAATGATTACTTAAATATATTGATCATATTATATAATGATTGCTTAAATATATTGATCATATTATATAATGATTACTTAAATATATTGATCATATTATATAATGATTACTTAAATAACATGACAATCTGTTTTTCTTTTCTAGACAAACACCATAAAATGGCCCTGTCACTACAGCAAATAGCGATACTTGCAGAACGAAGTGGCAGTATACTTATCTTTGCGGTGGCCCACTTATTGAAAGCCCACCACAATGTTGTTTTCATTATTCAGCATTTTCAGGTGGGTGAATTCCTGGTACACCAACCACACACAGTAATTTCTCCCCTTAGCTTAAACATCAGTACAGGACATATGAGATGGCAGTAAGAACTAATAAGTGTGATGATGACAATGGGAATGTGACTTGTTGGGCCTGTTGAATACTTGTGGAAGCCTTGGATTAGAATCCCGGTGGTGTTTCAAGACACAGGCCACAAAAGGTAAGTATAAAAGCTCTTCTTTCTGCAGGTATTATTCTTTGTTGTTTTTACCCTGTAGTGACAGTATCATCTCTTAGGTTTGTATAGAGCTGAACTCCGAGACCAGGGATGCTTACAATGCCACCTCACAAGATTCATACGTTGCAAAGAGAACACAGCAGGAACTGGTTGCCTTCAGATTATTCCTCTCTTTGATTATAGAAAATTGGAGGATGAGTATAATTCAGCTTAAAGCAGAACTACAGTCCCACTTTGAAAAGTTACTTAGAGCAAGGGACTATTCACCCATTGATGATCTTGTGCATTGTGTTAACGTACATGCAGCAACGTGTGTTGAGTTAGGCACCCATTTCTTTTTTAATTTGTTGCCAACTCACAAAAAAATACATGCAGCTTTTTTTCCAACACAGCACAATATATTGCACAGTAATGTGTTACCATGTGTTTTTGTGCACTGCAACATATGTGTATGTCAGAGATTAATTGCTTTAGAGCCTCTGGGTGTCATTTAAAATGAATAATAATGCAACATGCCAACACACTAACACATAATGCAAAAATGTTTTTTTGCCTATCAAGTTTTTTTGACAAAAGAAATATACCAATCCATTTTCCCCAAAAAGATTTCGGACACATTTTTAGGGGTGTATTTATTGTAGCACTACCCCCGCAGTGGCTGCTGGTAACTGACTACCCTATTCCTGCACAGCCAGGCAACACCCATTTTCTACTGGCATCTGGAAACTTCCTGGACACAATCATTCTTTAAGAATCAGTGGCAAAGGTCCCTTGCAGAAGTCTCCTTTGGAAAATAGCACAAAATGGTGCAAAACTGCATGCAGGAGTATCTCCTCTCGTCTATAGAACTGCTCCCAGCTCCACTGCCTACAGGTACTATAAACCCTCCTGGCAGCTCCAAAGATCTCCCTGGGCAAGGGATAAAAGGGTTAGGCAGAGGACTGTCCTTTAAAAGCTTGCTACATGTGACAATCTCTCCTCTTGTGGATGTCTGGGTGTGCTGGTGTACTCACTCTGTTCTTCTTGCCCCCTGTGCTCTTAGGTAAGATTCCCTCTCAAACTGGACGCTGAAAGGATTCTTCTCTGCCAGGCTGAGTCCAGCCTGAAGGCAAAGCCCCCCCTCCCATAACTCATGCTAAGTGAATAATACAAAATATATATACAGTATCTCACAAAAGTGAGTACACCCCTCACATTTTTGTAAATATTTTATTATATCTTTTCATGTGACAACACTGAAGAATTGACACTTTGCTACAATGTAAAGTAGTGAGTGTACAGCTTCTATAACAGTGTAAATTTGCTGTCCCCTCAAAAAAAAACTAAACACACAGCTATTAATGTCTAAACCACTGTCAACAAAAGTGAGTACACCCCTAAGTGAAAATATCCAAACTGGGCCAAGTTAGCCATTTTCCCTTCCTGGTGTTAAGTGACTCGTTAGTGTTACAAGGTCTCAGGTGTGAATGGGGAGCAGGTGTGTTAAATTTGGTGTTATGGCTCTCACTCTCTCATACATAGGCTTGCTCGGTACTCCTCATTATAAAGAGTAGAGGTGGGAGGGTACCTGAACCTACTCATCAGATGTCCCTAATGCTGCCAGAGTTTCACGGTGAACCAGAAGTCACCTAGCACCATCTTGGTACACCTCCCTCGGCCGGATGTCCGCAGGCGCCATTTTGCGTCCGTTAGGCTGAGTACTTCTGGGGGAAGTCGCCGGGCGCCATTTTGGAATAGGGAAGCCGTCCTGCCTATCACCCCCTATGCTGTTTCAGTTGGAGTTTACCCAAAACAGCGTATACGTGACCCCAGAGCCTCCCTTGTATAGACAATTTACATCCGAACTGAGGGAACTTTGACACAGGAAAGGCTAAACCTGTGCGGCTGGCCAGATGAACAGAGCAAGGTGAGGGCAAAAATAAAAGTACATTTTCTTCCATAGTAATAACCAGTTAAGCATTTGAGGAACAAAAAGAGAATGCTGCCTTAGGGGAGGCAACTCATTTATCTAGTATTACCAGTCCTCATTCTGCAAGGGGCGGATCCTACCCATACGTGTATGCTGTCATGTTTGTGTCAGGAAGTTGTATTTGTGAGTCCTGACATTAAATAAAAAGACATTATATATATATATATATAATTGCGACATTAAAAATGTTTGTGTGTATATACTGTATATATACATATATATATAATATACACACAAACATTTTTAATATTGCACTTAATATTTAACAATAAAAATATCACTGTTACGCAAATAGTTAGATATTTAAAACTGTATATAATACTTTATAATTTTTTGTTTAACTGTTGTTTTATAACAACTGTAGCACTGACCTTTCTGTATAATTTTGTTTAAACCTCAATATGTTTTAAAGTAAAGCAAATTATGCATTAATTTGTTAATCAAAATGCTTCAGAAGCATCCTATCCATATTATCAATTCCAAGGCCACAACCAAGAATGAAAGCTATTTAGTATTATTGCAAATTGTGTCTAGTTCTGATATGCGGTTAAACTGATAATTTAGTGTCTGGACATTCTCAGCATGATGAATGCAAATGATTTCTGACATCAATTTTATTTTCTTAATTTTGCCTCTAATTTGTTTTTTGGAAAGAAAATAGAGAAATAAAAAAAACAAAAAAAGCATAAAGCGTTTTTTATTGGTAAGCTGTTGCTCTCCACCAATATTTGCTTCAATTCAAAACAATGAGTCCCCACTGTCTACCTTTGATTTTTAACAAAATATCTTTTCAAAAGTATGGCTCAGAGCCATTTAATCATGAATGGAGCCCGGAGCTGTAAGCTAACCTTTTTTTTTTTTTTTTTTTTTTAATACCCACAAGTTAGCCAAAGCCCTTAACAGCAACTACAGGTAAAAGATACTAGCATACTAACACAAGTGGAGGATTTAACCCAAATTATAATATTAACAAACAGAGGTAGAGAATGTATTATTTTTCATTAAATCAAGAGGACCAAAATGTGCTGCCTTGGATGGAAAATATTTTCCATCTACGATGTGGTCCAAGGAAAAAAAAAATGTAAAGACTGGTTGATTTATTGTGAGCAAAGTGAGAACATTCTGATTGGATTCATGCAGAGACAGGAATGGATAGCAATCTTTGAAGAAAGACCATTTCAATTGTGGAAATAGAGGGCACATGTAAATCAGAAGAGAGGTTAAAATCCTCTGTATATGGATATGAAGTGATAGCTTTACCTGACCATAAAAGTCCATTATTTGTCTATTTTTTTGTTTAGAAAACACACGATTCTAGAAAACAGTCCAAAAAAAGGGGGAAAACAAACATTAGGCGCAAAAGATTTACACTTTGGATGCTGAAAAGATTATTAGGCTGTTAGATCGATATTTAGCACCATCCACCTTGCCCTTGATGACTTGGAATGTGGTTTGCAGCAAATGATGCATAAGTAGTGCATCAGGAGGTGCTTATTGTCTTCAGAACAGTTATTTCCTTGAATAGAGAAAAAGGAAAGCGATGTTTTAGATTTACCGGCACAAATATATCTATGTATGTGTATTCATATTTTCTTTTTACTTGCCTTCAGCAGGAAAAAAAAAGAAGAAAATGGTGAATAATCATATGCTGTTTTACTTACAGAGAAATAATTTGCATTTTTTAACATAACAAAACATAAAAAGAAGGGCTAAGGACATGGTGCAACATTCAATATAGACAGAGAATTACAAGGTGTGGGAATGTATGGACTTCACAACATTATTATATAAAATCATAATTTTATTAAAGCGGAGTTCCGGCCACAAAAAAAAAAAAATTCAATGAACATACCCCCGGGACAGTCAGGGCTAGTACATTCCACAATGGCTAGCCTCTGATCTGTCCTGGTTCGTACTTACCTGCAAGAAGAAATACTCACTTTTAAACTTTCTTCTCCAGCGTTGCCATCTCTGTTGTGGGCAGCTGAAGCCAGTGCGATCCTCTTCTGCGTCCTCTTCCGTGTCTTCTTCTCCCAGAATGCGCCTGCATCGGCCCCTCTCGTCACTTCCGGTGTGGTGCCGCATTCCTCCACAGCTTCTGGGCATGCCCAGAAGCTGTTTAGCAGGGAATGCGGCGTCGCACCGGAAGTGACGAGCAGGGCCGGTGCTGTCGCATTGATTCCTGGGAACGATGACGTTCAGCTCCCAGGAATCATTGCAAACCGGAAGTGACTGCGCGGGCCGCGGCCGCCGAGGGAGGAAGTGGAAGAAAGGTGAGTATTTCTTTCTACAATAACAAGGTAAGTAAAAAAAAAAAAATCCTAACTATCTATTTCCTTTTCAGGTGAAGAAAAGCAAGTGGATGGCCACAAAATTGATTATGTCGATTTTGTGGCCGGAAATCCACTTTAAGTACAAAAATATTTAAAAAAAAACATGGAACTATTACTGTTAAAAATACATTATATTACACCAATCAGGCCTTTATAAGCACTGTGTACATTGAGCACTTAGTTCAACACCTACAACATTCGTATTACATTAGATTACCATACACCAACCATTATAGCTCATAAGTATTGTTGTTATTTGGGGAAGGATAGGTGAGTATACTCAATGTCTTTTCCACTTTTTCAGGAATGTAACAAGTGTGGGCAGGGTGATGGAAATTGCATTCTGCCTTTCTGTTCCTGACGTCATTCCTTGTGGGTGACCCCAGTGTAATTACCATCGACATCCCTGGTGCCCAAACTGTGGCCTGGGGGCCTTCCTGATCCCCCGAGAGGCAATCTAATATTTCCTGGATACTCTTTACCTATAAATATTAGTACCCATTTATATTATGCACACCTAGGAAAGAATCCAGGCCTTTTTTAAAGCAATCTAGTGAGCTAGCCAGAACCACCTCTGGGGGGAGTCTATTCCACATCTTCACAGCTCTTACTGTGAAGAAACCTTTTCCGCATTTGGAGACGAAATCTGTTTTCCTCTAGATGTAAAGAGTGCCCCCTTGTCCTCTGTGTTGACCTTAAAGTGAATAACTCAACACCAAGTTCACTATAAAAAGAGAGAATTAGAGGAATACTGGGTCACATTAATCCACCAATCATTGTCACATCCCTTAAAACATTAGTAGAAAATAAGAGTAAGGCAAGGAGCAAGTCTGATATACAGTCAAGTCAATAGGCTGGAGGGGTAAATGGACTGCGTCCTGCCAAGGGCATGGGACTTTAGAGGCATAGATTCAATGGTGGCAAAAAATTATCCAACACGGACCATAATATAATATAAAAAATAGATTTTATTCCAAATACAATTTATTTAAAAACATAGAAAAACAGACATGTGCATTAGCATTTCCAAATAGAGTAGGTGAATCATAATTAGTAGTAATGTGGATCACATAGGTCTTACATGTTTCGCCGAGGTGTGAACCCTCAAACATTGGCTTTTTCAGGGACAGAAATAAGTAATCCTTCTACTGATTCTAAATGATAAGACATGACATATATTAGTTAAGTAAATGAAGATGTCATGGAGTCATATATATACATAAATGCTAACATGTAAGTCTAGCATAATCAAATGACCCCCTAAAGAAGCACAACAAAATCATAATATCAATTTTGCACCCCCAATTTTTCACTTTTTTATTTGTTAACAAAGTTTGAAATATCTAATAAATTTCGTTCCACTTCATGATTGTGTCCCACTTGTTGTTGATTCTTCACAAAAAATTACAGTTTTATATCTTTATGTTTGAAGCCTGAAATGTGGCAATAGTTTGCAAAGTTCAAGGGGGCCGAATACTTTCGCAAGGCACTGTATATCTCATCCACTCTGTGTAGGGTGAGATAGGAGTTAGTTAGTTAGGCAGGGAAAGTGTGTTCAACCTAAGTGTGCTTGACGGTGGCGTAGCTGGTAGACCACCAGCCTTGCTAATTGTGGGCCTATAATAAGGCTTACCTATATTACTGTAAATATCTCCTAAACATGCATTCTTTAGGAAATATTTACTGTACATGCAGCCAGTGACATCACCGACGCATGTGCTCTGAAAAAACAGCCACCCGGGCCGTTCCTTCAAAATCCTGTGCCGTAAGCGGCGGCTTCAACGCGCATGCACAGGAGCGATATCATCGCAACTCCGGCCACTCACACATCCGGAGTCTGCGAACCCGGAAGGAAGACCGGGTGAAGATGGTAGCTCTTTAAGCAGTGACAGAGCAGCGCTGGATGGCTTCATTTTCAGGTAAGTTTCACATAATGTGCTAGTAGGCAACGCTTACTAGCACATTATGGCTTTACCTTGCAGGTTGAAAACAGAAAAAAAAAAAAAAAAACACGCACAGCTGTTTACTACCTCTTTAAGCTATAAAGGGGCCTAAAATTAATATACAAAAAATGAATATGCTGTGTGCTATGTATCTAAATTCTCCTTTACTTACACTATAGTGGAACTAAAGTCTGCAACACTTACTTCTACTTTAATGGTCCAATGCCTGTGAGGTCCCTCCCTATCCGGAAACTTCTCCCTGGTTTCCTCCAGGTGCTCTTAGGCCATCTGTATTGGCCAGCATGAGGTAACATCAGGGGTTCAGTCATCCTGGCACACAAGCATTGTGCCGGAATGTAAACTGCGCTGGATATGTGAAGCTTAGTGTATATTTTTAAAAAATCAGTGAGCAGGCAGGTAGGTTTATTTTATTGCAGAAAATATATTGCATGTCTCTTTTGCGATAGGGAGCCTGCCTGCTGGTATTTTGTTTTTAATTTTAGACTTTAGTTTTGCTTTAAGCCATAGTTATTGACTCTCCAGCCCCCATCCTTTTGACATCCTGCCTGTGGTCCTTGTTCAGGTGTTCACTTTGCTGCCTGTGTGATGTGGACCCTTCTTATTGCATGGCAGCGGGCCCTTTCAAGAGAACAAAGAGAAATGTCATCATTACAGGGGATGGCAAGGGATCGGGGGTCTTGGGGTGCTATTGAAGCGCTAGGTTTGCTGCAGAACTAATGTCAGCAAGTGACCTAGATGGGGGACTTGCTGATTTCACAAGGTAAGAGGGAAAAAAATAATGTCAGGATGGGTTAGAGGGGGGTGGGAGGCAGGGTTAGTAAAAAAGATTTTTTGCAAGGTGAAGCTCTAATTCCTCACTAGATTGAAAGGTAAGCATGTATTGTAGAGATATAATAGTTTAAGAATAGATATTCAAATTCTACCATAAACCAAATCATGAGTTCTCTACTTTTTTTTATTTTTTATTTTTCTTATACTATATACCATCGAAAGTCTAATACCTAAGAAGGAACAACCCACTTGGGGCACATTACACACTAACATTTGTTTTTGCATCTAATTGGTGTTTAGCAGGAGAATCCCCTACATTTGCTGAAATAAATACCTAAATAAATCAATTTTATATTATCACTCTTGTTTAGGCCTCCGTCTTGTGTCAATAAACAGAAGTCTGTGTGCTTCGTGAATTTGGTTGTAATACATGTATTATCCTCTGGTGAACTCATGTTTGTAAGTTTGCCTTAGGTAATGTATTGGAATGTGATATGCTTATGTTGACGAGCTGTCCAGCCGATTGTTGTGTGGACAGCAAATCTGCCAACATTTCTCGAAATGTGATAACGAGGTGTGAATCTCACAAGGATTTACTGAAATGTTATCTCCCCTTATGCTACCTGTCATTGTTATTCATTTCAGTATTTAAACAGAAGATAGCAAATTAGGATCATTTTAATTATTTTAGAACCACACATTGCACAAACATGGGATGATCTTGCAAATGGGACAATTTGCACTGCTTTTACTTCAAAAACCAACATTGGACTCCTACAGCAGAGGTCTCCCTCTTCCACTGGAGACTCAATATCTGGCGTACTTTATTTATTTGAGTATTTACTTATTTGTTTATATATGCATCTTTTTATTTGTATACTTACCTTTTTTTTTACATGCCTTCAGGACAGTCATGTGATCCATCGGGTCTTCCTCTCCTTTTTTTTTTAAACTTTCTAATTAAAAATCAGAATATTGGCTCACTTAAACAATGAATGCTGTTGGAAACAGTATATACTATGCCAACACTTTTGCCTATTTTTTTGCAATGTAAGCCAATTTTGCAAAGAAAGAATAAACAGCTTTAAAAGGTGTGTACATGACATTATGCTAAATAGCACAAGTATGAGAGTAGTAGGAAATTAACATTTTCATTTTGGATGGTAAACTTATTTTATTTCTGGTTCGATTATGATTTTGTAAAGGTGAAAAGAAACATACAGTATACTTTACAATTACAGATACTTGGACGTTATGATTATCATAAATCATATTTTTAATATTAACTATTATTATTATTTTCTTATTAGAAAAAATAAATATAGTTTAGTGTTATGGCAAATCAACTTGGCAGATTGCCCTTTTCATGCACAAGTGCATAGCAGTAGGAGTAAATTTATGGCTTGGTTGAGAAAATACTGTCTAGGCCAGTGACGGCAAATCTTGGCACCCCAGATGTTTTGGAACTACATTTCCCATGATGCTCATGCACTCTGTAGTTTAGCTGAGCATCATGGGAAATGTACTTTCAAAACGTCTGGGGTGCCAAGGTTCGCCATCACTGGTCTAGACTGTACTGCTGAAATGCTTCAGGCAGAGTTAAACTTTGTTTAGCTCTCTAGGTTTTGGTTACCAACCTTTAAAGTCAACCTGAGCTTTGTCCAAGAAATGCAAAGCAACAAATTCCCCATAAGGCTGGCCCCACTAGCTACATATACTGCACTTACCTTCTGCTTGTACCCCCATGGCTCTGTGATTACTGGGATCAAAGAGAGTTAGTCCTATGTAATCTCTATAGATTATAATCTGGAACATGTACAGGCTTGAGATTCTCTCCCCTCCTCCATGTGACAGCAGAGGGCACTTGAGCAGTCAGTTTCCAAGCACCAGCCCTATCACAATGAAGGAAGATGAAGTGTGTCACATGGATCCCCATATCCATAAATACTGGGTCTTCATTCCCAGAAGCCACATTTAGTGCGGGGTAATAAACAGTAGATAACTATGGGCTGATAAAGGGAACCTGTTGCTTTTCCCTGAATGGGAAAAGAACAGGTTGACTTTAAAGTGTTACTAAACTCAGGAGCCTGAATTCACTATACTGTACATGGTCTCCCACACACAGAACATGGAAATGCAAATATTTTAGTAAAGATAAACTACTAAATGCCTTTTCTCATCAGCAGTATATATGTCAGGATGGCAAGTGGAGCCTGACTAATAGAGAGAACTCTCACCCGATGAAAGGCCGCGGTAGCAGAGCTGGATGCCGGATGAACACTAAGGTAAGTACTCTGATAAGGACACAGGTTCACCTGAGGTGCGGAGTCTAAGTGTTATCTGGTTTTCACCAGAGCCCCTAGTGGTGGGGATGGATTGCGCTGCAAGATAGCACCAGGTCGTGGTCCCCAGGATCACCCAGCCAGGCAGAGTGCAGGTTCCGGTCCAGAAGCGGAAAAGCAGACAAGGGATAACCAAGAGAGTAGTCAGACGAGCCAAAGGTCAGGGCGGGCAGCAAATAGCAAGGTCAAGAGGAAGCCAGGTCAAATAATCAGGAACAATAGGTACACAGGATCACAAGAAGGAGCTGAAGATAACACAGCAATTACCTGGAGTGACTGCTGTGTTTAAATAGGCCGTTTTGGCACCAATTTGGTAGCCTCAATCTATTCTAAGGTAGCCTTAAACTATTCCAAGGGAGCCTTGAACTATTCTAAGGTAGCCTCTAACTATTGCAAGGCAGCCTCTAGCTATTCAAGGCGCCTCTTCGTACGCGCATGCGCATATGCGTTCGCCGGTTTGCGGCGCCAGTGCACCTGCGCATAGCAGTGGCTCCCTGACAATAAAGCAATCTTGTGACTGCTTTAAGTTCCTGGTAAAGCTTGTAGGAGGAGTTTTCATACTGCATTGAGCTGTCCTATCAGGATCCCTGACCCCTGATTCTCTGTCTGGACAGTTCTGATTGGCCCTGTGCTGATCACATGCGCCCTCCAAAGAAAAAAAAAAAACTCTCTAGCAGTACACACCAAACTAAGCATGCCTGACTCCAAAGGCTCTGTCTTTTCTAGACCTGTTCTGGAGTCAGTGGAAGAAGAGGAGGATTTTTGCATACAGGATCAAGCAGCCTTTTTTAACAGTGCAGAGGATTAACCCCTCCACGGTGAGTATAACAAGCATGCTTTACTGCATATACAGGCTAATTTTACTGTTGTGGGTTTAGTAACACTTTAATGATTACTGGTAAAAGCATCCATTTTCAAAAAGTTGTGAGTTTAATGCAAAGAGTTGATGTATATACAACTGTTGGTAGAGCAACCAAAGTGAGTTGGAACAACTGAGTCGTTATCAGAGGATTAGTTCTTTTAAGCTGATTCTGCTTGTTATAGTTAGTCACAATTCTGGGAGTGATGGAAGTGGCAGGATACACTGGCAATCAGTTATCCACAACAAAATGACATGATGGTTGTGTGTTATTGTAAAGGATTGGTGTCTCAGAGAAGAGCATGCAGTCTTTGGCAGTGACTGATGACAAGTTCTGTTGGACATTATCCGTATTCAGCCTCATTAGCTTCCATGTCTCTATTTTATATATAGTGCTTAACAAAGGACCTCTGTGAATGTAGATAGCTTCAACATATTGATTAACTGCTACTCTGCAAGAGGTTTAATCAGAGATAAAAAAAAAAAAAAAAAAACAAAGGCCCAGGGAGCTGTCCAAATTTTCCAAAGTAGGGAAGGTAGACTTCATTGGTCATGATTTATGACATTTCATCACCAAGTTACTCAAAGCATGCAGGAAAAACACAAAAGTAGACAATGTCACTTAGCATGACCAACAGCAGGAAAACAAGAATTAACTGACTCCCCTATATTTTCTTTCAAGGTACATTTGATAAACCCATGGGTAAAGGATTATCTGAATCTGTGCTTTGCTTGGGAAAGGCAAAGCAACACGTTTACTTTAACCTCCCTGGCGGTATGATTCTTTTGGATTTTAGGTGCTGAAAGCAGTACCATTATTTTGCATGTAATTCTTGTGAATGAGCAGCCCAAACCAACTGTATACATTTATTATATATATTATTATTGGTTTGGGCTGCTCATTCACAAGAATTACGTATATATATATATATATATATATATATATATATATATATATATATATATATACGTATGTATATATACGTGTGTATATATATATATACATATATACATATATTTACATAAAAAGTACAGTAAAACTGCAGGAAAGGGCACTGGGGGGCAATGTAATGTGATTTTATTTTATTTTGAATGGTATCAGTGTGTTTTGTGTGTTTTACATTTGAATTTGCCGCCGGTTCCACCCCCCGGCGGACGTCACGTCGCCGGAGACGGAAGCTGGGGCTCGCAGACGATCGGGAGGAAGCTCCGCCGCCGCATACCGCCCGCAGACACCGCTGGATCCCGGAGAAAAGGTAAGTAAAACCTCTACCAGGATCCAGCGATCTTCCTAGCGTCACCCCGAGTGTGGCTCGGGGTTACTGCTTTTGGCTCTAAAATCTAACCCCAAGTCACGCTCGGGAATACCGCTAGGAAGGTTAAAGTGGTTGTAAACCTCAGGCATGAAATATGCACAAAGCATATCTCTCTACAGTGTGTATTTGTTTCAATTATGAACACTAAGTGTCATTTTTGTCTGCTGCTTTGTTCCTCTGCTATCAGCATAAATCTCTTCTGACACCAGTTTTCCTAAAACCAAAAGAAAAAAGAGGTGAAAGGGGAAAAGGGGGAGGAAGCTCCAGCTGATTGACTGCATCAGCTCTGTTGCTGTGTGCTGTGTGAAGGGGGGGGGGGGGGGGTGTCCCTTCCCTCCAATCAGCTCTCAGAGCTCCTCTCCCTCCCCTCTGATGGTAAATCCTCCCCTGTGCCCATATTGTTCATCCCTGCTTTATTGAGAGAAACTGCCACTTAAGAATCATCAGAAATTGGCATTTCCAGAAGTTTCAGATTCCTGCTACTCCACCATCTTTTATGTCACTGTAGAACACAGTGGAGACATAGAAGATAGAGAATTAAATCAAAGAGCACAATGGAGGACTGGGAACCAAACACCTTCTTTGCACTGGGCACATTTTTGAGCACTGATTTTATTTTTATCAGCAAAGTTGCTCTGTTCAGTTGCTAGGTGTGCAAGCAAAGGCCTGTGTGAGCTAGAAGTGACCAGAGATATACAGTAAATAGGACTACATGCTCCTCTATGACAGTGCTGATTAGGCCGGGGCTATCACATGGATTGATTCCTATGGTTCTCCGTAACCAAAAGTACCTGGTATTTCCTCCAGGCTCCTGGTGCTGAACAGAGTGGTGGAAAGGTAATGATATACTAGGTAGGAAATTAAAGTTTACGTTTTTTTTTATTTTTTTAATCAGCACAAAGGATGGCACTTTCAATAAAGTGTAACTAAACCCACAACAGTAAAATCAGTCTGTATATGCTGTAAAGCATGTTTGTTATACTCACTGTGGAACCCAAGGGGTTAATCTTCTGCATTGTGTAAAAAAGACTGTTTGATCCTGTCTTCTCTCATCATCTCCTTCTTCCACTGACTCCAATAAAAATCCTGACATTTACAGAGCCAGGGGGTCAGGCTGCACATGCTCAGTTTGGTGTGTATTCCTAAAGAGTTTTTATTTTTTTTTTCTTGGAAGAGTGCATGTGATCAGGACACGGCCAATCAGCACTGTCCAGTCAGAGGGTCAGGGGTCCTGCATCCCGATAAGACAATAATAGAAGATTGAAAACTCCTACAAGCTGTAACCAGACACTCACATAACTCACAAGGCTGCTATATTTACTTCTGATGAAAAAAAGGTATTTATCAGCCTATATTCACAAATACTATTGCATTTCCATGTTCTGTGGGAGACCAGATATAGTGAATGCAGGGTTCTGGGTTTAGTAACCCTTTAAATGTGAAGTCTCTCTTGTGCTGATGGGTACTCTCTTGAAATATTCGGCCCCCCCATAACCGCTGTGGATGGCGGGGGGTAAAAACAAGCCACTGGACCTGTTGTAGGCACTTTCCTCCTCCATTTTAAGAAGCTGTATTATTGCTTCTAGCAATGAAAAGAGGGCATGGGAGGGTGAATGAATAGCCTGTCTCCTCCATTTAAAGAGTATTTTTCATTAAATTAAGAATAAAGACATCAAACCAAAGTGTTTTAAGGGACCTGCCTCCCCCTTTCAGGGCTATTAGTACATATCTATGGAGATAGGTGGTCTCATCGGTGGTACTTGTGTCTCTGTAAAGAGCCTTGTACTGACATATGATGGCTGGAACTGTACAGAGCCTGCCTGAAGGAGAGGGAGGCAGGTCCCCTGAAACCCATTGGCTTGAAGAATTCTTGATTCTCAATAAACAACTGATATTCTTTTATCAAATGTGGCATCACTCTGTACACCAGGCGTTCCACTTTTATTATTTAAATATCCCTTCTACTGAAGCGACATCAGAGTAGGACCAGTTCAGGTAGCAGCCCAGACTTCCAAAGGGAGTCATAAACCTCCATTTATCCACAGAACCACTAAATAAAGATCAAAATAATCAAATCTGTCCAGAATCCTTAGCTAAAAAAAAAAACGCAACAGGGTAGGGGGCAGAGGAGAGAAGAATAGCCACCAACACTAAGGGAGACTACTCACTCAATGTAGAGTCATGGGCAAAAATATTGGCACCCCTGCATTTCTGTAAGATAATGCACCACTTTTCCCAATTAGTATTGGTATGACACAAATAAAAAGTGAAAAAAGAAAATGCCAAATCTGACACATTCCATGCAAAACTCCAAAAATGGACTGGACAAAAGTATTGATACCCTCAATGTAATATTTGGTAGCTTAGATTAGAGATACGCTATGTGTGTCAACATGGGAACTGCTTTTCAGTACGGAACCTTTGGCTATGTGGTAAAAGGCGAATATGCAATGGGGAAAAGGCTTAGCTCCCATTATAAAATTGACGTCGAGTGATGATAAATTTAAGAGAAATGGTATTTAAAATTTGGGAATTATTTGGTTGATTATAAAATTAGACGGGAACAAAGGTTCTCCCTCTTCTCTTCTTGTTTCACTCTTCTTTTTCTCTCTTTTTTTCCTTTTCTTGTTTTTTCATTTTTTGTTTTGAAGGAAAAATGTTAAAAGTTTATTGCAATATTGTTTGTTTATACTCTGCCTTTGTTTTTGTTTTTTTGTTTTTTTTTATGTATGTATATTATTTGTTTTGTGGAAAAAAATAATAAAGAGATATTGAAACATAATATTTGGTAGCACACCCCTTGGAGAAAACAACTGAAATCAATTGCTTCCTGTAACCATCAATGAGTTTCTTACACCTCTCTACTGGAATTTTGGACCACTCTTTTTTGTCAACTGCTCCAGGTCTCTTAGATTAGATGAGGTCCTTTTCCCAACTTCTGTTTTTAGATCTGGACTCATTGCTGGCCAACTCAGTACTCTCCAGAGCTTTGTCTTAAGCCACTTCGGAGTGCTTTTTGATGTGTGCTTTGGGTCCTTGTCCTGCTGTAAGACTCGTGACCTCTGACAGAAACCCAACTTTCTGACACTGGGCCCTACATTACACCCCAGAATTCTTTGATAGTCTTCAGATATCATAATGCCATGCACATGGTTAAGAAATCCAATGCCTGAAGCTGAAAATCAACCTTAAAATATCAGTGAACCTCCAACATGTTTAACTGTAGGGACTGTATTCTTTTCTTTAAAGACCTCATTGTTTTTTCTGAAAACAGTAGAACGATGGGTTTTACCAAAAAGCTTCAATTTTGTACTGTCTATTCACAGCACATTCTCCCAAAAGGATTTTTGCTTCCTCAGGTAAGTTTTGGAAAACTCCAATGTGGCTTTTTTTTATGTTTTTGTGTCAGCAGTGGAGTCCTTCTGGTTCTCCTACCATAGCATGCCTTTTCATTCAGATGGTGACATATAGTGTGAGCTGACACAGTTGTACCCTGTGCCTGAAGGTCAGCTTGAATTTGTCTGGAAGTTGATTGAGGTTATTTCTCCACCATTCAAACAATCCTTTGTTGTAATCTTTGAACAATTTTTCTTTTTTGTCCACGTTCTTAGCTACAGGGCCATGGGCTGTAAACTTTATGACAATGTTGTGCACAGTGGACACAGGAACATTAAGATCTCTGGAGATGGACATGTAACCTTGAGATTGTCCATGCTTTTTTACAATTTTTGTTCTCAAATCCTCAGAAAAATCTTTGGTGCTCCTTCTCTTCTCCATGCTCCATGTGGCACACAGGGACAAGCAACAGAAATGTCAATTTTTCACCATCTTAACTGGCTACTGGTGTGATTTCCATATTGCCAGCACCTGTTAATTGATACAGGTGAGTTTAATTTCAAATTATAAGATCATCACGATCTTGGAATGCAATTATTTCTTACAATTTTAAAAAGGTGCCCACAATTTTGTCCAGTCCATTTTTGGAATTTTGCATGGAATGTGTCAGATTTAGCTTTTTGTTTCTCCACTTTTTTGCCTCTACATTTGTAACTGCAACAATTTTCTGGGCGAAGTGGTACATTAAATGACAGAAATGCAGGGGTGCTAATATATTCATCCCTTGTGCTGATTTAAAAAAAAAAAATGAACTTAGGCTTTAAAGTCAAGCTGGTGCTTTGCCTTGAATGGGCAAGACACAGCTTTGCTTTAAAGCAAAAAAAAAAAAAAGAAACCCTTACATTTTATATAATTCACATCTAATAATAGCCTAATATTACATCTTCTCCTTTCCATTTATTCAATCAAGTTCAGAACTCTTGACTATCTCATTGTGGTAAAAGCCAGCAGTTTCATCTATGAGAAATGTTTTATCTGTTCTAATAATTTATGGCTCAATAAGCAATAAAACACATTGGTGATGCACAAGTCAGCATAGGACAACCTTTCTGAGAAATACTTTTTACATGCTGAGCATTCAAACTGTAGTGTAAAATTAAAATCTTTGCCTTCACATCCATGCATATTCAATAAGGCAATGCAAAGGCTATTGATGATGTGGAAAGAAAAACAAGCTATGGCAGCCAATCAAAACTTAACTTTTCATTGATATGCCTGTCATTCCTTTATTTTGTTCATTTCATTGAATTCAAATGATTTTTAAATTCTCAATGGTTGCTGGTGGATTTGGCACTGTACACATCTCTAAAGCCATTTACATTACCCTATTAAATGTAAATGTAAACTCTAGGCAGATAATACGAAACAAAACAATGTATGTACAGTACATATAAATATGTATTCATTAAAAAATAATTAAATATATACACTATATTGTCAAAAGTATTGGAACCCCTGCCTTTACACGCACATGAACTTTAATTGGACCCCAGTCCTAGTCCGTATGGTTCGATATTGAGTTGGCTCACCCTTTGCAGCTATAACAGCTTCAACTCTTCTGGGAAGGATGTCCACAAGGTTTAGGAGTGTGTCTATGGAAATGTGTGACCATTCTTCCAGAAGCGCATTTGTGAGGTCAGGCACTGATGTTCGACGAGAAGGCCTGTCTCACAGTCTTCCCTCTAATTCATCCCAAAGGTGTTCTGTCGGGTTGAGGTCAGGACTCTGCTACTTTGGCCCCATTCCCCATTGTTGGTGTCAGCTGAAGGAATAGTTCCCCATTGTTGGTGTCAGTGAAAGGAATAGTTTTCCATTGTTGGTGTCAGCGGAAGGAATAGTTCCCCATTGTTGGTGTCAGCAGAAGGAATAGTTCCCCATTGTTGGTGTC
Source organism: Pelophylax lessonae (assembly GCF_965119305.1). NCBI lineage: Eukaryota > Metazoa > Chordata > Amphibia > Anura > Ranidae > Pelophylax > Pelophylax lessonae. The sequence goes on along the minus strand of NC_138777.1, from coordinate 193,359,151 downwards.
AGTGGTAGGAATATAGCCTCATGGGCCGGATAAAGGCAAGTAAAGGGCCACATCCGGCCCTAGTTTGAGGACCACTGATCTATATGAACACCGCCATATAATTTACAGCAACAGAATAATTTTGTAATTAAGTCTAAAAATGCTCAACATTTATCATTAAAAAGTTTAAGGTTGGTAACTGTGCTTAGGCTATGCTATCAGTCATCTGCAGATTGAAGGTAATACTTCCTCAGTCTTCTCGATTTATATATAAGCTCAGTTGGCGTGGTTAGTTCAGATATAGTAGTAGTCTATGTCTGAACTAACCACACCAACTGAGTTTGTATTTTTTTATGCTGGGAACCACCATTTTAACCACTGACTATTCACTGGATTGTTGTAAGTGTTTAGTAACCTTTTTTCAAAATAAAAATGTTTTACCGTTTTACGGTATGTGGACCCACTTTTTCTTCCTTATTGGTTACATCTGAGGAACACCTGGGGTTTGTTTTGGCCAGCCATGTTACCTTCCTTTCCGGTCTAACCGCTGAGGGATTCACTTTGAGTGCTGGATCATTATTTAACCATTTCTGGGCCGGAAGGATTTACCCCCTTAATGACCAAGCCATTTTTTTCGATATGGCACTGCATTTTTTAACTGAAAATTGCATGGTCATGCAACGCTGTACCCTAATAATTGATGTCCTTTTTTTCCCTTTGGTGGTATTTGATCACCTGTGTGATTCTTTTTTTTTTTGCGTTTTAAACAAAAAAAAGAGCAACAATTCTGAAAAAAACCCAATATTTTTTACTTTATGCTATATACCATTCCCAATAAAAAAAAATAAAAAAATCTAATGTTTTAATCATTTTAGGGCAATTTGTATTCTTCTACATATTTTTGGTAAAAAAAATCCCAATAAGTGTATATTGATCGGTTTGTGCAAAAGTTATCGCGTCTACAAACTAGGGGAAAGATTTATGTAATTTTTTTTTTATTTTTATTTTACTAGTAATGGCAGAGATCAGCGATTTTTAGTGGGACTGCGACATTGCGGCGGACAGATCGGACACCTAACTGACATTTATTACACTTTTGGGGGGACCAGTGACGTTACTACAATAATCAGTGCTAAAAACATGAACTGGTACTGTACTAATGACACTGGGGGGGGGAAGGGGTTAACACCAGGGGCAATCAAAGAGTTAAATGTGTCCCTAGGGGGGTGCTTTCTAACTGTGGGGGGATGGGCTTGCTGCATGAACACAAAGACCTGTGTTCCTAAATAGGAGGAACACAGGATCCCTGTGTTCATAACTGACAGAACAGCGGTCTGCCGTGTTTACAATGGCAGACCGCCCCTCTGTCTCCACGGGGAGCGAACGCGACTGCCGGACCCACTGAATAGCTTCCCCTGTGGCGAATGGGCACGGTGTGTGCCCCCGCTAGTGGTCTTGCGAAGCGATGTACAGGTACGTCGTTTCGCGGGACAGAGCCGAACTGTCGCCGTAAAACTACGGTGGCTGGTCGGCAAGCGGTCTAGACTCCTCTAGCATGGAGTCTAGAAATCTGGTAAGCTCTCATCCTGTTTATTATCATGGTGGAGGTGCACCAGGTGGATATTCATCTAAACAATCACATTTCTTTGGATATCACTTCAATGGACTTTTTTTTATCTGTCACTATGCACTAGTGTTCAAGCACTATATGGATGTTTTTTAATGATTTTTTTTTCTTTAGGTTTTTGATGATTTAATTTGAACTTCATTTATTTAGCGCTGCAATTTTTATCATGCATGTTTTTGCACAATTGGTTCTGTTGTGATATTGCAAGCAGCTTTATTTCACTTAGGTTATTATCACCTGTGCAGTAATATTTTTAATTTGGTTTGTTTGTTATGGTAAAAAGATGTAAGTCACAATGATTTGGGAGAAACCAATATTTTTTTATTTTTTGCCACTAAAGGAAAATAGACTGTGCACTTCGCAATGTGCAGTTGTACTCTGCAAGTGCAGTTGCTCCAGAGCTTCAATTTGCAAAGACTACCCAATCATGTGCAAGGAAAATTTAAAAAAATATATTTTTGCTTGCACATGATTGGATGATCTAGCTGAGCTTCTGCTCATTTACTAAGCTCTGGAGCAACTGCAATTGCAAAGTGCACAGTCTATTTGCCTTTAGTAAATCCACCCCAAGGTGAGAGGTACAAACATCTGTGTCAGATACTTGTGAACACTGCTAAGAACTGCTCATGCACCAGTATTTTGCAGTTAAAGAAGTTAATAATATTTTTCTACCACCACATTCAAAAGCATAAGTGAGCACAGCCTATTGCATTAGGGTGTGCACCCCAAAGTTTAAACACACACGCCTCTCTCTTCAGCCTCAGATGTACTGGACAGTGAATGAATGGGAATGTGCTGAGCAGCTTCCTGTTCATTTGCAAACTGAAGCATAGTCAATGCAGTTTACTATGCTTCAGTTATGAATGAACACAGTGAGTGAGTGTTCATTTATAAAAGGAAGGGACCGATAAATGATATATTGACTTGCTCCATCCCTTACTCTCCACCCTGCAATATCCCCAGAGTTCAGCAGCTGTTCAGCCATCCATCCAGGACATACAGGGGAGCGGGCCAGTGGAGGCTCCCTCACCTTGTCTCTGTACCGCTCCTCCTAGGTAAGCCCCACTCTGTCTGTTTTGTGCTCCATGCACCATGCCCTATCCACACACATTATTGCACACATGTATGACCAGCTTGCACATATAATTTGTTCCACCATATATAGTTTTTGCTATATCTTTGTACATGCTGACACAGGCTCTCTTTGCCTGGGGGCCTGTAACTACAGTATGCCTATTATTAGTATCATTTTTTATTTACAGCCTTTGTTAGTTCATCACGGGCAGCTACATGGCATATATAACTGTGATAGATCTATAACCACTTCTGGACCGGAAGGATTTTCCCCCTTAACCACTTAAGCCCCGGAGGATTTGGCTGCTCAAATACCAGGCCCTATTTTGCGATTCGGCACTGCATGACTTTAACGGACAATTGCGCGGTCGTGCGACGCTGTACCAAAATTAAATTGACGTCCTTTTTTTCCCACAAACTGAGCTTTCTTTTGGTGGTATTTGAACACCTGTGCGATTTTTACTTTTTGCGCTATAAACAAAAAAAGCAACAATTTTAAAAAAATAACAATATTTTTCACATTTTGTTATATGAAATTCTCAAAAAAAATGTAAAAATCAAAAATTTTTAACATTTTGGGCCAATTTGTTTTCTGCTGCATATTTTTGGTAAAAAAAAATCACAATAAGCGTATTTTGATTGGTTTGCGCAAAAGTTATTGCGTTTACTAACTACGGGAAAGATTTTTGTCATTTTTATTGTTTTTTTTTTTAACTAGTAATGGCGGCGATCTGCGTTTTTTTTTGTGGGACTGCGACATAGTGGCGGACAGATCGGACCCTTGACTGACATTTTTGACACTTTTAGGGGTACCAGTAACATAACTACAGTAATCAGTGCTATAAATTTGCACTGTTACTCTCAAAATGACACTGGCAGGGAAGGGGTTAACTTTATTAGTGATCAAGGGGTTAAGTGTGTCCCTAGGGGCGTGATTCTAACTGTCAAGGGGCGTGGCTTGTTAGATCATGACAGAGACATATGATCCTACATAGCAGGATCACATAGCCTCTGTCATGATCTAAGGGAGAATGACAGGCGGCTTTGTTTACATCAGCCGTCTGCCTTTCTCCCTCTCCTGCGGGAGATCGCGAGTGACCGGCAGACATCGGAGCCGCCGGTCACTTGCGCGGTGATGTCAGGGAACGAGCGGGGGCGCGCCTCCGGCGGCGTGCGCTCGCCCCCTAGAGGCTCGTGGTTAATGACCAGGCCATTTTTTGCGATTCGGCACTGCGTTATTTAAACGGACAATTGCGCAATGCTGTATCTAAATAAACTTGATGTCCTTTTATTTCCGACAAATAGAACTTTCTTTTGGTGGTATTTGATCACCTCTGCGGTTTTTATTTTTTGCACTAAAAAAAATAAATAAAGCAAAAATTCTGAAAAAAAAAAAACAATAATTTTCACATTCTTTTTTCTCCAAATTTTTCACATTTTGCTTTATAACATTCCCGAAAATTTAAAATCTAATTTTTTTTATAATTTTAGGCCAATTTGTTGTCTGCTTCACATTTTTGGCAAAAAAAAATTGCAATAGGCGTATTTTGATTGGGGCGTGTTTCTAACTGTATGGGGGTGGGGCTTGTGAAATGATCACAGAGACGTGTGATCCTATATAGAAGGATCACAGGAGCTCTGTGATCATTCCAGGGAGAAGAACGGTCAGCTGTGTTTACAACAGCTGACCGTCTTTCTCTCTCAGCAGAGAGCGATCGTGTGTGTCAGGCGGCAATCGGAGCCGCCAGTCCCGTACATCGGAGTCCCCGCTGCCGAGTGGGGGCGGGAGCGTGCCGTCGGCGGTGAACGCTCGCCTTCTAGCTGCAGGCATGTGACCGACATATACCTACGCCGGTTTGCACAGGAGGGCCAGCCTGCCGCAGTATACTGTAACTGCAGCGGGGGGTCCTTAAGTGGATAATATTAGCTAAGTTCATACACATAACTTTAAATACATTTGATACCCATGTGCCTGTATGGTACCACATTTGCTGTTTTAATAAACTGATTTCTGTTTACCCCCCCCCCCCCTTTTTATTTAGACATGCTGGGGTTATATATTCTGAAACGGATTGGGTGTTTTTATGCATTTCTTTACTGAAGAGTCATGGCTCATCCACCATCATGACTTCCAACGTCTTAAACATTACATATCACTAAATGTCGCTCTATGGTGATACGTTGTTACACCAGTCATTTATTATATGATTTTTAATATTTGTCATCAATAAAAATTTTAAATTGCTTTTACATCATCTTTGACATTTACTACTGATATACGCTGACCTTTCTGGGCCACATAATCCCACTATTATTTTTTTTTCCTCTTTTTATTCCACAGAAGCCGAGGGGAAAGGAGAGGAGGAAAGACAACAAGACAGCAGCACTTTAGGAAGGGGGCAAAATGGAAGGGGGCGGGGGCCAGGGCATTAGGGGGAATCAACATAGCACAGAGTTATTAGGGTGTGCCCAGGCACACCTGGTACACCCCCTGCTCGCCCCTGAGCACGCCTATTTTCAAAAGTACGTTTTTTTGAAAAGACAAAATTTTAACTATCCATTATCTTTTTATCTTTCTCAAGACCCTAGCTTATTTTAATTTTACGGCTGTCCCAGCCATGCGCAAAAACCTCTGAACCCAGAGAAATTATAAGTAATAATAAAAGTAGATTTCAAGATCTGATCAATCCAGATTAAATAAATGTGTTTGTGTTGACAACAAGACAAGGAAATATTCAACAAGCATTTCATATGACTAACGTATGCTCTGCCTTTAAATAAAAAATAAAATAAAATAAAATAAAAAGAATCATGTATTTTGTGGCATTCAAGTCACATTGTACCACATTTTTACCTGTGATTTCTCGAACATGGTAATTAATCTTTGCATAAGACATTGGTCCTGAGCATGTGCCTTGCTTTTGATTGATTATATTAGAAATTTAGTGCTACATCTCATACAATAGCAATATTTCATTATATCAAGAAGCACAGACCTACCTATCAATAAATGGGAAAAGTCAAGAACTGCTCATATTAACATAAGGAACATGAAGAATAACCTTGATAAGAATAAAATACTGTACATTTCTTCAAACTTTCCAATATCCTTTAGTAATGTTTTTTTTTTTTTTTTTCCCCCAGTATTAGGAATTTAAAGCTGAACTCTAGGTGGATAAATAACAAAAGAAACATACATTAATGAATCTATGTGTTTGTAAGAAAATAATAGATACAGTATCTCACAAAAGTGAGTACACCCCTCACATTTTTGTAAATATTTTATTATATCTTTTCATGTGACAACGCTGAAGAAATGACACTTTGCTACAATGTAAAGTAGTGAGTGTACAGCTTGTATAACAGTGTAAATTTGCTGTCCCCTCGAAATTACTCAACACAGAGGCAATAATGTCTAAAGCGCTGGCAAGTGAATACACCCCTAAGTGCAAATGTCCAAATTGGGCCCAATTAGCCATTTTCCCTCCTCGGTGCCATGTGACTCATTATTGTCACAAGGTCTCAGGTGTGAATGGGGAGCAGGTGTGTTAAATTTGGTGTTATCGCTCTCACTCTCTCATACTGGTCACTGAAAGTTCAACATGGCACCTCATGGCAAAGAACTCTCTGAGGTTCTGAAAGAAAGAATTGTTGCTCTACATAAAGTTGGCCTAGGCTATAAGAAGATCGCCAAGACCCTGAAACTGAGCTGCAGCATGGTGGTCAAGACCATACAGCGGTTTCACAGTACAGGTTCCACTCAGAGCAGAGCTTGCCATGGAAGACCAAAGAAGTTGAGCGCATGTGCTCAGCATCATATCCTGAGGTTGTCTTTGGGAAATAAATGTATGAGTGCTGTCAGCATTGCTGCAGAGTTTGAAGGGGGTGGGGGGGTCAGCCTGTCAGTGCTCAGACCATACGCCACACACTGCATCATGCCCAAAAGGGTTAAAGCAATGCTGGAAAATAATGGTGGCCACATAAAATATTGACACTATGGACATTGTCACTTAGGGGTGTACTCACTTTTGTTGCTAGCGGTTTAGACATTAATGGCTGTGTGTTGAGTTATTTTAGGGGGACAGCAAATTTACACTGTTATACAAGCTGTACACTCACTACTTTACATTGTAGCAAATGTAATGTCTTCAGTGTTGTCACATGAAAAGATATAATAAATGATTTACAAAAATGTGGGGGGTGTACTCACTTTTGTGAGATACTGTATATGTTTTTTAAATGTGTCTAATATAAATACCCATAAGTGCTTTGGTGTCCCCTGTAATAGAGCACTTCAAAAGGGAAAGGAAGGAGAAACACTATAGCAGAACTAAAGTATTTTTTGAAAACTGCGAGCAGGCTATGGTTTTTATTGCAGAAGAGACATGCAATGTCTCCTCCACAATAAAATAAACCTACCTGCCTGTTCACAGTCTTCCTTAGAATGTACACTAGGCCACGCATGCACAGCTCTGGCACTAACCCTCTGTACCGGGATGACTGAACTTCAGCACATGCGGGAACAGGAGTTAGGTCATCCTGCGCTGGCCAGTCAAGATGGTAAAAGGCCGACACCCGGAAGAAGCTGATGTAAAGATGCTAGAGTCAGTGAGGGACCTGGTAGAAGTTGGACCATTAGAGCTAGGGTCTTTCTGTCTTCAGTTCTGATTTAACCACTTGGAGACCAATCCTTTTCTGGCACTTTTTGTTTACAAGTTTAAATCAGTATTTTTTATTAGAAAATTACTTTTTATCCCCCAACATTATATATTTTTTAAAAAAGAATAGCGCACACATGCAAAAGAAATTACCAAATTTGAAGACAATCCATAAATAAAAATGGGGATTTGGTCCCACCATATGGCCATATAGTGCTCAAGCCCACCACTGCGTCAAAGTACCCCATCATCAGTGGGTCCTACACTATCCATGAAAAAGAGATGAATCCAGCCTTTCTAACCCTTGGAGATAATACTCCTTGCTGGGAAAGATGTTCAAATGCACTACAGGGGACTCCTCCTATATCCACTTGTTTGCTTGTTTATTATATATTTTTTAACAGAGACCCAAGGGAATAAAATGGCAATTGTTGCAATTTTTTATGTCACATAATGTTTGTGTAGCGGTTTTTCAAATGCAATTCAAAAAACAAATACATTTTAATGAACTAAAAAGAAACAAAACATAATATATACCCCAATTTTTTGGATAGTAAAAAGAATGATGCTACGTTAAGTAAATAGATACCTAACATGTCACACTTTAAAATTGCGCAGCCTAGTGGAATGGCAACAAAATATGGTACTTAAAAATCTCCATAGGTGACATTTTAAATGCCATTACAGGTTACTTGTTTAGAGTTACAGAGAATTTCTAGTGCTATAATTTTTGCTCTCACTCTACTCTGACTTTCGCAGCTCTACCTCACATTTGTGATGCGAAAACAGTTTACATATGCGTGCGCAGCTTACGTATGCATTCGCTTCTGTGCGCTTTACATTTTTTCTTATTTATTTTATTTTTTATTTTTTCCAATATGCTTGAATTTGTTTATTTTTTAACACTTCTATCCCTATTTCAAGGAATGTAAACATCCCTTGTAAGGGCTAGTTCACTCTTGACTAAATTTCTAACGCTTCTATAGCGTTTGTATGTCGTTAGTATGGGCGTCAGACTGGCTTCAATGAGCTTTAGTATGTTTGTTTAGTATGTTTAATATGCACTAGTTTTACAAGTGTTAAAAATTCCCCCTAAATGCCCTATGCACGGTTTTGAAGCGTTTGATAAGCGTTAAGGTGCGTTAAAACTGCTCCACAATAGAAAGTGACAGAAATAAACCAATTTTAACATCCTGCAACCGTACTGGAGGTAAATGTCTGCCAGAGCGTTTACTGAACGTTAACATAGACTTGAATGGGAGGCATTGAAAGGCCTCAGACTCCTCCTGGCTGGACACGAGGCTTCAATTTTGAAGCACAGCATTGTTAATTCTTCATGTTTTGATAGTGTGAACAGCACTGTGTGCTGTATATTGCATCTTGTGCATAGGCGTTTGACGGGTGTTTTAAATTACAATTTATGTAGCAATTGTGTTTGGTATATTTATTTATTTATTTATTTATTTATTTATTTATTTATTTATTTATTTATTTATTTATTTAGTTATTGCTATATCTTTTTCCATGAAAGTGGAGTTACCCTTTAACCACTTCAGCCCCAGAAGGTTTTACCCCCTTAATCACCAGGCTATTTTTTCCGATTCGGCACTGCGTTACTTTAACAGAAAATTGTGTGGTCGTGCAACACAGTACCCAAATACAATTGATGTCCTTTTTTTTTCCACAAATAGAGCTTTCTTTTGGTGGTATTTGATCAACTCTGCGGGTTTTTAGATTTTGCGCTATAAAAAAAATAAGAGCGACAATTTGGAAAAAAAACGCCATATTTTTTACTTTCTGCTATAAAACATTCCCAATAAAAAAAAAATTAAAAAAATCTAATTTATTTATCAATTTAGGTCAATTTGTGTTCTGCTACATATTTTTGGTAACAAAAAATCACAAAAAGCGTATTTTAATTGGTTTACACAAAAGTTATAGCATTTACAAACTACGGGATAGATTTTGTACTTTTTATTTATTTATTTTTTATTTTATTAGTAATGGCGGCGATCAGCGATTTTTAGCGGGACTGCGACATTGCGGTGGACAGATCGGACCCCTAACTGACATTTTGACACTTTTTGGGGACCAGTGACATTAACCACTTAAGCCCCGGAAGATTTTACCCCCTTCCTGACCAGGGGGTATTTTGCGATTCGGCACTGCGTGACTTTAACGGACAATTGCGCGGTCGTGCGACGCTGTACCTAAACGAATTTGATGTCCTTTTTTTCCCACAAACAGAGCTTTCTTTTGGTGGCATTTGATCACCTGTGCGATTTTTTGATCATGCGCTATAAACAAAAAAAAACGTCAATTTTGCAAAAATAACAATATTTTTCACATTTTTTTATATGAAATTCCCCCCAAAAAATGTAAAAATCTAAATTTTTTAACATTTTCGGCCAATTTGTTTTATGCTACATATGTTTGGTAAAAAAAAATCGCAAAAAGCGTATTTTGATTGGTTTGCGCAAAAGTTATTGCGTTTACTAACAAAGGGAAAGAGGCGCTCGCTCCCCAGAGCCTCACAGGCTAGTGACGTACCCATACGTCACTTTGCCTGTGAGGGGCTGACCGCCGCAGTATATGTACTTGCGGCAAGTGGTTAATACAGTAATCATTGTTAAATATTATACACTGTTACTGTATAAATGACACTGGCAGGGAAGGGGTTAATACTGGGGGTGATCAAAGGGGTTAAATGTATGCCTAAAGTGCTTGCTCACTATGTGTGTGTGTGTGTGGGGGGGGGGGGGGGGTTCTGTGACAGGCACAGAGAGATCATGGTTTCAGTTGAAACTTCTGATCCCTCCCTGCCTGTCTGACAGAAGATCCGCCTGCTTTGTTTACATAAACAGGTGGGTCTTCAGTCAGTTTCCCTGACGATCGCGGGAGGGCAGTGGCAATCACCGCTGCTCCTCTTGTGGCCCACCTCCGGCTGTGTCTAAACGCACGCCGCTGAAAACCTTGTGCACGAAATCACGTGGTACTATGTGATTTTGCGCAGCCGAGCCGCCCTGCCGCAGTAATACAATGGTGGGCAGTCAGCAAGAGGTTAAAAAAACAAGCTACAATTTACTATTTCAAAAAAATATGCAGTGTATAGCAGTTTACTGTAAGAAATAGCAGACACACTCACCAAATAAATTTAGCAAAAGTTTGCAAACCACAGAGGACCTAGGAATGCAAGTATTGGTATTCAAAAACAACTCTGCATGTCATCACTGAATAGGGAAAGAATTAATGAATGTACAAACTATGACCGGGTGTATTCTCTAAGTGTTGATGGATTAATTTTTCATTAGGTGCCACCATGTTTTGCAATTCCATTGGAGCAGACTTTCTTTAGATGGAAGCAGTCATACAACATTAGCTGTCTGGGAAAAAGCAATGTACAATTTTATTACATGTATTCACATGTACATTAGGTGAATATAATAAGCTTAAAGCAGAACTACACTCTCTCAATCACTATTATTAATCCTTATGCTGCTAGCATTAGTAAATATTGTATATAGGAAAGTATATTATATTTACTTGTTTTAAACTTTTTTTTATTTTTTATTTCTTTAGTTAGTTTCTGGTTTCCGGCCTAGGCCACAATGATGTCATACATCCCAGGAGTCTTCAAGAGGGGGAGAAGAGGTTCTCTCAGGAAAAGCACATCCTCCTGCAGGCATGCCTGGGGTAAGGGCAGAGGTTCCAGGAAGTAAATGCTACATGGATCACCTGCCCTTACTCAAGACGGCCACAGCTAGAAATGTTAGAGGGATATTTTTCCAAGTGATTTCTCAACAAAATATAGCACGGAGACATGGACGAATGGGTGCAAGCTGTGTTTCCTGCATATGGGGTTGCACATTGACTGTGCTTCACTGCTTTCCTCTGTTATTGCAAATCTGACACCCAGACTGCCTATTTAAAAAACATGTCCACATAAACCTTTTTAAACTTGTCAGGTGGTCCAAATGTCCTCTTTAAGCGGAAAGTTCCCCCACGGCTATCCTTCAGGTCATGCACGAGGAAAGCGGACCGAGCACTGTGGGTTGCCGTGGTAGGCATGTGTTTCGGGGACATGCCCTTCTTATTTCTCAGGTCTACTAGCACTTGCCTCACTGCTGTCTTAAATATGGTTACAGAGAGAAGCGACTATACTGAGAGTCATTCTATATTTAACTCTTGTGGGTGCTGGAGACCAAGGAAAAACATCATGCATATTGCTAAAGGCAAGTTTTGTGGTACAGATGCATGTATTTGTATGTGTATAAAAATGAAAATAACTCAATGGATTACATCGCAAAAAATATAGTCGTGAACCATGAGAACCATAATTAGCAAAAGATTTTAAAGAAATTGAAATGTTAAAAAGTAACATAAATTGTATTGAGTTGAATAGTGACTAGGTGGATGAAGGTGTGATTGCCATCATCCCTAAATAAGTCATAAAACACATACTGGGTCCTCAAAGTAGGGGATTTTTTAAGGCAATCCAAGCAAACTTGTATAAAATCTCTATTTTGAGGACCCAGTATGTGTTTTATGAAAAATTGTATGGAAGCTGATTTTTACCAACATTTCTACTAAAAACAATATCTGAAATCTGACTAAACATAGTATTTTCATAAAAAAAAATAAAAACTAAATGTAAAAATAGAACTACATAACGATGATTGTGGCAGTAAATATTTCAATAAATAAATAAAAATTATTATAAATAAATAGTTGTAACGGGTATGCTACTGGAAACCAAGTAATAAACTAGATATGATAGAAAATAAAATTAAAAATGATTAATTTACCAAATCAAAACCAGACTTCCTAAATAGGGATAGTTGCTAAGTAAATATATCCCAGGGCTACATGTAATAATAAAGATAATTATATGACCAAGTAAATATATAAAGGATAGGCCATTATCTAATCTCATTATAATCTATTTTAGATATATTGGGGTACATAGAAATGTCAGAGCTGCACTAAACCCTATAAGGAATATAAGGGAAAAGAATTATATAGCTGTGCTAATCTCCATCTCCTTGTTGAGACCATTAGGAGCTATGCTGTTTAAAATCCAGTAGGTTTCCCTCTTGCACAAACAATCAAACATTTACTTATCTGTTAAATTATGGGGGATTGCCTCAATCCCAAATAGTTTAAGGTCTTGGGTGCTCTTCTGATGGTGCTAGATGAAATGTCTGGGGACAATGTGCTTCTATTAACCCAAATGTCAAAATGCCTAAATCCTGCATGTATAGACCTAATGGTCCTTTCAACATAAATCAAGCCACACAAGCAGCTTAGCCCAAAGAGCACAAGCTGCGTGGAACATGTAATGAATTGTTTCACTGCATTTCCTTTGCCATCTAACCCACAAAACATTTCTTGCCCTCACGTAAAGTAGTTTCACGCCTTACAGTTCCATTTCCTACAAGGGTATATGTCTTGATATCCAAGATAGTTGACATATCCATAACCTGTGTATTTTTGCCTTTTAATTTGATCAGGGCCACAACATTTTTTAATGTTTTTAGCACTCCTGAAAATTACTTTGGGTTTGCGAGAGAGAACTCTTTCTAACTTGGAGTTTGACCTGGAATATAATTTTTTCCAGTTTCTGGATACATTGTATTTGCAAAAACGTGGTACAGCAATGGTTGTGAATTTTGCACCCAATAATGCTAATTTTTTCATGGGCCTGTGGGAATCCCCATACTTTAGGCATAATAATCCCTATGCAAGAGATATGGTTATATAACATACAGGCATTATATAAGTGACATCATCTGGGATGGGCCATATGATTTAGCCATATCTTTTGTCAACGATTGCAATGACAATCCCTACAACATCAAGTTTATACATGTGGCAGATTCAGATGGTGTGGTATTTGTGAATTGGGTGCAGGCCACCAATGGTAGGGGTAACATTAAATCCAAAACGCATTTTAAAGGGACAGTAAGGAGTTCATACTTACATTGGAAAAGTTGTAACCTTCCGCAATGGAAAAAGAATATCCTTTCCAATCAATTCCAGAGGTTGAAACATAACTGTACCACAGATTGTGATTACATGGATCAAAAAGCAATCTTAAAACAAAACATTTTAGAAAAGGGGTATGAGCAACGTCCTGTGGATAGGGCATTCCAAAAGTACAAGGTGACAGTAGCCCCATCATTACATGACAGTCAGTCAGACAATGAGACTAATTCCCTTATTTTCGGCACCAGCTTTAATAACCAGCTCAGAACCATCAATAGAATCTCATAGTTCAATTTTAAGAGTGAGCATGTAAAAATGTCTATGGAATGGCTCTCAGTATGGTCACTTCTCTGTGTAAGGGCAGTATAAGAAAAAATCAACAGAGCATTCCGGCTTACCATATTTAAAGCGGTAGTAAACACATCCCGTTAAATTTCTGGCATATTACTCATTCTAAAGTAGTCAACTAGTTGCTGTGTGTAGATTGCTTCCTACCTTCTTCCTTTCAGTGCAATTGTCATTTTCTGAGCATTAACGTCATCTGCGCATGCGCAGTTTGTCCCATTTTTCCCGCAAGCTTTTCATGCCTGGAAAATTGTGTTTACATGCCGGGGCTATGACATTTTCTTTGCCTTGCATCACCCCTGAGATCCCACAAGACTAGTTTCCTATTCACAAGCATAGTGTTAACCCCATGTGACTCGTACGGCACAGGGGTTGTAGAGGCGGCCAGCGCAACACAGGGGAGAGCACGAGAGAGCAATATTACACAGGAAAGCGGCACTGCTGTACTGTGTACACGCAAGATAATGGTCATGGACATGGAAAGGGAGTAAGGGTGGAAGCTAGAATGTTGTTGGAGCGGAAGACAGCAGTCACTATGGCACCGGCTGCAACTGAAAATCTTTTAGAAAAAGAATGTTTATTCAAGTAAGAAGCATTCCATATGCTTTGCCATGGCAGCGCTTTGCTTTACAACAACTTGATTCTTTGCATTATATGACAATTAGGGTCGAAGCATCTGAGTTTACTACCGCTTTAAACAGCAGTAATGGAATTGCTGGTAGACTTAAGAAAGGGGGGGACATGCCCCAGAAGTGCATTCTTACCATGGCAATCTTCCACATAATTCCAGGAAGCGCTCTCTGAGCTTTTGTGGCCGCCGACAGCTCCCCCACCAGCCCTGTGGACTACACTGACAGACACTGTAAGGGCATGCAGACCCTTCTGGCTTACCGACACTAGCAGTTTGAGAGAGTTCAGCAGCACTTGATTCATCAGCTGTAGTTCTGACCGGGTTATCCAGGGATTATGTTGAAGGCTGTTAAAGAGGTTGTAAACCTTATTAGAAAAACAAAAAAGACGAAGGCATAATGAGCTAGTATGCATCGCATACTAGCTCATTATTAAATACTTACCTTAGAACAAAGCCCTGCAGCAGCGCCCACACACCACTAAGATTGCTGACATCTTCTCCAGTGTTTCTTCCAGGTTCGTGGCTCCAGCGCTATGAGTGGCCGGAGCCGCAATGATGGCGCATGAGTGGGAGCTGCCATTTGCAGCGCAGGTTTTGAAGGTCCAGCATAGTAAGCCTGACCTTCAGAGCGCATGCGCCGATGACCTCATTGGCTTAATGCACTCTAAATATCTCCTAAACTGTGCAAGTTTAGGCAATAATGTATTCACAGCACCTACAGGTAAGCCTTGGTATAGGCTTACCTGTAGGTACAAATAAAGAAGAAGACATTACTTCCTCTTTAAAGGCATGTTGGCTATCTGGGAGACTGGGACATGTGAATGTATTACTTTTATTTGATATTCTGCACTTACTAAAAAGATTTATTGCACTAGTCTACGAGTTTTCTTGTTGTTTTCTTTCTGATTATAAAAAGAAGTCACGCTGTATGTGGCTGAAATGTAAAGTGCATCTAAACCCAAACACAAATGACTGAGTCACACCACGATCGCACAGAAATGTTCTTGTGTGATTCCTGTGCATTCCCATGTGTTGCATTTTCACATCCCATACATTTGAATGGGACCGAACCACGCAAAAAAAAGTACTTGTACTACGCACTGCACTAAACTGCATGGTACTGTTGTACCATGCAATTTGGTGCCCACAAATGTTAATGGGGTGTTGTTAACAATACACTTGCCCCCGCGCGCAGATAGCTAGTGTGGGAAAAATGCACAGAGCACACCTTTACTGGACGGGTTATTCACCATTCTTCAGATTCCCCGCACCAAAATGTTAACTGTGGGAATGCCAGCTGTGACTCCTTGCAACCTCACAGCTAGCCTCCCACTATGCATGTGCCAGCCATACTGTGCTTTGTGGATGGTCCTACAGCCTTCTGGGACCTGTGACATGTCTCAGAAGGTTGCACGCAGGGAAGGGGGGAGGAGAACTTCTGGCAGAATCGTCTAGGCAATCCGATCAAAGGTCGGAGCAGGTGTCTGTCAAAACCAGGTACCTGCTCCCGTCAAAAAAAGGAGAGGGGAAGGAGGGCATCAAATGGAACTTTCCCTTAAGGGTGAAATTTAATTTTAAAAAGGAGCTATAGTCCAGAATACACTCACCTTCACCATTCAGTGATGTAACTGTTAGATCACTTTCAAACCGCTGTAATGAAATTTCCCGGCTGCCTGGTTTTCAGCCTCTTGATTGGTTGGTGAGGGGTGACATCCTCCTGCGCATGTACACGGAAGTCAGTCGTTTTGACACTCTCAGAGAGTGGCATCATGATTGACGGTGGATCTACATTGGGGGACATGGTTTTTTTCATATTTTAAATTGTTTTTATAACAGACTTGTCCAATGTCCAATACCTGTGTACTGTTTTTATTTATTTTTGACACTTTTTTTGGTGAATGAGTAGGGGTACAATGTACCCCTTTTCATTCACATGGGGGGAGGCGCTGGGATCTTGGGGGCACTTTGTTAAAGGGGGCTTCCAGATTCTGATAAGCCCCTGCCCACAAATTGTTAGTGCTGGAAAAATGCACAGAGCACGCCTTTACGGGATGGGTTCTTCACCAGTCTTCAGGTCCCCGACACAAAAATGTTAACTTTGGGAATGCCAGCTTTGACTCTTTTCAACCTCACAGTCAGCCTCCCACTGTGCATGTGCGAGCTACACTGTGCTTTGTGAATGGTCCTGCAGCCTCCTGGGACCTGTGACATGTCCCAGAAGGTTGCAGGCAGGGAAGGGGGGGGGGGTTGAGGGGAGGGAACTTCCGGTGGGATCACCAAAAGTAAGAGCAGGTACCTGTCAAAACCAAGTACCCACTCCCCTAAAAAGAAGTTCAAAAGGAAGAAGAGGAGAGGGGAATGAGGGCATAAAGCAGAACTTACCCTTTAGGGTGAAATTTAATTTTAAAAAGGAACTAAACTCAAGAATACACTCACCTGCACCATCCAGCGATGTGGCTGTTAGATCTCTTTCAAACCAATGTCATCGAATTCCCCGGCTGCCTGGATTTCAGCCTCTTGTTTGGTTGGTGGGGGGTGACATCATCATGCACATGTACACGGAAGTCAGTTACTCTGACACAGTCAGAGAGAGGGCCAGGAATGCATGCAGAGCTGTGCATGTACAGTTTTGTGTACATTCAGTAGAACATTTTGAGCAGGCAGTTAACTTGTATTATTGCAGAAGAGGCATAGCATGTAATTTATGCAAAAAAAAAGCGCTGCCTACTTGCACTTTTCTTCAAGTTAGGTTTAGTTCCACTTTAAGGTTGAAGGTCCACTATAACTCAATGAGGCCAAAGAATCACAATGGCAGCCAGGGACTAACATTATCACGGAAGAGGCTAGCAATGGCAACCTTATACTTTTCTCATGAAAAAAATCACTTTAAATTTCTAGCATCTGCCAAAAACTGAAAAATATATTTTCGGTGAACTCACTATTTAAAAGCCAAAAAATGTCTGCATTTTGCTAACGGTTATAGGAATTCCCTTATCGCAGTAGGAGCAAACAAAGTAGAAACCCATTCTGAACTGAGTTACAGACATTCACAAAGTGCTGGCTTGGGCAAATGTCAAAGTTTGACAGTAGATATGATTTATGCTTCAACAGAAAGAAGAGCAGTTATACTAACATTTCCACACAAATAACCGGTAGGAACACAATGAGCGTTTTATGTCCTCCTATACAGCGTGTATTCCAACAACCGTTCACCGAGTCGTATTTATTCCTATGAATAGACTCCGGGAGCGGCATTCATGAAATATGAAAGCTGTGATTTATAAAGTGATAGAGAAATAGCTTTTATACACTAAGATTACCACTGATAAAAGAGACATAAATCAAAGTATGTTACGGATTATGAATAACCTCCTCTGTCTGGGGCCGATGTGCCGATGTGCCCTTTGAATGATCCATTAAAATAAAAATGAGATCTGACTGCAATAATTGTCAGGCCTGATTACAAAGTACTTTCTCCAATTTTTAAATATGCTGTAGGATTTTCCCACGATGCCTTTACTAAGCAGTGAGGTAGAGGACCATTTAAATAAGGACTTTAGGCAAATCCTTTAGCTTACATTTAACATCGTATGTTCGCTTACCGGCTGTTAAAGATTTTCTTAAAGGCATTGTACACTTTTTTTTAAAATCACATAACAAGTTTATTTAGATGTCACTTTCAATTGCAGACAGTCAGAACAGGTAAAATAATTCAAATACCACCAGCCAGTACATTGCAAGTCAGAATAACAAATAACATTACAGGAAATCTGGAGATACCAACCCTCCACACACATATCCCCCCCAGCGACCCCTATGGCCCTATTTGCAGACATAAAGAACAAGAAAGGAATACCCCCCTGCCAATCAGAGGAGTTTTATTTTCAAAACTAAGTCAGTTGGGGCCAAGCCTGGAGTCGCGAGACAACTCCCTCACATCTTCTCAAATTTGTATGGACTGCCCCTGTGCTGGTATAAAAGCTTTTCAAGCCACAACGTGATGCCCATCTGATCAAGCCACATTTTAGATGTAGGAGGGTCTGGTGAGATCCGACGTAGAAGTATAAGTCTGTAGGCTTGAAATAATGTCCTAGCTGCTGCTTCCCTTAGAAACCTATCCTGAATGATGAAATCAAGTATACCCAGAAAACATATTCTAGGTTCCAATAAAATGGAGACCTACAGTGCCTTATTAATCATTGCCACTACAGAGCCCCAATAGCGGTAGAGCTTTGGGCATCTCCATATCAGATGAATCAAGTCACCTACATCCCTCTCACATCCACGATATAAGGAATTGTTGCATAGACCCAGAGAATGAAGTTTAAGGGGTACGGTGAGTCCTAAGTAGAATATAAAGCTGAGACATTCAATGAGCACAATCGGACAGTTTCTAGGGCCTCTTCCCATTGTTCCCCCGGTATGTCTCCAACAGGCATTGTACACTTTAAAATGTTTTTGTTCTAAATGTTTTAATTAGGTAATAGTGCAGTTATAATCCTTGTGCTTTCTATTTGTCTTACCTTGTAATGGTGGGCTCACATGATGTGGTTGCAGTTTGTAGTGTTATAGCTGATCGATACCCCTAAGTCCATGTCAATGTTGGTCTAAGTCATTCACCTAACTTGTCCCTATTCACTAAAAGGATAAGACATCTTCATATTCTGGGTCACACAGTGTCCAAACATACCTTGCCATCCCTTCTGTGTTACTTCACAAATGTGGAAGTGTCAATTAGAGATGGCCTGATGGCCTGAACACCCCCCCCCCCCGTTCGTTTCGCACCAGAACTCCCAAACAGAAAAAGCTTGGCCCCAAGCTGCAAACTCTATTAAAGTCTATGGGACCTGAACATGAAAAATCAAAAGCCCCCATTTTTAAGGTTTATATGCAAGTTATTGGCCATAAAAAGGGTATGGGAGCCTGGGTACTGCCCTGGGGGACATGAATCAATGAAAAACATTTTTTTTTTTTAAAAAGAGATTGTTTTTAAAGGAGCAGTGAATTTATTGATGCTTCAAGTGAAACAATACCAATAAAAAATTATTTTATATTTAGTGCCTGGGGGGTCCCCTCAGTCTGCCTGTAAAGTGGCGCATCTGCACCGTGTAAAGAAGCTGCTGAAGGAAAACTGACATTTCTAAATAAAAAACAATGCATTTAAAAGTATTTTTTTGGCTGCAAGCTAGCAATAAAAAAAAATAAATAAACGGAAAAAAAAATGCTGTGAGGTCCCCCCCCCCCCCCCACCATTAGGGTCTGGTATGGATTTAAGGGGAAACCCCATGCCAAAACTACACCCTTATCCAAGTATGCAGCCGGGCAGGTCCGGAAAGAGGGGGGATGAGCGAGCGCCCCCTCCCCCCAAATTACCTTGTCCCCATGCACTGGTCTTTGATGTCTCCAGGTGGCTTTGTCGCTTACCTATATAAAAACTGTCAAATGGCAAAACATTCAGTAGGCGGTTAGCCTTCATTGAAGGCAAAGTGTTTTTTGGGGGGGGGGGTTTAAGCAGTGTCAGTGGCATCGTGATTGAAGATGGATCTACATTGGGGGACATTTTTTTTTTAATTTTTAAACATTTTTTTTAATAAAGGACTTTGTCAAAAACCTGTGTACTGTTTTTATTTATTTTGACACTTTTTTTGGTGAATGAGTAAGGGTACAATGTACGCCATACTAATGAACATAGAGAGGGCAGGATCTGGGGGCCCCTTGTTAAAGGGGGCTTCCAGATTCTGAGGAGCCCCTGCCCACCGACCCCCACAACCACAGCCCAGGGTTGCGGGGAAGAGGCCCTTGTCCCCATCAACATGGGGACAAGGTGCTCCGGGGCAGTTGGGGCAGAGCCCCCCCTGCCCCGAAGCACTCCCCTATGTTGAGGGCATGTGGCCTGCTTAAGTTCAGGAGGGGGGGGGGGCGCTCGTTCATCCCCCACCCCCTCCGCTCCCCCAATCTTCGACTGCCAGGCTGCATGCTTGGATAAGGGTCTGGTATAGATTTGGGGGGCACGTTATTTGTTATTTTTTTTTTTTACTTTTTTTTTGCCAGCAATGTTTTTTATTTTTCATTCAGCTGTCAGCTCCCTGACCCATGTCCTTAACAATAGATATTCACTGTGCCCTGATTGGGCAAAGCCTTGCCCAATCAAAACGTACAATGCACTGTGCGGCGAGCAGTGCATTGTAGGGGCTTGGTGGGCCAACATCCTGCCAAGCGCCCTGCAAATTCGGGTATTCGCTGAACAGGTGAACAGGCAATGTTCGGCCCGAACTTTTGCTCAGCTCAAACAGTTTGCCCATCTCTAATGTCAGTGTAAAAAAAGAAAATGTGACTGTTCTCTGTGCTTGTAAATGCTCTGCCTGTTTGTGCCCGTGTCAGATCTAATTGCTGTGTAGCTCTCACCTGCACCAGCACTAGATTAAGAGACACAGGGATTGAGGGATATATTGTTTTTGTTTTTTGTTTTTTTACAGGAAATGCCATTTCTCACACTGCAGACAGAGGTTATACATTAACCTGTGCAGTGCCATGCCAAATACCTCACAAAGAAAAACTGCTCACTCACTCACACACATATCTTATGAAGGTGAAAAACGGTGGAGATAGCAATGGTTACAGTGCCTTTAAAATGAACCTTTGGTTTGCCCATGTAGGTCAAAACTGAAGCAATTAACTATAACATAGCTAAAACCCAAAGCAAAAATGAAATATATTGCAGGGTATCGGTACTTACATGTGGTAGCTGTATTCATTTTCTATTTTTTTTTTTAAGGTTTTTTTTTTCATTATTTTCATCTGGTGATCCTGTCAGTGATATACTTCCTGTCTTTAATGTGACAACGTTCACTATTTTAGTGCTTCTGTGGAGGAGCAGCATTGTTACCCTAGGACAAGGAGTGTGCCACAGCTACAGAACACCTCCTCATTTCCTCATCCTTATAATATAGGATGAGATGTTTTGTAGTCTATGGATAAAGATGGGAAAAATACTCACTGATAAGGGTGCGTGCATGAAGTTGGCAGTTCACTACATGTCTGGCAGGATCAACAGACATATTTCTGCCTATATTGAACAGCTACAATAAAAAAACACACTCAATGGTATATTTAACAGACCAAATGAGAGCAAATATAAGTCAGATGGCACACATGGAGGATAGGGGGAGGTGACAGATGGTGCACATAGAGGGCAGAGGGAGGTGACAGATGGCACACATAGAGGACAGAGGGAGGTGACAGATGGCACACAGAGAGGATAGAGGGAGGTGACAGATGGCACACATAGAGGGCAGAGGGAGGTGACAGATGGCACACATAGAGGACAGAGGGAGGGGACAGATGGCACACATAGAGGACCGAGGAAGGTGACAGATGGCACACGTAGAGGATAGAGGGAGGTGACAGATGACACACATAGAGGACAGAGGGAGGTGACAGACAGCACACATAGAGGACAGAGGGAAGTGACAGATGGCACACATAGAGGATAGAAGGAGGTGATAGATGGCACACAGGGAGGACAGAGGGAGGTGACAGAAGACACACATAGAGGACAGAGGAAGGTGACAGACCGCACACATAGAGGACAGAGGGAGGAGACAGATGGTAAACATAGAGGACAGAGGGTGGTGACAGACGGCACACATAGAGGACAGAGGGAGGTGACACGTGGCACACATAGAGGACAGAGGGAGGTGACAGACAGCACACATAGAGGAAAGAGGGAGGTGACAGATGGCACACATAGAGGACAGAGGGAGGTGAAAGATGGCACACATAGAGGACAGAGGGAGGTGACAGACGGCACACATAGAGGACAGAGGGAGGGGACAGACGGCACACATAGAGGACAGAGGGAGGAGACAGATGGTACACATAGAGGACAGAGGGAGGTGACAGATGGCACACATAGAGGACAGAGGAAAGTGACAGATGGCACACATAGAGGACAGAAGGAGGTGACAGATGGCACATATAGAGGACAGAGGGAGGTAACAGACGGCACACATAGAGGAAAGATGGAGGTGACAGACGGCACACATAGAGGACAGAGGGAGATGACAGATGGCACACATAGAGTACAGAGGAAGGTGACAGATGACACACATAGAGGACAGAGGGAGGTGACAGACGACACACATAGAGGACAGAGGAAGGTGAAAGATGGCACACATAGAGGACAGAGGGAGGTGACAGATGGCACATATAGAGGACAGAGGGAGGTGACAGGTGACACCCATAGAGGACAGAGGGAGGTGACAGACGGCACACATAGAGGACAGAGGGAGGTGACAGATGACACACATAGAGGACAGAGGGAGGTGACAGATGGCACACATAGAGGACAGAGGGAGGTGACAGATGGCACACATAGAGGACAGAGGGAGGTGACAGATGACACACATAGAGGACAGAGGGAGGTGACAGATGGCACACATAGAGGACAGAGGGAGGTGACAGATGGCACACATAGAGGACAGAGGAAGGTGACAGATGGCACATATAGAGGGCAGAGGGAGGTGACGGATGGCAAACATAGAGGACAGAGGGAGGTGAAGGATGGCACACATAGAGGATGGAGGGAGGTGAAAGATGGCACACATAGAGGACAGAGGGAGGTGACAGATGGCACACATAGAGGACAGAGGAAGGTGAGAGATGGCACATATAGAGGGCAGAGGGAGGTGACGGATGGCAAACATAGAGGACAGAGGGAGGTGACGGATGGCACACATAGAGGATGGAGGGAGGTAAAAGATGGCACACATAGAGGACAGAGGGAGGTGAAAGATGGCACACATAGAGGACAGAGGGAGGTGACAGATGGCACACATAGAGGACAGAGGGAGGTGACAGATGGCACATATAGAGGACAGAGGGAGGTGACAGGTGACACCCATAGAGGACAGAGGGAGGTGACAGACGGCACACATAGAGGACAGAGGGAGGTGACAGATGGCACACATAGAGGACAGAGGGAGGTGACAGATGGCACACATAGAGGACAGAGGAAGGTGACAGATGACACATATAGAGGGCAGAGGGAGGTGACGGATGGCAAACATAGAGGACAGAGGGAGGTGACGTATGGCACACATAGAGGATGGAGGGAGGTGAAAGATGGCACACATAGAGGACAGAGGGAGGTGACAGATGGCACATATAGAGGACAGAGGGAGGTGACAGGTGACACCCATAGAGGACAGAGGAAGGTGACAGATGGCACATATAGAGGGCAGAGGGAGGTGATGGATGGCAAACATAGAGGACAGAGGGAGGTGACGGATGGCACACATAGAGGGTGGAGGGAGGTGAAAAGCGACACACACAGAGGACAGAGGGAGGTGACAGACGGCACACAAAGAATGGAGGGAAGTGATAGATGGCACTTTTACAGGACAGAGGGAGGTGACAGAAGGCACACATAGAGGATGGAGGGAGGTGACAGACGGCACACATAGAGGACAGAGGAAGGTGACAGATGACGCACATAGAGGATGGATGGAAGTGACAGATGGCACACATAGAGGACAGAGGGAGTTGACAGACGGCACACATAGAGGACAGAGGGAGGTGACAGACTGCACACATAGAGGACGGAGGGAGGTGACAGATTGAAAACATAGAGGACAGAGGAAGGTGACAGATGGCACACATAGAGAGGACAGAAGGAGGTGACAGACGGCACACAAAGAGGACTGAGGGAGGTGACAGATTGAACACATAGAGGACAGAAGAAGGTGACAGATGACACACAGAGGACAGAAGGAGGTGACAGACGGCACACATAGAGGACAGAGGAAGGTGACAGATGGCACACATAGAGGACACAGGGAGGTGACAGATGGCACACATAGAGGACAGAGTGAGGTGACAGATGGCACACATAGAGGATGGAGGGAGGTGACAGGCGACACACACAGAAGATAGAGAGAGGTGACAGACGGCACACATAGAGGATGGAGGGGGGTGATAGATGGCACTTATAGAGGACAGAGGAAGGTGACAGATGACACACATAGAGGACAGAGGAAGGTGACAGATGACACACATAGAGGACAGAGGAAGGTGACAGGTGACACACACAGAGGACAGAGGGAGGTGACAGACTGCACACATAGAGGACAGAGGGAGGAGACAGATAGAGCACATAGAGGACTGAGGGAGGTGACAGACAGCACACATAGAAGGGCGGAGGGAGGTGACAGACCGCACACATAGAGGACAGAGGGAGGTGACAGACCGCAAACATAGAGGACAGAAGGAGGTGACAGATGGCACACATAGAGGACAGAGGGATGTGACAGATGGCACACATAGAGGACAGAGGGAGGTGACAGATGGCACATATAGAGGTCATAGGGAGGTGACAGATGGCACACATAGAGGACAGAAGGAGGTGACAGGCGACGCACACAGAGGACAGAGGGAGGTGACAGATTGCACACATAGAGGACAGAGGGAGGTGACAGACTGCACACATAGAGGACAAAGGGATGTGACATACAGGACACAAAGAGGACAGAGGGAGGAGACAGATTGTGTACATAGAGGACAGAGGGAGGTGACAGATTGCACACATAGAGGACAGAAGGAGGTGACAGATGGCACACATAGAGGACAGAGGGATGTGACAGATGGCACACATAGAGGACAGAGGGAGGTGACAGGCGACGCACACAGAGGACAGATGGAGGTGACAGATCGCACACATAGAGGACAGAGGGAGGTGACAGACTGCACACATAGAGGACAAAGGGATGTGACATACAGGACACAAAGAGGACAGAGGGAGGTGACAGATGGCGAACACAGAGAATAGAGGGAGGTGACAGAAAGTGCACAAATTTTTTGAAATCCAGCACCACTCATAGGTCTAAAAGTTTTTCTCTCCTCCCCTTTGCTCTCCCAGTGTTCGGACACCTGAATCAAACAGAAATAACTGGTACTTTTTGCGTAGGAAAGGTGTGACTCTTTCTAAACAAGCTCACCAGTCTCCATCCATAGCAGTGTTTTTTTTTTTTTTATGTTATTACTTATTTATTTGCTATATGTTGCTATAAGCTGTGTAGAAATACAGAATATAAATACAGGTAATGAGCACACATATGTTCAATGATGTGTTATAAGTAGTGTTGAGCGAACACGGACTGTATTATTCGTGTTCGTACCGAATAATTGGATTTTTTGTACCCGAACACGGACACGGACACTTTACTGTATGTTCGGGTAAAAATCCGTGTTCGGTCATTTTATTTCCGGGTTTTGCATGCTTTGGCGCTCTTTTCATGGCGGGCTTTCAACAGCCAATCAACAATCGTTTAACTGGTGTGCCTTAAGCCATCCCAGCCATGCCTGCAAATGTCTCAGTAGCTGTGATTGGCCGTCTGAAGCATGTGACCAAGTCTTTATAAGTTCGAGGCAGCCGCAGCGGCGTCATTATGCTGCTTAGATTCAGGGACAGAGCACACATCAACGTGCTGGCTGCTGATTAGGGAAAGATAGGCAGGAAAAAAACATTTGTGTCCGGATAGAATTGAGGGACAGGTCGGAGTGTTTAGGCAGGGCGAGTTGTAGGCATTTTAGGGATAGAGTCTGCTGAATTATAGGGTCAGTGTCTTCTACAAACTACAATCGATATTGCTGTGTGGGGGGTGGGGTCTGCACTCAATCCTGATCTACGATCTCTTCTCAATCCTGTTAGGGACAGAGTCTGCTGAATTTTAGGGAAACTGTGTTCTACAAACTACAATCGATATTGCTGTGTGGTGTGGGATTGGAGATAGGCAGGTGTCAGTGATCCACATCCATTTTTCTGTGTGTGAGCTGCAGTGAACACAATCTTTTTGGGCTGCAGTGAACACAATCTTTTTGGGCTGCAGTGAACACAATCTTTTTGGGCTGCAGTGAACACAATCTTTTTGGGCTGCAGTGAACACAATCTTTTTGGGCTGCAGTGAACACAATCTTTTTGGGGTGCAGTGAACAAAATCTTTTTGGGGTGCAGTGAACACAATCCTTTTTGGTGTGCAGTGAACACAATCTTTGTGGGGTGCAGTGAACAAAATCCTTTGTGGGGTGCAGTGAACACAATCTTTTTGGGGTGCAGTGAACAAAATCCTTTTTGGGGTGCAGTGAACAACATCCTTTTTGGGGTGCAGTGAACACAATCTTTTTGGGGTGCAGTGAACAAAATCCTTTGTGGGGTGCAGTGAACACAATCTTTTTGGGGTGCAGTGAACACAATCTTTTTGGGGTGGAGTGAACAACATCCTTTTTGGGGTGCAGTGAACAAAATCCTTTTTGGGGTGCAGTGAACAAAATCATTTTTGGGGTGCAGTGAACACAATCTTTTTGGGGTGCAGTGAACACAATCTTTGTGGGGTGCAGTGAACACAATCTTTTTGGGGTGGAGTGAACAACATCCTTTTTGGGGTGCAGTGAACAACATCCTTTTTGGGGTGCAGTGAACACAATCTTTTTGGGGTGCAGTGAACACAATCTTTGTGGGGTACAGTGAACAGAATCTTTGTGGGGTGCAGTGAACACAATCTTTGGGGGGTACAGTGAACACAATCTTTGTGAGGTGCAGTGAACACAATCTTTGTGGGGTGCAGTGAACACAATCATTGTGGGGTGCAGTGAACTCAATCTTTGTGGGGTACAGTGAACACAATCTCATACTTCTGAAGGTTTGAGGGTGCTGCCTGTTCCATACTCCCCCTACTCCTCATCTAGCCTTTTAGGGGTACAAACAATAGTAATTGGGGCCTAGTGTGGTTGTGTACGTGTGATATACATACACTTTTTTGGGATCATATTTTCTATTCCGCTATTTAATCAAAAACCTTTGGGGATCAGTTAAATTGGGGGATAGTCTGTGTTGGTACGTGTGAGAGAGATCCACCTTTCCAAGTTGTTGGGGTTCATCTCATACTTCTGAAGGTTTGAGGGTGCTGCCTGTTCCATACTCCCCCTACTCCTAGCCTTTTAGGGGTACAAACAATAGTAATTGGGGCCTAGTGTGGTTGTGTACGTGTGATATACATACACTTTTTTGGGATCATATTTTCTATTCCGCTATTTAATCAAAAACCTTTGGGGATCAGTTAAATTGGGGGATAGTCTGTGTTGGTACGTGTGAGAGAGATCCACCTTTCCAAGTTGTTGGGGTTCATCTCATACTTCTGAAGGTTTGAGGGTGCTGCCTGTTCCATACTCCCCCTACTCCTAGCCTTTTAGGGGTACAAACAATAGTAATTGGGGCCTAGTGTGGTTGTGTACGTGTGATATACATACACTTTTTTGGGATCATATTTTCTATTCCGCTATTTAATCAAAAACCTTTGGGGATCAGTTAAATTGGGGGATAGTCTGTGTTGGTACGTGTGAGAGAGATCCACCTTTCCAAGTTGTTGGGGTTCATCTCATACTTCTGAAGGTTTGAGGGTGCTGCCTGTTCCATACTCCCCCTACTCCTAGCCTTTTAGGGGTACAAACAATAGTAATTGGGGCCTAGTGTGGTTGTGTACGTGTGATATACATACACTTTTTTGGGATCATATTTTCTATTCCGCTATTTAATCAAAAACCTTTGGGGATCAGTTAAATTGGGGGATAGTCTGTGTTGGTACGTGTGAGAGAGATCCACCTTTCCAAGTTGTTGGGGTTCATCTCATACTTCTGAAGGTTTGAGGGTGCTGCCTGTTCCATACTCCCCCTACTCCTAGCCTTTTAGGGGTACAAACAATAGTAATTGGGGCCTAGTGTGGTTGTGTACGTGTGATATACATACACTTTTTTGGGATCATATTTTCTATTCCGCTATTTAATCAAAAACCTTTGGGGATCAGTTAAATTGGGGGATAGTCTGTGTTGGTACGTGTGAGAGAGATCCACCTTTCCAAGTTGTTGGGGTTCATCTCATACTTCTGAAGGTTTGAGGGTGCTGCCTGTTCCATACTCCCCCTACTCCTAGCCTTTTAGGGGTACAAACAATAGTAATTGGGGCCTAGTGTGGTTGTGTACGTGTGATATACATACACTTTTTTGGGATCATATTTTCTATTCCGCTATTTAATCAAAAACCTTTGGGGATCAGTTAAATTGGGGGATAGTCTGTGTTGGTACGTGTGAGAGAGATCCACCTTTCCAAGTTGTTGGGGTTCATCTCATACTTCTGAAGGTTTGAGGGTGCTGCCTGTTCCATACTCCCCCTACTCCTAGCCTTTTAGGGGTACAAACAATAGTAATTGGGGCCTAGTGTGGTTGTGTACGTGTGATATACATACACTTTTTTGGGATCATATTTTCTATTCCGCTATTTAATCAAAAACCTTTGGGGATCAGTTAAATTGGGGGATAGTCTGTGTTGGTACGTGTGAGAGAGATCCACCTTTCCAAGTTGTTGGGGTTCATCTCATACTTCTGAAGGTTTGAGGGTGCTGCCTGTTCCATACTCCCCCTACTCCTAGCCTTTTAGGGGTACAAACAATAGTAATTGGGGCCTAGTGTGGTTGTGTACGTGTGATATACATACACTTTTTTGGGATCATATTTTCTATTCCGCTATTTAATCAAAAACCTTTGGGGATCAGTTAAATTGGGGGATAGTCTGTGTTGGTACGTGTGAGAGAGATCCACCTTTCCAAGTTGTTGGGGTTCATCTCATACTTCTGAAGGTTTGAGGGTGCTGCCTGTTCCATACTCCCCCTACTCCTAGCCTTTTAGGGGTACAAACAATAGTAATTGGGGCCTAGTGTGGTTGTGTACGTGTGATATACATACACTTTTTTGGGATCATATTTTCTATTCCGCTATTTAATCAAAAACCTTTGGGGATCAGTTAAATTGGGGGATAGTCTGTGTTGGTACGTGTGAGAGAGATCCACCTTTCCAAGTTGTTGGGGTTCATCTCATACTTCTGAAGGTTTGAGGGTGCTGCCTGTTCCATACTCCCCCTACTCCTAGCCTTTTAGGGGTACAAACAATAGTAATTGGGGCCTAGTGTGGTTGTGTACGTGTGATATACATACACTTTTTTGGGATCATATTTTCTATTCCGCTATTTAATCAAAAACCTTTGGGGATCAGTTAAATTGGGGGATAGTCTGTGTTGGTACGTGTGAGAGAGATCCACCTTTCCAAGTTGTTGGGGTTCATCTCATACTTCTGAAGGTTTGAGGGTGCTGCCTGTTCCATACTCCCCCTACTCCTCATCTAGCCTTTTAGGGGTACAAACAATAGTAATTGGGGCCCAGTGTGGTTGTGTACGTGTGATATACATACACTTTTTTTGGATCATATTTTCTATTCCGCTATTTAATTTAACTGGGCCTCCATGCGAGACCTGTGTGCCTTGTTGCGCTGTTTTGAGTACTCCACCAACATGGCCAGTGGCAATGACGCCGTTCTCAGCTTAACTATCCCACTTCTATGCCTCCTTGAAAAAACAATTCGGGCGATGATGGAAGAGGATGTGGCACAGGATGAGGAGGAGGAGGAGGATGAAGAGGTAACATTTCCAAGGCTTTCAGGGCAGTCATTCGCAAGGGGCTCCGAGGGTGGGTTCCTGCACACGCAAACGCCAGGGACGCAATTGTCCAGCAGGGGCACAGTTCTGGAGGATGAGGAGGATGAGGAGGAGGAGGAGCTGGAGGAGGAGATGGAACCATGTTCACAGCAGGGTGGCACCCAGGCCAGCTCATGGCCATCACTGGTGCGTGGCTGGGGGGATACAGAGGACACGGACGATACACCTCCCACAGAGGACAGCCTTTCGTTGCCTCTGGGCAGCCTGGCACACATGAGCGATTACATGCTGCAGTGTCTCCACAACGACCGCCGAGTTGCCCACATTCTAACTTGTGCTGATTACTGGGTGGCCACGCTGCTGGATCCCCGTTACAAGGACAACGTACCGTCCTTAATTCACTCACTGGAGCGCGATCGCAAGATGCGCGAGTACAAGCGCACGCTGGTAGACGCCATGCTGCTGGCATTCCCATCTGACAGCGGGGCCACAGTGGAAGCACAAGGCAGAGGAGGAGGAGGAGGAGGTCGCCAACGCAACCAGGGCACCGCCAGCACCTCAGAAGGCAGGGTTAGCATGGCCGAAATGTGGAAAAGCTTTGTCAGCACGCCACAACAAACAGCAGCACCAGCAGCTCAGATGGAACGTCTTAGCAGGAGGCAGCATTTTACCAACATGGTGGAGCAGTATGTGTGCACACGCCTACATGTAGTGAATGACGGGTCTGCCCCCTTCAACTTCTGGGTCTCCAAATTGGGCACATGGCTTGAGCTTGCCCTTTACGCCTTGGAGGTGCTGGCGTGCCCTGCAGCCAGTGTATTATCTGAACGGGTATTTAGCACGGCTGGGGGCGTTATAACAGACAAGCGCAGCCGCCTGTCCAGAGACAATGTGGACAAGCTCACGTTCATTAAAATGAACCAGGCATGGATCCCACGGGACTTTTCCGTACCTTATGCAGAATAGCAATGGATACCGACCTTACCCACCCATTGTTCCATTTTTGCTCTTTCTCACTCTTTTGGGGTGTACCCTCATTTAAAATTTTTGAAAAGAAGCAGTGTTGGCTACCTCGTCCTCCTCCTCAGGGCCAGATTAATGTAGGGGCTATTGGAGCTGCAGCTCCAGGCCCCTACCTTTTATATAGGCCCCGGGTTGGCCATATTCACTGTTACCGCTCTTCTGTCACTTGTAAACACAGAAGTCTGGCTTCTATGCTCGCTTCCCCAGGCAGCACCCTCAGAACCTCCCCACACAGCGTGAAGGCCGGACAAGGAGGGACAGTTGGCGATGCATGGATGTGTTTATGGGCTTCAGAGACAGCATCCCATGTTGAATTAGGCATGCATGGCTGCACCCTTCCTCCTCTGGGTGCATGGCAAGGCACGGCCCTTAAGGCCCTTCAAAATCCTCAGCACCAAGCCCATGATGCTGTTAATCCGGCCCTGGTCCTCCTCCACCGCCGCTTCCACCTACACCGCCCATAGGTGTGCGCAGCCTATTGCATTAAGGTGTGCACCCCAAAGTTGAAATACACATGCATGTGTTTGCCAGCAGGGAGAGTAATGTATCGGGGCCATGTACCTGTAGGCAAGGAGAAATAGAGCAGAGCAGGTCCCAGGGAGATCTTTCCCATCTCCTCACTGGCAATGCTATGTGCCCTAGGTGATTAGGGTGTGCCCAGGCACACCCAGCACACCCTGTGCGCACGCCTATGTCACCGCTAGGCTTGTGACGGTATCAGATTTTCATGCTGCGATTAATTGATTAAGGTTTTGCCACGGTATACGGTATTATCACGGTATTCTATTATTAAATTTAAATTATTAAATTTCCACCTCACTTCAATTTCATTGCTGAATTTAGGGGCTTTGGTTCACTTATGCACATTATTATATAGTCAGTCAGTACAGACTCTGTGAACCAGGCCTAAAATAGGTCATCAAGCAGTGTCTGGCCTAACTGGTGATAACTGGTTCTGGCGCTCGGCTCCGATCCGATGGCCTGGTCATTAAGAGGGCAAATCCTTGTGGTCAAGAAGTGGTTAAACCTGAAGGAGGTGTTGTTTATAAATTACTTTACTATTGCTTTAGGCCTGGTTCACATGTATGCGGGTTGGTGGTTCACATTTGCACAGGCATAGCAGCCCATTGATTTGAATGGGCTGCTATGCCCTCATTTTCCGCAGAAAAAAGGTGCATGCAGCATTTTTTTAAAATTCAGTGGCCTTGAAATCCATCCTGCTTTTGCACCATGCGACTAACCTGCAGTTCCTGCTCTGGCAAGCTTTCTGCATTTTTTGTATACGTGGGCACGGCATTTAAAAATAAACAGTTTGCGTGTGCAGCAACGGCAGGTAAGTCGCATGGTGCAAAAGAAGGATGGATTTCATGGCCACTGCATTTTTTTAAATTCTGCATGCACCTTTTTTCAGCTGAAAACGCAGGCATAGCAGCTCAAGCCCATTCACATCAATGGGCTGCTATGCCTGTGCAAATGTGGGCCCCCAACCCGCATACATGTGAACCAGGCCTAAAGCAATAGTAAAGTCATTAATTGGTTAAACCTGCAGGAGGACCGGTGTTTTTATCTATTAATGACTTTACTATTGCTTTAGGCCTGGTTCACATGTATGCGGGTTGGGGGCCCACATTTGCACAGGCATAGCAGCCCATTGATGTGAATGGGCTTGAGCTGCTATGCCTGCGTTTTCAGCTGAAAAAAGGTGCA
Source organism: Pelophylax lessonae (assembly GCF_965119305.1). Lineage (NCBI taxonomy): Eukaryota > Metazoa > Chordata > Amphibia > Anura > Ranidae > Pelophylax > Pelophylax lessonae. The sequence goes on along the minus strand of NC_138777.1, from coordinate 193,326,587 downwards.
TGCAGAATTTAAAAAAATGCAGTGGCCATGAAATCCATCCTTCTTTTGCACCATGCGACTTACCTGCCGTTGCTGCACACGCAAACTGTTTATTTTTAAATGCCGTGCCCACGTATACAAAAAATGCAGAAAGCTTGCCAGAGCAGGAACTGCAGGTTAGTCGCATGGTGCAAAAGCAGGATGGATTTCAAGGCCACTGAATTTAAAAAAAATGCTGCATGCACCTTTTTTCTGCGGAAAATGAGGGCATAGCAGCCCGTTCAAATCAATGGGCTGCTATGCCTGTGCAAATGTGGGCCGCCAACCCGCATACATGTGAACCGCCAACCCGCATACATGTGAACCACCAACCCGCATACATGTGAACCAGGCCTAAAGCAATAGTAAAGTCATTAATAGATAAAAACACCGGTCCTCCTGCAGGTTTAACCACTTCTGGATCGCAAGGATTTGCCCCTTTAAAGACCAGGCCATCGGATCAGAGCGCCAGGACCAGTCATCACCAGGTAGGCCAGACACTGCTTGATGGCTATATAATAATGTAATGTGGGCTGCTAGGCGTGTGTGTGTGTATATATATATTTATTAGAGCTGCACGATTCTGGCCAAAATGAGAATCACGATTTTTTAGCTTGGAATAAAGATCACGATTCTCTCACGATTCTCTGTGTAACAAAAAAAAAAAAATTGGGATAACTTTACTGTTACGTTTTTTTTTTTTTTTTTATTCATTAAAGTCTAATCATTGCGTTTGAAAGACTGCTGCGCAAATACAGTGTGACATAAAATATTACAACAATCGCCATTTTATTCTGTAGGGTCTCTGCTAAAAAAATATATAAAATGTTTGGGGGTTCTAAGTACTTTTCTAGCAAAAAAAAAACTGATTTTAACTTGCAAGCAGCAAGTGTCAGAAAAAGATCCAGTCTTTAAGAGGTTAAACTTCCTTTCTCCCTGGCAGAGGGAAGGAAAAGATTCAAATGTAATCATTTTTGTTTATAGTTAGGAGACTTAATGCTGAAAGGTGTTAGCTGAGTGAGTGAATGAGTCATCCAGCTCACTGAAATGTATCAATTCACAAGTCAGGCAGACTTGACAGAGAAACTCGGTATTTTAAAAATGCCACAATAACAATACCGTGGCTATGCAATACCGCGATATATCGAATTACCGAAAACCGGCATATGTCTAGTCACCGCCACATCCACCACCACCTCAACCTCCCTCCTACTCCATATGGGCCTCGTCCTTCAGAGATGAAGAAGAACATTGTTTTATTTTTCTGTTTTTTTTTGTTGTTTTAAGTTATTTCCCTATCCACATTTGTTTGCAGAGCACTTGCCATGCTCTTAATTACGTTTTGCTGCCATTTGCAGCACTCTAGCCCTTTCCTTTGGTGTTTTAGAGCCATTTTAGTGCCTTAAAGTTCGGGTCCCCATTGACTTCAATGGGGTTCGGTGTCCGGGAAAAGTTTGGTAAAAGTCCGGGACACGGACCCGGACTTTTTTTTAAAGTTCGGCCGAACCCGTCGAACACGGACATCTAGGTGTTCGCTCAACCCTAGTTATAAGATCACTTCAAAAACAGCTTTTTTAGTTCTTCACTTCATTTTTTTCTTTTATTTTACAAGTGAATATTCTTAAGCATATAAGGATCACATTTACTGTATAAACTTGATTTAGTTATATACATCATCTCAAAAAATGTCTTTAATATAAATGTTTATGAACAATGTAGCCTGAAGGGACCAAGAGCCGATGACAACTTGATAATTAAAAAGGCGGACAAACAGTATCATTTACGGGAAGGAAGCAGACCATTTATTTTCTGATACTAATTCATCTGTCAAATACATCTAATCCTATCAAAATATATTGCTTTTACATGTATTAATTATTGTAATTAGCTATAAATTATACATTTGTGGCAACATCAGAAATGGACTCTATTCATCTCTTTATTAAAAAAGGAGAAACAAAAATAGAATACAGTTTATTTATAAGAATAGCCAAATAAAAGATATAAATAAAAAAGAATATATGACATATTTTTTTTTTTTTTATTGCATGGAACAAGAGGTTTTTTTTTTCCAAAGACCAGAAAATGAATTTCTCTCCTTATTATTTTCAAACATGATAAAGTAATGACCGTTCCTAAGATTACATTTTCTCTGAAAGATATTTTTATTTCAGTTGTCACATAGAAGCAAAAGAGACATTTTCTGATGTCTTATTGTTAACTGCATCTGGACCAATTAGCTAAAAATAAATGAAGCCTAATAGACATTGAAATTCCCATATATGAGACATCCCTGAATTTATGATTGATTGTTACCTATTTTTTTACTGCCGGAGGTGAAAGTCCAACTGTATTTTAATCATATATGATAGCTTATGCCAGTGGTCTTAAAACTATGTCTCATGGCTGGATGTGGCCATTTGATTGGCCTTACCTGGCCCTTTTCCTTAAACTGTCACCAATGATGGGGCAGCATTCCTCCCACTGACATTAATGATGAGCCACAATTCTGCCCTTAAATACCAACAATGCGATGCCATTACTTCCACTGATACCAACAATCCAACAATAGGGCACTTTTTTCCCACAGATACCAATGATGGGGCACTATTCACCCCACTAACACCAATGGTGGGGCACCATTCCTTTCACAAACACTAATAATGGGGCACTATTTCTGCCACTGACACCATCGATGAGGCAACATTCCTCTCATTGACCCTAATAATGGGGTACTATTCCTCCCACTGACTCTAATGATGGGGCACCATTCCTCCCTTGATACCAACAAGATGGTGCCATTCCTCCCACCAGAGATTTATAGTAACTAAGTAGAATTACTTCACTACTGTACTTAAGTACCGAAAGGCGGTATCTGTACTTTCCTAGAGTAGAATTTTTTTCTCCTACTTCCACTTTTACTTCACTACATTTTTTCAATGATTTTAATACTTCTACTCCAATATTTTTTTTGTGCTACATAGTTACTTGTTACAATTATAAAAATTACCACTGCGAGAACAGTAGATGGCAGGTTTCATGAAGCTCAAAACATGTGTATTATCAGCGCATACGAAAATAAATGCTACTGTATGTATAAATAATATCTGCATTTGAAATGATAAAAAACAATATGATGTTCAAACTTTTGACCTCTTTCTTTAATAACTACATAACACAGTACTTGTACTTTTACTTTCAGTACTTTAGTAGCAATTTTTTTTTCAAAACTACTGGTACTTTTACTTTCAGTACTTGAGTAGCAACATTTAAAAAAAAAACTACTTGCAATACTTAAGTACAAAAAATGTTGAATACTTTAGTACTTCTACTCAAGTCACTTTTTGATCGAGCACTTCCACTTCTACTCAAGTCACTTTTTGATTGAGCACTTGTACTTTTACTCAAGTATGGGGTTCGAGTACTTTATACAACTCTGCCTCCCACTGATACCAACAATAGGGCACTATTACTCTCACTGATACAAAGGATGAGGCACTGTTCCTCCCACTGACACTGGTTCGTTTCTTACTCCCACTTGCCACAGTCTGACCTTCCTGAAGCCTGATTAATAGTAAATTGACCCTTTCTTTAAAACATTTGAAGATCCCTGCCTTATTCAGGTAATCCCCCCCCCCCTTACTAGTCAGATGTAGTGCCTGCATTTGTTTTCTTTACTTTTGGGCTCTAATTTTCTTTACTTTCACCTACTTATCCTGTGACTAACACTTCCTGTCCTACTGTGACAACATTTCCTCATAATGTATGTTTGGAACGGTAGCTTTGTCACCCTAGGAATTGTTGTAGGACTACAGAACACTTCTTCCCTTCTATATAATGAGGGGAGATGTTCTGCAATTCACACAGAGAGCTAGGAACAATTTGATTTTCCTTTTTCCTTTCTCCTTTTTACCCTACCCCCTTCACTGTTTTTTTTTTTTCTTTATATAACTTTTGGGCACGGTCCATTCTTAAAGATCTGTAATATACTGTATATAGAAACCCGTCTCAGTAAATATTTTAAATATCCAGATCATTGGCTTTACCCATGCGAGGGTGTGAACTTCTTCCTTTGGGGGTTGATTTACACTGAGGGGATGATTTAATAAATGCAAATAGGGTGTTCACTAAGTGTAATGCTCCTGCGTTTTTATTGTAAGCTGGATTTGCAGCTGCAGAATCTCCACTCAGTAGTCATGTAGAGATGTGTTGGAATACCAGATCCAACTCTCCAGACTCATCACTGTCTGCTTCAGCATACAGATATACACACACTCAATAAGATGTTCCTGGAGTGATAGGATGTATATGATAGTATGGAGGTGATGTGCTGAAGGGACAGGTGTGAGCAGTGACAGTAATGGTAAGCACTTGATAGTAATGTTCAGGAGAGTAGTAGATGGTAATAGGTAGAATGCAGATAGGTTAGTAATCATGTATAGTAACAGGTGGTAAGGACAGCAGATGACATAGACAGGATAGACTAACCCAGTGCAAGGATAGATGGTAGTAGACTCAAGAGCTAGCAATCTATGTAACAGTGCAGATGGTAGAATTAGTATGCATAGATAGTAACAGTCCTTAATGTGCAGAAGATAATAGTGTAAGTTAGTTATGGAGGATTCCCCTGTGGGGTACTTATCACTAGTAAGGTTTAGTAAGTAGAGGGGTCCAGTAGTGAGGGAGTGATCTGGTAGCGAGATACGGGATCAGATGCGAGGTTCCGGTCTTTTCCAGGTAAAGGCAAATAGCTGGAGGTTCCGACAGCAAGACAAGGCTTGTGAGCATGTAGACACACATTGAACGAACAATATGAGAGAGAATGCTGGCGATTGAAATAGCCGCTCAACGGCACTCAGTGATGACGTCATCCGTCTTAAAGGTGTATGCGTTCCACCTAACTAGAAAGGTGGGATGCAATGTTTTGAAAGGGAAATGGTAAATAAGGGTACCAAAGGTACCAGAATCTTACACTAAGTTGAATTTTCCAGCGGAACTAGCCCCAGAGCTTAGTGAATGTGGTGAAATTTTACTTTGTAAAAGTAAATCCCCTCAATGTGTAAGGAAAATAAAACAGCTTATTTGCCCTTAGTAGATCCATTCTATTATGTTCAAGTTTGGTAGCCCAATCTGTCTATGAATAGAGGAATAAAAGGAACCCATCATGGTACATGTATTTTAGGTCAGAGTGCAACCTGCAGGTGGTAGGAAGACAGAGCCATGCATTCAAAGTGTAACTTCACCTTTATAGAACAAAAATGAAAAGGTAAACTAACACTTTACACCCTCCCCACCCCATGTCTCCACTGTACTTACCTCTGTGGATGATGAGCTGTCGCTGCCCAGGTTTCTGATGTAGCGGTCTGGGGATTTGAAATCCCAGCTCTTCTTCTTCTTCTTCTTCTTCCTGCAGCACGTCCAGGTAAGATAGAAGCAATTCTGACAGGCCAGCACCAGCACAGAGCATTGCTTTGATCTGTCCTGGAAGCCCTGCAGGAAGAAGAGGGAGTAAAATCTCCAGACTGTTGCATCAGCTGCATGGGCACAGACAGCTCTTCATCCATGGAGGTAAGTACAGCGGGCACCGGGGGGGGGACAGTGTACAGCATTAGTTCACCTTTTCATTTTTTTTTAAAAAGGTGAGCTAATTCTTTAACCACTTCCTGCAAACTCACATAGATCTATGTGAGCTGCAAGAAGTGGTTGTACTGGGGTAATGCCTGCAGCTAGAGGCATTATCTTGGTACCATTTTTTAGAGCCAGTGGTTGGCTTTCAGGTGTTAATGGCTGATGCAGCTTGGGAGCTGCTTGGTCGTTACCCCGGCGAGCGGGGGGGATGCCCCCCTCCTTCTGCAACTCTGCAACCTTCTGCAACAATAAGCCGGCACCTCCGCCGGCTGGTTGGAGTCCCGAACAAAGCCGGATTTGACTTACATCGGGTCTCCGATGATGTAACTTAGAAGCAGCGTTCATGACGTCACGTCTGGGTTACTCGGCGGCTAAAGGCCGAATTTAAAAAAGTGACAGTATTCAAAAATGTCGGTTTTGGCATTTCAAATACATTGAAGTTGAGGGGTCTGGGGTCGTTTAGACCCCCCGATCCCTCCATAAAGAGTACCCGTCACTGCCTATTGCTGTCACAAGGGATGTTTACATTGCTTGTGACAGCAATGAAAGTGATCAGATTTTTTTTTTTAAAACCTGTGCTAAAATTAAAAAATTTAATAAAATAAATAGGAAAGAAAAAAAATAATAAAAAGCGCCCCTGACGCCGTGAGCTTGAACACGGAAGAAAACTTATACGGAAGTCACGCCCGAAAATGAAAGCGCTGTTTAAACCACACATGTGAGGTATCGCCCATTCGCCAGAGCGAGAGCAATAATTAAAAAAAAAGAGCTACACTCTAACTCTAAACTAGTATCCATTAAACATTTTTAAAGCGTTACCTTTGGAGATTTTTATTGACCGTAGTGTGTGCAATTTTAAACCGTAACATGTTAGGTATCTATTTACTCAGCGTGACATCATCTTTCACAATATAAAAAAATTAGCTAACTTAACTGTTTAGTTCATTTTTAAATGCAGTGAAATTAATTTTTTCCCAAAAAAATGGGGTTTGAAAGACCGCTGCGCAAATACCGTGTGACAAAAATATTGCATAGACCGCCAAAAGTCAAAAGTCTCCATTTTGAAGGCTTATTATGCAAGTTACTGGCCTTAAAAAGGGTCGGGTATCAATGCAAACATTTTTTTAAAAAGATTGTTTTTTCAGGAGCAGTGATTTTAATGATGCTTACAGAGAAACAATAAGTATGAAACATTTCTTTAAATATAATGCCTGGGGGGTCCTCTTAGTCTGCCTGTAAAGTGGCACATCTGTACCATGTATAGAACCTACTGCAGCAAGACTCCTTTGGGTCTGGTTTGGATTTTAAGGGGAACCCCACGCCTAAATTAAAAAAAAAAATGGCGTGGGATCCCCCCCCCCCAAATTTCATACTAGACCCTTATCCGAGCATGCAGCCCGGCAGGCCAGGAAAGGGGGGAATGAGTGAGCACCCCCCTGAACCATACCTGGCCACATACGGAGGACATGTGGTCTGGTATGGGTCAGGAGGGGGGGCACTTGCTTGTCCCACCCCTCTTTCCTGATCTACCAGGCTGTATGCTCAGGTAAGAGTCTGGTATAGAATTTGAGGGACACTATGCCTTTTTTTAAAAAAATTGCCTTGGGGTTCCCCTTAAAATCTATCCAAAACCTGAAGGGCCTGGTATGGATTGGAGGCGATCCCAACGCCATTCTTTTTTCTATTGTCGGCAATGTTTTCTTTTTTCATTCAGCTGTCAGCGGGCAAGCCTGTTGACAGCTGATGACTCATCTGTTGTTAAGGATGCAGCGGCCGGCTTCTCGGCCCTGCTCCTTAACAACCAGCTATCTACTGTGTCCTGATTGGGCAAAGCTTTGTCCAATCAGGGCTTAGAGTGCACTGTGCACTGTGTAAATTGTGGGGCGCTCAGCGGGCGGGGATTCTGCTGAGAGCCCCGTTCAAATTCAGGTGTTCGCTGAACAAGCGAATAGGCGTTGTTCTAGCTGAACTTTTGCTTGGCCTGAACTGTTCACCCAACACTAGTTGTTCAACCCATTGATACCAAAATCTTAAATATCAGTTTTGCTTTGTACAAGATCACCTAAAGCCAATATCTAAGGAGAGCAAGAGAACTGGAGATCTGACCCAACAGGTAAGGCATAGTGTTAAGCCTCATTCAGCTTTGCTTGGTACAAGATCACCTAAAACCAATATATCATCAGAGCAACTGTGCAAGAAGTGGAGATCTGATCCAACAGGTAAAGCATTGTTTTGCTTTGATATTTCGCAATTGCTTGTTTTTAGGGCATCATAGATCCAACGCATTTCAAAATGAATTCAAAACAATCTGTTCCTCAGGGATATAGAAATGCAACTCGGAAACATCAATTAATTTGGGGGAGTATCACCTAGATCTGTGTATGTTCGCCAATTGTTTTAATAAGCCAGTTATGGTTGTTTGTGGTCTGTTCAACAAAAGAGAACTTTGTAATTTTTAATGATTTTATATTAAAGACAATATTTTAAACAAACTATGTTGTTTTTTATTTTAATTGCCTGTAAAATCCCACAGAGGTAAAAAGTTTAATATTGATTTATTAGTGATGATGGCCACCTCCTTTGAAAGCAGAGCAAATTATGTATACAAGCATTGTGGTAGGTCTCATTCACACATTTGGCATGTTTTTGCCACTCCCTGACCACTTTGCAACACTACTGATTGATTTTACAATGGATGGAGCTGTACACATGCATAAGGTCAAGTTGCCTGGCAGCGTGACAACTAAAATGTTACTACTTGCAGAGTTTGCCAGGCATTGAAACTTTGGAACTGCGTAATTGTCTTGCCTTGAACATGTTGTAAATGCACTTTTAGCATTTATGTCTTGTTTATGATGTGGTTGCAAAGCATTTTGAGTGCTCAGAATGAGCAAAAAAAAATGTAGTAGTTAGGGAGCATTACTTGACACAAATTGAATGCATGTGCAATGCAAATATGAAACCCACATGCTTTAGGTGCCTTACTGTGTGCTAAAGTTACATTCAAATTCAACACCTTTGTAAGCCTATGGAAATAAATTGTGACATGGAGTTGCCACAAAAATACTTTGCTGCTATGTGCACCAAAAACCAAACATTTTTGTTGAATTTTGTATTTTGTCCATCATCCCCTTACAAGTGGAAATGCAATCTAGTACTGGTATTTAACTAATGCAAAAATTATGAATGGCTACAATGTTAAAGCGGAGTTCCAACCTGGATTTTTTTTTTTTTTTTTTTTAATACCCCCGGGACAGTCAGGGCTAGTGCATTCCACAATGGCTAGCCTCTGATCTGTCCCGGGTTGCACTTACCTGCAAGACGAAATACTTACCATGTAAACGTCTTGTCCAGCGCTGCCATCTCAGATGTGGGCAGCTTGAAGCCAGCGCGTCCTCTTCGGCGTCTTCTTCCGCCTTCTGTGGTCCCACGATGCTCTGCGCCGGCCCCGACGTCACTTCCGGGTCGCGCGCGTCACCCCTCCACAGCTTCTGGGCATGCCCAGAAGCTGTTTAGAAGGGGATGACGCGCGCGACCCGGAACTGACGTCGTGGCCGGTGCAGGCGCAATGATTCCTGGGAGCTATGACGTCCAGCTCCCAGGAATCATTGCAGAGCCAGGAAGTGACGACGGGCCGCGGCCGAGGAAGGAGGAAGAAGGAAGTAAGGTAAGTATATTTTCTTCGCTACGAGGTAAGTAAAAAAAAAAAAAAATATGCGATTATCCATTTCTTTTTCAGGTGACCCGGAGTTAGAAGATGGAGGTAAGTATAAAAATAGGGTGGAACTCCACTTTAAATAAAGTTAAAAGTCAAAGATCTGGACCTCCACAATGAAATGTGTGTACTTCTTTGACCACACAGAAACCCTCATTGCCCCTTGGGGTGTAGAAGGTGATCAGAGTCTTGACTTGGAGCAAACAATGAGCAAGGCCTGCAGACAGTGCTGGGACAAGTCCATCTAGCTCCCAGGGCGAAGATGCCAAATGGTGCCCTCAACATCCTCTCCTCCAAGATGTAAAAACATTGTGTGTCAAAAATCCCATCTAAAAAAATGTGAAGGCTAATCTGCACACTTACCCCTAAGCATACATTGCCTTAGAATGCCAAAACTCTCCCCGAGCAAACATTTCCCTCCACCCCCTAAATTCCTTCTCCCAGAACAAATCTGCCCTCATCCTCTCTACCAGCACAAGTCTCCCCTTCTCCTATTACAGGACAAATTCTCCCCAACCCACCTCCTAGTCCTCCCCCTCAAATCACCATTCCTAACACAAATTCCCCCCAAAGATTTCCCTCCTAGCACCTCCAAAGCCCTCCACCCCTTTAGCACCCCCCAAAAAAGAAACCACATTTCAGCACAAATCTTCACTCCCAGCTCTGCCCCCTCCCCCAAATCTCTCCACAGCATAAATCCTCTCCCCATTTTTCCTCCTAGAAAAAAATCTTACCCCCCACTACCTCCTAGTTTCTCCCCACAGCAACCCCCCCCCCCATGCTCCCTCTCAGCACCCACCCCTAACTTTCAACCCTATGCTCATCTGCCCCCCCTCTGTCCCATTGTGGTAAAAAAAAACTCAGTCCCATGCTGACAATCCTGATGTGGGGGCGTGTCAGTGACAGAAGGAAGAACCTGGAGGGCAGAAAGAACACAGTCTGAACCTCCTCCCAGGTCTCTCCTTCTCTCCTTTGTCACTTACTGCTCAAAGCTGATAGTAGTACTAATGTTGTTATCAATAATTCTGTCAGATTGTAGCAGCAACAATTCTCCATGGGCCACCCCCACCTCACAGGATACCACCATGTCCAGGGCAGCTTCCCCTCCTGCCCATCCCTAGTCCCAACCCTAACTGCAGGCATTGGGGTTGATTTACTAAAACTGTAGAGTGCAAAATCTGGTGCACGTCTGCATAGAAACCAATCAGCTTCCAGGTTTTTTGTCAAAGCTTAACTGAATAAGCAGAAATTAGAAGCTGACTGGTTACCATGAACAGCTGCACCAGACTTTGCCCTCTCCAGTTTTAGTAAAGCAACCTCAGTATGTTCCCAGACATGAAGCATCCTCAAATGTGTAATTGACAATTTTGCTAATATATTATAGAGGTAGCTTGCGGTGGATACTGTGCGAGATAACTGACACACTTCCGGTTTCCGTCTTACCATTGACGTCACTTCCTGTCCTCCATGGAACGCACACCACCAGCGGCGAACCAGGAAGAACCTCTTACACTTTCTCATGCCCATTTCCTCTGCAAGTCTTGAAAGTTATTATTTTATTCTGTGCAATACATTTTTTTAACTGTACTTCACTATGGGGACTATTCATTTCATTTGAGTATCAAGGTCACCCAAAGTCACTCCAAGACCAATCATTGGTGGACCCGATCCTATTGGGAAGTGAGTTGGATCTCATTTCACCAGATACAAGCTTTATTGACCCCCAGACTGAAAAGTTGTGGGTCCATCGTTTCTTGTGAATAGGGATACAGGAGAGGAGTGTGGCACTTCATGGCATGTGCATATGAAGCACTTCAGCACTTTTTCTTGAAGTTTGGAGCACACAAGCACTTTATATGATATTTTTGAAAGACTTTTCAACATTTTCATTGATTTTGGAGCACATAAGCACTTTAAATGTTAATTTTGAAGGACTTTTTTCAGCATTTTCCATTGATATATTATTATGGTATATCTATTGTCATTTATCATTCATGTTTTTTGTGCAAGCGCTGTATTAGTTTGATTTTATATATATATATATATATATATATATATATATATATATATATATATATATATATATATGTATATATATATATTAGCACTGCCCCCTAGAGGACTGCTGAGAATTACACATTCTGGATTCCCCTGGATTACCCTTAGCAATTGACAGCAGATAGACAGCAATGGAAGTTCTTGGCTCAGTCAATAATCAGTCCAGGGGGTGTTGTTTTTGTGGTTTTATTGAGAACTTGGATAGGAGAAGGGATGAGTGGGATACTCCAACTATTAACTATTAACTATTCACAGTCTTGAGGACAGCCAACTGTAGAATGTGGCAAGGCCGCTGCTTCACCTTGCCACTAAGTGAAGATACTTTAAATGTTCCTGTGTAAATATTCTCTTCAGGGTTCTGAAACTGGCACCCCCTTTACTTTCTGGTACAGCAGGCCGACTGCCTGTGACCCCCTTCCACAGCTTCAGAAGAGGAGACAGCCGTCACCCTCCTTCTAGGACTTGGCTTCCCTCCCAAAGACCCCCTGCCTCATGTGCTCTTGGCTTTTATACCCTATCCCATGATGCACCTCTCATGGTGCCAACCCACTGGGACAGATACAAAAGCCTGTGTGTCATTGGCCAGGTTTCCTCCACTGTCCAATGAACTTTCTCATTGGATACAGTGGGGGCACTCCCTCAGCCCACATGAATCACACATTGAGCACACTGAGCAGGCCTAACTACTAATCAGGCTCCCTTGATAAGCAGACAGAGCAATCTACTGTATATTTTACCTGCCTAGCACCTATCTGGGAGGGTGCTACATATATATATATATATATATATACACACACGCATATATATATATACGCTGCACAGCAAACATTAATTGTCTTTGAATTATAGAGAAATGTGTCAGTTTTACCCAATTCCTAATTTCAGGACATTTTTATAAATGAGCCCAGTAGTTGGCATTTAATTTCACTAATAAAGGAATGGGATAATTCCTCTTTGTTATTAAAGAAGATTTAGTAGAACATATTAGGCCTATTTCCTCATTTATTTTCTCATTGATCATTTCATGAAATATGCATAGACTATATAAAGAACTAATTATCATGTATGTAAGTAGGGCATATTTTTCCCATTGAAAAGAAGAGTACACAAGAATACAAAGGATATCTTTTTGCCTTTTTTAGGTAGAAAGTATTCCACTGAGGATTATTTCATTTAAAATGCCAAATAACAAAGTCACATTGGAATTTTGGAAAAAAAAAAAATATAATGATTGTTATAAAATAAGTACTTTGTATTGATCTATTGACTCTGTGTAATGAAGGTCTTCCTCTCTGAACTTGACCCTATAGACCATCTCTTTCGTCATAAACACCTCCAGGTGAGAAGTTCATAGTGTGTAGTGAAGTCAAAGAAAGCAATCCAGAAGAGGAGCCTGTACAACTGTGCAAGACTGAAGGGAAGGCTCAAGCTCAGTTTTAACTTCTTGTGTAATATGAAACCTAAAGCAGAATTTCCCCCAAAAGAGGGAGTTCTGCTTGTTTGCATCCTCCCCACCTCCAATACCACATTTGGCACTTTTTTGGGGGGCGCTGCTCCCTGGTTTTGACAGATACCCACTCCCACTTCAGGTCAGATCGCCCTAGCAAGATGAGGACATTGCTGGATCTCTGGACAGGTAAGTGTCCTTATATTAAAAGTCAGCAGCTACAGTATTTGTAGCTGTTAACTTTTAATATGTTTGGGGGAGACTTTAGCATCACTTTAACCACTTAAGGACCAGAGGATTTGGCTGCTCAATGACCAGGCCCTATTTTGAGATTTAAGCAATTTCCACACTGTATATAATACCAGTTTTTTACATATATGTACCCTTTATACCTAATATTGGTTGACATATATGAAAGGTATAGCACAGTTTCATGAATTCACATCATATATGCTATAACTATTTATAGTTATTTAAACGTGCAGCTTACCACAAAACACATATACCATAGGCGCGCAGTTATTCTCTTATCACACTATAAAAATGACACTGGCAGGGAAGGGGTTAACATTACTGGTGATCAGTGGGTTAAATGTGTCCCTAGGGGCGTGATTCTAACTGTCAGGGGATGTGGCTTGTGAAGTAATCACAGAGACATGCGACCCTATATAGCAGGATCACATAGCCTCTGTGATTACTTCAGGGAGAATGACAGGCGGCTGTGTTTACATCAGCCATCTGTCCTTCTCTCTCTGCTGCGGGAGATCGCGAGTGGCCGGTGGTCATTGGAGCCGCCGGTCACATGCACTGGCTCCCCAGCTATCAAGCTGGGGCGGGAGCGCACCACCGGGGGCGGGAGCGTGCCGCCACCGGCGCTCGCTTGCCCCCTAGAGTGTCCTGAGCGAGCGACGTTACATAACGTTGATTTGCCCAGGAGCGGCTGCCTGCCGCAGTAAAACGGTCGTTATGTGGTTAAAGTTTAACTAAAGGCAACGTTTTGTATAGAGTGGAGAGGAATTAGAGCACCTTTCAGGTTTTTATTGTTGTCGGTGATTCGCCCTCTCAATTTGTCCTGTTTACCAATAACACCGAAAGTGAAAGAAAATCCCCAAATTTTGGGTTGTCACCAAAACAGTAACAGAGGGGGAAATCTCACAATGGGGACACTAGTTCTGGTAACCCTGGTGACAACCAGCTATTCCTTCACTTTAGAGGGATTTTCTCTCACTTTCTGTTGTTGCTATGGGACAGAAAGTGAAATCTCCTCAATGAAACATAGATGTAAAAAAAAAAAAAAAAAGGTTATAACCCTCCCTTACTCTATCTAAAATTAAAACACATAAAAGTGTTTCCTTTAGTTTTACTTTAAAGTAAACTAAAATCACTATATTTACCTCCTCTAATGGCTTGAGGTCAGCATCTTCTCCCTGGCTCCTTCTGGGTTCTAGTTTCAGGCATCTTCATTGGCTGATGCGGAATGATGTAACTCCATTCTGGCACACAGGGCTGTGCCGGCGATGCAAACTGAGTTGTGCATACGCAGCTTAGTGTACGTGCCACAGAAGACTGCAAGCAGATAGATGGGGGGGGGGGGTATTTTATTGCAGTAGAGACATTACATGTTTCTTCTGTGATAAATAGCCTGCCTGCTCATAAGTTTTTAAAAATGCCATCAGTTTTGCTTCCCTAAAGTCCCTAAATCCTCTTTTTTAGAAGAAGCAGCAAATCCCCTCGCTGAAATTATGGTTTCAAACTGTATGCCAATGGAGGATCCTACTTTTGAAATTCAGAACATCCAATCCTCCTGTTATATTCTCCGTGTTGTGAGAGACACAGGACTCTGGTCTGGAACAACGGTGGTTTATTCAGGACTCACTGTACAGCATTACAGGACAGCTCTGCATATCATACATCTCTACATGTGTCTAAAGATGGCCACTCTGCCCCTTGACCCTTGTCATCACTCCTGGGTGGAGCCAGCCTTAAAGTGACAGTACATGTGAAACCCTTCAGGTATAACACCTTCCATCCATACCTAAAAAAAAAAAAAAAAACAAAAAAAAAAAAAACAACAAAACGAGAACAGGCATAAAACAGTAACTCATAATTGTCCAATACAGTCCTCCAACTCAGGAGATTTACATGGTTTCTTCCACGTCCGGATGTGAGAACAACTTCCAGGGAAGCTCCGGGGGGAAAATGGCAGCGGATCACTTTCGGCGGGCCCGTCGAAAGTCTCGTAACCGGTCTTGCATTTGAAACCGGTCAGGAGGGCGACAGTGTCGTTGAGGACGGGCACCCAGCGACTCGGGGCTGGAGGAAGCAGGGCTGGCCGGAATGGACACCGGCGGGGCCAAGAGGGGATTCCCTAGCTCAGAGGGTGAGCAGACCTCTGGACCAGGGCTGGAGGGCTCTGTTGGAGCTGAGTTCAAAAGTTCAGAGTCTCCCCAAGCATCAGTCTCAATGCCTCCTGATCCGGTAGGAGCAGATCCTTGAGACACTGGAGGTGCAGCCGATGTCAGGGATTCGGGCAGCTGAGAACGAGAACGCAATTGGTCCACATGCCTTCTGCAAATGGAACCATCTTCCAGGCAGACCCTATACATTTTGGGTCCCAAAGTCTCTGCGACGATAGCAGGAAGCCAACGAGTGTTGGAAGCGCCATAAGATCGGGCCCATACCTTTTGCTGGGCTGTAAACCGGGGAATCTCGTCGTGTTCGACCCTCTTGTCTTGGGACTGCCGTACATGTTCCTGGACCGTTTGAGGGCGGAGCATATCCAAAACAGTCCATGGCTGCCGACCCAAAAGAAGTTCAGCTGGAGTTTTCCCAGTGGTTGCATGTGGTGTGGTTCTGTAAGCAGAAAGGAAGGAGTCCAGCTGCTGGGGTGACAGGGACTGTTGTTTACTTGTAGCCACAGTAGCTTTGAAATAGCGTTTGAAGGTTTGTACAAACCTTTCTGCTTGACCATTTGTAGCCGGGTGGTAAGGTGCGGTCAACTTGTGTTTGATGTTGTGGGCAGTCAGGAAACCCTGAAACTCCTGGCTTGTGAATTGTGCACCGTTGTCTGTGACAATTTCTCTGGGGTATCCAAACGTAGCAGCGAGATGTAACAGTATGGAAATCGTCGCCTTAGTCGTTGGCTGAGTAACAGGAACGACCTCAGGCCACTTTGAATGGGCATCAATAATGATCAAAAAGGTGTGTCCTCTGATCGGGCCTGCAAAGTCCAAGTGTAGGCGAAACCAGGGAACCGTGGGCCAAGTCCAGGGCTGGACGCACCCTCGAGGAGGGTCTCTCGCAGTTTGTGCACATCCAGCACACGCATTCACATATGTCGTGATATCGGAGTCGAGGTTTGGCCACCACACATAGCCTCGGGCCTTTTGTTTCATACGTGTGCCCCCGGGATGACCAGTATGTAGCAATTCCAGAATGTGTCTCCGGAGGGTCTGTGGAACGATCACTCGGTCTCCCCATAAAACACAGTTGCCAGACACAGTTAATTCCAGACGCCTACGGAAGTAAGGCTCATAATCCTGTGTGACAGTGGCAGGCCAACCGTACCGTACCCAGGAGAGTATTGTCTTAAGGAAGGTATCCTTGGCTGTATGGGCTGCTACTTCCCCGGAAGACAGAAAGGACAGGCTAGTGTAACGACAACTCTTGACAGGTGGAGAAGAGTCTGTTAATGTCCTTGTCAGACGGGACATGGCGTCTGCATTAGCGTTGGCATCATGGCTGCGATACTGGATTTTGTAGCTATATGCTCCCAAGAATAGGGCATAGCGTTGAAGACGGGCTGCAGTCGTCTGGGAGATGCCTTTGTCAGGGCTAAAGATCTGAAGGAGTGGTTTATGATCAGTCAGTATGGTGAATTCCCTACCATACAGGTAAAGATGAAACTTCTTAATTGCCCATATGAGCGCCAGAGCCTCTTTGTCAATGTGAGAGTAATTGCTTTCTGCTTTTGTCAAGGACCTGGAGGCGAATGCCACAGGTTTCTCTGACCCATCTGGTAAAACGTGAGATAGTACAGCCCCTAGACCATAGGGTGAGGCATCACAAGCCAAGGTGAGAGGCCTTTGGAGGTCATAGTGCACGAGCATGCGTGACGCCAACAGCTTTCGCTTAGAAACTTCAAAAGCACGTTGGCATGCAGCCGACCAGTTCCATCTGGAGTGTTTCTCCAAAAGCTTGTTTAATGGAAACAAAGTGTGTGCTAGATCCGGCAGGAATTTGTGGTAATAGTTCAGCAAGCCCAGGTATGATCGCAGCTGCTGGACGTTGGTCGGGGCTGGAGCTTTTACTAAAGCATCAACTTTGGCTTCCGTGGTGTGTATACCCTCTGCATCCACAAGGTGGCCACAAAACTCCAATTTAGGTACCATGAATTGGCATTTCGCTAAGTTCACTTTTAGACCCTGCTCTTGGAGTCTGGCCAACACAAGCTCCACGTTACGCTTGTGTTCCTGGTCCGTCAGGCCCGTGATGAGCATGTCATCTAACAGGCACTGTGTGAAAGGAATGTCCGCCAAAATCTCATCCATTTTGCGTTGCCAAATGGCTGGGGCGGAGGCTACACCAAACACCATCCGATTGTATTCATACAGTCCCTTGTGAGTGTTGATTGTTAGAAACTTGCGGGACGAAGGGTGGACCTCAAACTGTAAATAAGCTTGCCTGAGATCAAGCTTGGTGAACTTTTGACCTCCTGCAAGAGAGGCAAAAATGTCATCTACTCTGGGTAGGGGATACTGGTCTATCTCCAGTTGAGAATTTAGTGCCATGCGGAAATCGCCACAAATGCGTAAGTCCCCATTCGCTTTCTTTACTGGTACAACTGGTGATGCCCACTCGCTGTGCTCTACCTTTGAGATGACACCTTGTTCCTCCAGCCGGCTTAGTTCAGCTTCCACACCTGCTCGGAGTGCGAAAGGTACCGTCCGAGCTTTGAAGAACCTAGGCTGGGCATTGGGTTTCAGCCTGAGTCTCACACAGTCATGCTTTATTTTTCCCAAATGGTTATCAAAGACTTGCGGGAATCGCTGTTTCAGGGACTTCACCCATCCCTCTTCATCCCCTGATGGGATGGTCACGGTGTTGCAGGGGTTAATGGCGATGTCTGGCATGCCAAAGTGAGCAATCCAGTCTCTCCCAAAAAGAGGGGGTCCCCCATGTTCTAGGATATATAATGGCATTCTCTTTGTCTGACCCTTGTAGGATACCTGTACTTTCACGTACCCCAGTGGGTGGAGTATCTGCTTTGAATATGTCTGCAGTTTGATTGGTGTTGGACGGACAGTTGTTCGGATCAGAAGTTTTCTCCATTGTTTCTGGGTGATAACTGAAACTGCTGCTCCTGTGTCTACATCCATCTTGAGTTTCTTTCCTTCCACGGTTACCTCTACAGTCATTGCTGAGGGTGCTGAATGCATATGATGTATGTCCAATCTGTGGAGCACTTCCTCATCCTCTGATTCAGATGACGATGTATATCTTCCCACCATATATGCCTTTGTCCTGGGGTTCAGAGGTTGTTTATTTCGCACCTTCTTACTACGGCAGACTCGTTTCAGATGGCCTGCCTTTCCACAATTATGACAGAGCTGATCCTTAAACCGGCAGACTTTGTGATCATGGTCTGTATTCCCACAACGGTAGCAAGCTGACGTCCTGGTTGGTGAGGTTCTATATTTACAGTTAGCTGCAGTTTGCTTGACTGCTGTTCTGAAAACTTCCTCTTTAACCTCTTCCCTTCTGCTCTGGGGGTTCAAAGCTTCTGTATCTTTCACAGCCATTTCCATCACTGAAGCTATCTCAATTGCCTTTGTAAGGGTAAGGTCTTTCTCTGTTAACAGTCTCTTTTGGCTAGACTCACTATTCAGTCCCATGACAAACTTATCCCTCAGTGCAGTTGGTAAATACTCCCCAAAAGAACAGGTTGAGGCTAGTCTGCGAAGGGCGAGCACGTAAGCCTTAATATCTTCACCTGGCTGCTGCTGCCGCTGATAGAACCGGAATCTTTCTGCAATCTCTAGTGGTTTAGGCTGGAAGTGATTTCCTAACAGTGTCAGGAGCTCTGCCAAAGTCTTAGTTGCTGGTTTTTCAGGGAAAAGGAGATCCCTAAGAGTGTCATATGTCCTAGCACCAACCACTGTCAGAAACACTGCTACTTGCCTGTCGTCTGGGATGGCATTTGCACAGAAATATTGTTCTAATCTTTCAATCCAAGAAATCCACGTTGTCTGTTCGCCATCAAATTCACTTAATGTCCCGATCAATGACATTTTCCTGCTGGGCTCTGTGGGTGTTTGTATTCCTGACAATCCAGAGTTTTTTTTTCTTCCTTTCCTTTCTCACACGGATAGTAACCTTGTAAATCCCATCCTCGTCGCCACTGTTATATTCTCCGTGTTGTGAGAGACACAGGACTCTGGTCTGGAACAACGGTGGTTTATTCAGGACTCACTGTACAGCATTACAGGACAGCTCTGCATATCATACATCTCTACATGTGTCTAAAGATGGCCACTCTGCCCCTTGACCCTTGTCATCACTCCTGGGTGGAGCCAGCCTTAAAGTGACAGTACATGTGAAACCCTTCAGGTATAACACCTCCTTCACCAAAATATAGGTGTGTTGGCTGGAATTCAAATACTCCTCTCGATATGCAAAGATTGTGGCCTCTGAGTAGAGCTCCATCTGATACGTGTAATGCTAAGCTACTGCGGTTGTTGTAAGTATACCAATACCTTTAATAACCTTTTATCTTTTTCCTCAATCGTTCACGGTTGTTAATTGCACTTGACTGGGATCTCAACTGATGGCATGGCACCTTACTATTCCTATTTCTCTAAATGTTTCTGCTCTATCTCTTTGTTTCTGTCCTGTATTTCCACCTATTCTCTACCTTTGCTGTTCTACAAACTATCGTTGAGTAAAATTACTTGAGATGATATACTGTATACTAACCTTATTATGACCAATAACACTCATACATTTTGTATGTGCATACATTGAGTGTGTAATTTTCCTTAACCGCTTGCCGACCGCCACACGACTATTTACTGCGGCGGGCAGCCCCTCACAGGCAAATCGACGTAGGTCTACATCGCTAGCCTGTGAGGCTCTAGGGAGCGAGCGCGCGCCGCCGGAGGCGCGCTGCCACTCCCGCGCATTTACAGACCCCCCAGTGCGTGTGCCCGGTGGACCCGATGTCCGCCGGGCACTCGCGATCTTCCGTTACACCTGAAGAAAGGCAGGCGGCTAATGTAAACAAAGCCGCCTGTCATTCTTCCCTGTGTAAGAATGGAGATCACACGGTTCTACTATGTAGGACCGTTGATCTCTGTTCTTACACTAGTAGCCACAGCCAATCACAGTTAGAAACACGCCCCTAGGGACACACTTAACCCCTCCCTCTCCAATAAAGTTAAGTCCTTCACTGCCAGTGTCATTTTTACAGTAACAATGCATATGTATAGCACTTATTACTGTAGTAATGTCACTGGTAACCCAAAAAGTGTCAAAAATGTCAGTCAAGGGTCCAATCTGTCCACCGCAATGTCGCAGTCCCGCAAAAAAAATTGCAGATCGCCGCCATTACGCGTTAAAAAAAACCCAACAAAAATCTTTCCCTTTGTTAGTAAATGCAATAACTTTTGCGCAAACCAATCAGAATACCCTTTTTGTGATTTTTTTTACCAAACATATGGTAAAAAAAAATTGGCCTAAAATGTTAAAACATTTTGATTTTTACATTTTTTTTGGGGAATTTCATATAAGAAAATGTGAAAAATATTGTTATTTTTGCAAAATTGGCGCTCTTTTTTTGTTTATAGCGCATGATCAAAAAACCGCACAGGTGATCAAATACCACCAAAAGAAAGCTCCGTTTGTGGGAAAAAAAGGACGTCAAATTAGTTTAGGTACAGCGTCGCACGACCACGCAATATTCCGTTAAAGTCACGCAGTGCCGAATCGCAAAATAGGCCCTGGTCAGGAAGGGGGTAAAATCTTCCGGGGCTTAAGTGGTTAATGTCTTGTAACCTTATCTCAATAAATATTTATTTTAAAAAAATGAATTCCTGGTAGAAGAATATAGAGAATTGGGAAATTTACACCACATTCATTTTCTTGCCAAGATTTAGTAAAAAATTTGGATTTAGGGATTACATTAAAAAAAAAAAAAGATTAAACATGACAGATTAATGGCTTTTTTAAGCATTATCGCTGCACTTGCATCTGCTCAGTACAACATCTTTTACTTCTAACACTCGCTTAACAGCATCTTGTTGACCTAGCAGACCTTAACTAAGTAACAGCTAAGATCAAATAACTGTGGATCCAGTTTTTCCTTCTCATGAATTTATTGGTAGGGATGACTCTAGGGGGTTCTCTGATAGTGTTTACACCATTTGGCTATATGCTTAATTGCTTAATACAAATGCAATAAAACCTTATTACACATCTAAAACTCTGTAGATTCAAACAAGTAACATAATAAAAATCCTAATAATAGTCCTAGGGGGGCTAATGGGTCTATCAACATGTTTCAGTTAATATATTTTTAATAATATAGATCAGCTAGCAATAATTTATTTATTCCACTTGAAATATGCATGATTATAATATGCTTATGCTGCAAGTGTGAAGGTAACTTATCTTATTATCCCTAATGCTCAATATGCAAGGATGGTGCTTGACTGTAGTTCTTGCAAAGTTTGATATATACATCATAATATGTAGGTCCCTGGGTGTGGCCAGTGTGCAAACCGGATGGCAGCATAGGAGCCGAGCTCTGGGGAATACAGGGCTAAAAAACAAGCCCAAGGGACCCGATCCATGCCAGCAGCCTCTCCACATTCACCCGGCATTAGCAGGCACACAACAGAGATGTCCTGCAAGCGAAAGGAAGAACACAGCCCGAAGAAGCTGTCCTCATTCTTTCTCCAGCCTGCACGAGGAGGCCTGACAAGATGGCGCCGCTGCTCTGGCCCCTACCTCCTCATCCCTGCAGGCTGGACACTACACAGATCTGCCGGAAACCCAGAATGGGACAGATTTTTTCCCCATGAAAGTGGAGTTACCCTTTAAGCTTCTTGCATGTCTTAACTGATGTGCATGTCTAGCATTTTTTTGAGTTGTGATTATCTGTGGAAGCCCAAAGTACCTTATATATCTATATGTTCTAGTATGGATTCATTGTTCTTTACAGGCTAGTATTCTTTAACATGCTAGTAAATAAGCCATGTGGATTTTCTTGCCTCTCTTTTTTTTTCCTCGCTGTGATTTTACGATAATCAAGGAAATTGTTGTTTCTCCTTCACTACATTCATTACAAGAGTCAGAATCTCACATTAAATGTCTCAGAGGTAATGAAACATTTGTCTAAGCACTTCCAGCATTTTATGTTCCAGTGATGAGCACATTTTACGAATGGGAGAAGGGTTTCTGCATTAACTTGTGCAATATGTCAGAACAAGACTATCCATCGCTTTGTATCTCCATCTAGGTAAACTGCTTATTGTAGCTGACACATTTGCATTGCAGTTATCACAGAGATGCTCAGTGAACCAAAAGGCTGTGATTTAAATCCGATCCAAAGGAAACATTATCCCAGGTTTGTCAAACACATGGCAGAAATGTAATGTTCATTTTAAGCTGCTTTAGATTAAAAAGTGGCTTCTTGATTAACTAGAATTTTAGAAACATCTTTTTTTTTTTTTTCTTATACCTCATTTTTTTCTTTGTCTGCCTCCTATGGTTTGCTACCTTCATTTTTGGAGGTATTGCTTACCAGTAATGATATGTGGAATGCCAGGCTAACAATTAATATGCAATTAAAATACGTAATTATTGTAGTTGGGTTTAGCCAGTCTTGAGATCCACATACCTCTTCCACAGGGCATAGGTGAAGCACTACCCCCGTAGGGGTTGCAGATGACTGGGTTCCCCACTCCTACACAGCCAGGTAAGTAGCATTTTCAGCTTTCATCCATACGCAAGGCACAGTCTTTAACCACTCAAGGACCGCCCCACATACATATACTGCTGCAGGACGGCCCTTAAGTGCGAAATCACGCACCTGTACGTGATTTTTGCCTATGGCTTTGGGGCGTGCGCACGCGCTGCCGGAGCCCTGCTTCTGCTGCAATTGGACACAGCAGGAGCCTATCAGCCAGTCCGGCAGACCGGATGTCTGATGGAAACCCTGCGATCGTTCTGAGAGCGGCAGAACAGCGATCTGCCTATGTAAACAAGGCAGATCGCCGTTCTGCCAGTAAGAAAGACAGAGATCTTGTGTTTCGGCTAAGCAGGAACATGGATCTCTGTCTTGCTTAAGTTACACCATCCCCAGCACAGTAAGAAAGCACTCCCAGGAAACACATTTTGTTAACCCCTTCCCTGCCAGTGTCATTAGTACAGTGGCAGTGCATTTTTTTAGCACTGATTACTGTATTGGTGTCACTGGTCCCCAAAAAGTGTCAGATTTGTGCGCCACAATGTCGTAGTCCCACTAAAAATCGCTGATTGCCGCCAATACTAGTAAAAAAAAAAGGAAAAAAATGTCCATAAATCTATCCCATAGTTTGTAGAAGCTATAACTTTTAGGTAAACCAATCAATATACACTTATTGGGATTTTTTTTTACCAAACACATGTAGCAGAATACATATTGGCCTAAATTATTGAAGAAATTCGATTTTTTTACAATTTTTTATTGGATGCGTTTTATAGCAGAAAGTAAAAAATATATACCGGTATATATATATTTTTTAAATTGTCGCTCTTTTTTTGTTTATAGCGCAAAAAATAAAAACCGCAGAGGTGATCAAATGCCACCCAAAGAAAGCTCTATTTGTGATGAAAAAAGGACGTCAATTTTCTTTGGGTACAGTGTTGTATTTTTCAGTTAAAGCAACGCAGTGCAGTATCGCAAAAATTGGCTTGGTCAGGAAGTGGGGTGAACCTTCTGGAGCTGAAGTGGTTAAACTTTATTTTTATGTTTTATTAGGAGTAGTAACTTGGATGGGGAATAGGAATTATAGGATGCCCAACTTGATAGCAACAAAATCAGGGACAATATCCTCTCTATATACAACTGATTGATTCCACTTCTGACTGCCTGGCAGTCTCTAAGTGAAAAGATGCAAGAGCCTCTTAAGGACTAGGAACTCTCAGTCCCTTTAGGAAATAGTATAAAGTATTGTAAACTGCATCCTGCAGTACATCCAACTCCTTTGTAGAATGTAGACACTGGTCTCAGCTATACCAACTGCAGAAAATGCCAGCCCATTTAGCTGCTTCTTCACCAGTCTATCCGACTGCTCCAGAGATCTCTTGGGCAAGGTTAAGAAAGATTTATGCACATTGCTATCTTCTAGACTAGAGAGACCTGCTACATGTGGCAGTCTCTCCCCTTGTAAGTCCCTGACCATGCTGTAGTACTCACATTGTCCTTGCTCCCACTGCTTCTCAGGGAAGACTACTTCCAAGTTGCTTCTATTGTCAGGATGCTCCCAGGCCAGCCCTAGCTCCAGCCTGAAGCAGGGCACCCAACCCCATCCCCCCCAGACTAGGGGGTTTCACTTCAAGGGCCACCAACAGTCCTCTCAGCACATCATCTCTATCTTCCACTCGACTCCCCCTGCTAGCATGACTCATCCATACTTAAGGGCTGACTTAGCCCCCTGCCAGGCCCACTGCCTGTGGATCAGCCAAGCAGCCCTGTGTATGCAAATCCACCCTCCTAACCTCCACCCTTCAGTTTCCAGAATGTTCTACAACTTTTCAGAACCAGGAGGAGGCACCAGAGACCTGCCTGCATGAGTCATCCTGCCCTGAACTCAAGTAAACCCTGACTCAGATTTTGTGACTCAGCCCTGAGCCAGACTATATTGTGCCTAGTCTAATACTAGTAGCACACTAGAGGGTGCTACATAAATGACAGTTATTTTTGGGTCCGATGTCACTTTTCTTTTTTTTTTTTTTTCCAAAAAGCTTTTCTGACTCCAGCTCTTTGCTGTATCCTTGGGTACTTAGGGGGGACATGTAACCAGTCTGGTTCCTAGCACTGTTCCTGTGCATTATGGAGCGTTTAGTGTTCCCACTAACATTTTGTGTGAGCCTGTTAACTCTGTTGAGAAATAGGAGAAATAAATGACGTATCCAGCATATCCTTCATTTTCACTGTGGTAAAGCATTTTTTTGAGTTGTTATAAAATGCTCATGTATTTATACATTTATATTTAAAACACTAGGGGATGTTTGATTGTCCAGCGGCTGTGGGTTTTGTGGGGTTTTGCCTAGCACAAGGATTTTAATAAATACATAAGTAGGTAAGACTCCCCTTATATTGGCTATGGGTTCTGACTATGGCAGTAGGTAAGACTCCTTTCAGTTTAGCTATGGTCCTGATGATGGCAGTAGGTAAGACTCCACCCATCTTGCCAATGGGTCCTGACTATGGCAGTAGGTACGACACCCCTTCATATTGGCCATGGTCCTGATTATGGCAGTAGATAAGACTCTCCTCATCTTGGCCATGGATCCTGACTATGGCAATAGATAAAACTCCCCTCATCTTGTGTGGAATTTAAATAAGAAAACAGATTGAACAGCAATCACATTAAATGAGCATAAAACTTTATTTTATAATTATGAATTGACACTAGTTAGACAAACAGAATCAAATGCATTTTGGGGATCAAAGTACCCCCACAGTTTTATTGCAGAGCCCCTGTGCCATGTGTGTGCATAAATACTTGTCTTCTGATGGAGATCCCCATCTAGAAGAATGTTCTATACTCTATATAAAAATTCGGGCATACCAGACCAAGCCCTGGGATACTTTGGCCTCCGAAATTCTTAGTCAATAATAGAGTAATACAACAAACAAAATCAGAAAATGCACTGGTCTAACTAGTGATAATAAACACAGCTGCTGGCAACTAACAGTAAGACAAACGAAATAAAATAAATAAAAATATATATCATATATGTTGCTGGGCTAACATAGTGAAAATAAATTGCTAAAAACACAAGTCCTATATCAAAATGAAATCTGGCAAAGGTAAATAAATTATATGAAATAGTCTAAATCCAATATGTGTCTTGAGGAAAATACTACTGATTTTGTGCGGAGGTCGTGTTATTCCATAAATATAGTTACCATGTGAGCCATCACTGTGTGTAAGAAAGAAACTCTTACCAGACTTAAATGACCCCACTACAGAGTCTGATTCCCCTGTTATAAACACTTCCACCAAGAACATTCAGTTCACACCCATTGGTTATAATATGTCAGGCTAGCTTTCTCTCCGAGATTAGTGGAGACATTGGTGACCATATACATGATTGAATATCCACATGTAATCAAAGCAAGGAAAGCCACATAGTCATGGGTGTCCGAAGAACTTTTTTCAGGGGGGGGCATAATTTTAAGGTCACCTATGCTCCACTTCTTTTCAACAATGTCATGAAGGGGAGGGGCTTAGTCATTATACTTATTTTGAGTATTTATTTTTAAAGGGCAAATGGCAGCATTTATTTTTAAAACATTTGTTAACCTACAAAAAATAAAAATTGATCCTGTTTCCTTAAAGCATATTATACAGCACAGTGCTTTATGCTGTGTAATTTGGCCCCTTCTATCACCTAAAATACCTGGCTGATCCTGCCTGGCTATGTCCTCTCCTCTGTAAACTGACCACGGTATACCATGGCTGCTGAACCCTGACACCGTAGTCAGTTTATGGGTCTCCATCATCCGCAGCTCTCCTGTCCTCCTCTGTTCCTTCTCCACCCTTTCCCCCTCTCTCTCTGCCTGTCTGCTCCTGTGTCAGTGCCCACCCCCTCACTTCCTGTGGCTGTAGTTTCATTTATAGTTTCATATCCTGTCTACAGTCTGTTTAGTAATCCTGTGTGCCCCTGTGTTTGTGTTTTATAAAAAGTTTTCTGAGCGCCAATCACCGCTCACGTGACCCGCCGCCTTTCTCCTCCTCTCCCCCTCCCCTCCTCCTCCCCTCCCGACTGACATCAACAAGGAATCCTTGGCCCATGGCAGGTAGCTGTCAGATGGGGAAAGGAGAGAGCCGACGGGCCACATGAGCGGCGCTCAGCGCTATAAAAACTAGTAAATAATGGCTTATTTTTTTAAAACACAGACACACAGGCACACATGATTATTAAACAGACCAGACAGGATGGCATAAAGTGGCTTAACAGCCACTTTAAAGGGGAAGTTGAGTTTCTAGGGGGGGGGGGGCATTTGCCCCCCCTTGCCCCTACCTGCGGACGCCCATGCACATAGTGTAAATCGGCTAAAAACGTTATTGTAAACACGTGATGCACATTCTACTCCCATGGATAAAAAACAGGTAAGCGCATAAAAGTAACAATTTCAAGCTATACAGTAAAGGTTCCAACTCCAAAGAAGTGTGGCAGTGTACATCATGAGTATGTACAGGTGTTCGGGGCATCCCCGTGCAGGCAGTCCTATTGATGTCTATTGGGATGCAGTGACCACAGGGATACAGGTGCTGCTCCCAATTCGACTATGTGTGTGGGTGCACAGCCCTGAATGCACATTGTCTGTATTTGCACGGATGTCAGATTGGGAGCAGCGGCTGTGTATGTGCAGCCATTGTGTCCTAATAGACATCAATGGAACTGCCTGCACGGGGGTGCACTGAACACCACCTGTACATCCCTGTGCCAGTAAATATGGAGCTCGGACTAGTGTACACTGTAGTATAACCCATGTGAACAAAGCTTTTTTTTGGATTTCTCAAATTGAGTGGCACCCACCTAGTGGAATTCATCCCTTGCTTTGTGTTTTTGCGAGCTGCCACAGTCAAGCTAAAGAAAGCTACTATTATCCAGGTTGGATAAAATAATGCATGTTTATTTTGATCTTGAATGGGTGATATTCAGGCACAGGGATCTTAGTATCAGTGTCCCCAAAAGACACTTTGCCCCAGCTTACTGACACTTACTCACCCGGCGATCCCTAGCTGGTTTTACTGTCAAAGCCACGACAAATTACCTTATGCCATCTGGTGTTGGATCCTGGGGGGATTGGGGAAGTCACCTCCTCTGTCATAGGACAATGTTGTGGCCTAGAAACTAGGCCTAGGCATTGCATGATGAGGAGAGATCATATACTAAATTTATAGACAGATAGATGGACTTTTCAGGCAATACATACATTAGAAACAGTGCAGAGTGATCATAACACTGAGGCATAGCTCCCAACTGTCCCTGATTTCGAGGGACTGTCCCTGATTTGGAACAAAGTCCTTCTGTCCCTATTTCCTCCTCATTTGTCCCTCATTTTGGTCTCATCTATATAGTTATATATAAAATGCACTTTTTATCTTTCCAAAGTTTGTTTTACAGTGCTAAACCATTCATCCAATTTCTAAATTTCTGCATTTGTAAATTCCAAAAGCCAATATAAAGGAATAGTACTGGGAAAAAATAGCACTTGTGGGTTAAACTAATCTTTTTTTTTTTTTGTGTAATTCTCTTGTATAATTGGCTCCTGCAGGATGTAGTGCAATGTGTGTTTAAGTACATTTAATTTTTTTTACAGCTTTATTTGAAGTGTCACATAATGACACTCATGTCACTGCACTGCAGCACGTAGTGCTGTACAGTGACGTGTGGTGCTATCCAGTACGATGTGGAAAAATGCAGACATGCGTTTGTTGTGTTTGGTATAAACAGGGCACATAGAAAACAGTTGTTTTCTATATGCCTTAGCGTTTATCCAGCACACAAAAAGGCAGGTCAATGTATGTAGTGTGAATGAGTTCTGAAGCACAATGACCAATTATGGGACATACAGTAGAGGCATAGATGACAAAGCATAAATAGTGTCAGTCTCTGTTGGAGTCAGCCTCTTTCTCCTTATAGCTGAAGTTTAGTATAAAAGTTAAAATCCTTGCTTTATCCCTGAAGCACACCATGTATACATTTCTATATAAAAATGTATAGTTGAAAAAAATATAACTCTTAACATTAACATTTTCAGTGGAGTCATCTTCGCACTCAGTTGCTGGTCCCAAATGAAAATGTTATCTTTTTTTTTTTTTTTTGAGACAGATAGAGTAGTCTTTTGGTGGTATTTATTCACCACTGGAGGAAAACAAACTCTAAATTAAAAAATAAAAATGTTTCTTGGTATAAAATTTAGAATATTTATTTAGAAATTTAGAAAGTAATGTTTCTTTTTCACTGATGTGTACAGATTAGGTGGCACTGTTTTTTTCTATATGCCTTAGCGTTTATCCAGCACGCAAAAATGCAGGTCAACGTACAGTGAGGGAAAAAAGTATTTGATCTCCTGCTGATTTTGTATGTTTGCCCACTGACAAAGTAATGATCATTCTATAATTTTAAGGGTAGGTTTATTTTAACAGTGAGAGACAGAATAAAAAAAAAATCCAGAAAAACGCATTTCAAAAAACTTAAAAATGTATTTACATTTTAATGAACGAAATAAGTATTTGACCCCTTCACAAAACATGACTTAGTACTTGGTGGCAAAACCCTTGTAGGCAATAACAGAGGTCAGATGTTTCTTGTAGTTGGCCACCAGGTTTGCGCTCATCTCAGGAGGAATTTTGTCCCACTCCTCTTTGCACATCCTCTCCAAGTCATTAAGGTTTCGAGGCAGACGTTTGGTAACTGAAACCTTCAGCTCCCTCCACATATTTTCCATGGGATTAAGGTCTGGAGACTGGCTAGGTCACTCCAAGCCCTTAATGTGCTTCTTCTTGAGGCACTCTTTTGTTGCCTTGGCCATGTGTTTTGGGTCATTGTCGTGCTGGAATACCCATCCACGACCCATTTTCAATGCCCTGGCTGAGGGAAGGAGGTTCTCACCCAAGATTTGACGGTACATATCCCCGTCCATTGTTCTTCTGATGCGATGAAGTTGTCCTGTCCCCTTAGCAGAAAAACACCCCCAAAGCATAATGTTCCCACCTCCATTTTTGACAGTAGGGTGGTGTTCTTGGGGTCACAGGCAGCATTCCTCCTTATGCAAACATGGCGAGTTGAGTTGATGCCAAAGACCTTGATTTTGGTTTCATTTGACCACAACACTTTCACCTAGTTCCCCTCTAAATCATTCAGATGTTCATTGCCAAACTTCAGACGGGCCTGTACATGTGCTTTCTTGAGCAAGGGGACCTTGAGGGCGCTTCAGGATTTCAGTTCTTTACGGCGTTGTGTGTTACAAATTGTTTTCATAGTGACTATGGTCCCAGCTATCTTGTGATTATTGACAAGATTCTCCCATGTAGTTCTGAGCTGATTCATAGTTACATAGTTACATAGTAGGTGAGGTTGAATAAAGACAATAGTCCATCCAGTTCAACCTGTGTAGGTGTGTGTGGCTGTAATCATCTCACATACCCCTGAATGTTCTGATCCTTGAGATGTAAGTCTAAGAGTCTTTTGAAAGCCACCATACTACCCGCAGAAACCACCTCTTGTGGTAGAGAATTCCACAATCTTGTAGCCCTAACAGTAAAGAACCCCCCACGTTGCCTGAGGTTAAAACGCTTCTCCTCTAATCGCATTGTATGCCCTCGAGTCCTCATGCAATCCCTTCGAATGAACAGCTTTTTTTCTAAGCTGGGATCCCCATTAAGATATTTATAAATTGCTATAATGTCCCCCCTCAGACGTCTCTTCTCCAGGGAGAATAAATCGAGCGATTGTAGACGCTCTTCATAGTCAAGGTCCTCCAATCCCCTAATTAGTTTAGTTGCCCTTCTCTGGACTCTCTCCAGCTCCAACACATCCCTCCTGAGGACTGGCGACCAGAACTGGATAGAATACTCCAGATGCGGTCGGACCATAGTTTTATAAAGTGGAAGGATTATAGTCTTATCTCTGGAATACATCCCTTTCTTTATGCATGCCAATATTCTGCTGGCTTTGGCAGCTGCCGCTTGACATTGCATGCTGTTGCCTAATCTATCATCAACCAAGACTCCCAGATCCTTCTCCATTTTTGATTCCCCCAAGGGTTCCCCTCCTAACGTGTATTGTGCTTTTATGTTTTTAGTCCCCAAGTGCAAAACCTTACACTTCTCCACGTTAAACCTCATTTGCCATGTCCATGCCCACTCTGTAATTTTGTCCAGGTCATTCTGTAGGATATCTGCTTCATGCTGTGCAGTTATTGCTCTGGCCAATTTTGTGTCATCTGCAAAAACTGATATCGAACTACTGATCCCGACCTCAATGTTGTTTATGAATAAATTGAACAAGGTTGGTCCCAGGACTGAGCCCTGGGGCACCCCGCTTACTACCTCAGACCAGTCTGAGTATGCGCTGTTTATTACCACTCTTTGGACACGCCCTTTAAGCCAATTCCGTATCCAAGAGCAAACCCTGCTGTCGATACCTGCAGATCTTATTTTATAAATTAAGCGCTTGTGGGGAACTGTATCAAACGCCTTAGCGAAATCCAAGTACACCACATCCACTGGTCTCCCCCTATCTAGCTCACAGCTCACCTCCTCGTAAAATGTTAATAGATTGGTTTGACAAGAACGCCCATTTGTAAACCCGTGCTGATTACTGCTGATGATGTTGTTGTCTTTAGCAAACTCTACGATATAGTCCCTTATCATCCCCTCCAGAAGTTTACATACTATTGATGTCAAACTGACAGGCCTATAATTTCCCGGGATATGCCTCTGGCCCTTTTTGAATATCGGAATCACGTTAGCTTTCTTCCAATCCCCTGGTACATCTCCTGTCCTAAAACTGTCAGCAAAGATCAGGAACAGTGGTCTGGATATAACCTTACTGAGTTCCTTGAGTACTCTCGGATGTACGCCATCCGGGCCTGGTGATTTGTTTGTGTTGAGTGTATCCAGCCTTTCCCTGATTTCACCCTCTGTTAGCCATAGTGGCAAGTCCTGTGTATTACTACTAACCAAACAGTCATGGTCAGTGTACCCCTCCGTTTCCTGTGTAAAGACTGACGAGAAAAAAGCATT
Organism: Pelophylax lessonae; assembly: GCF_965119305.1. Classification (NCBI taxonomy): domain Eukaryota; kingdom Metazoa; phylum Chordata; class Amphibia; order Anura; family Ranidae; genus Pelophylax; species Pelophylax lessonae. The sequence goes on along the minus strand of NC_138777.1, from coordinate 193,294,690 downwards.
CAGCACGATTGCTTTTTCAGTGTCCTCTGTAACCATCCTCCCATCATTGTTAATTATGTGTGCAATATGCTCTGCCCTAGTTTTTTTGCTGTTGATATATTTAAAGAATTTCTTTGGGTTTTTTTTACTATCCTCCGCTATTTGTCTCTCAAAGTTGATTTTAGCCATCTTGATTTCTTGTTTACTTTTCTTATTTGCCTCCTTGTATTGCTCGAAAGCCAATACTGTGCCCTCTGATTTATACTTCTTGAAGGCCAATTTTTTTCCCCTAATAAGTTTTTTGACGCTACGGTTTAGCCAGCCAGGTTTGGCTTTGTCTCTTCTAAATTTATTTCCCATAGGAATGCACTGCAAGATGCCTTTGCCTAATATGTTCCTAAAGCATTCCCATTTTTCCTCTGTGGTCAGGGATCCCAGGGTTTGGTCCCAGTTTACCCTTTCCATCAATGAGTACAATTTTGGAAAGTTTGCCCTTCTGAAGTTTAGGGTTCTTATGTTCCCCACTTGCCTTGTTATATTGTTATTTATACTAAATGTGATCATCCTGTGATCGCTAGAGCCCAGATTGTCCTGGACTCCTACCTGCGAGATTAGGTCTGGGTCATTAGTGATCAATAGATCCAGGACTACATTTTCTCTAGTCGGAGAATCCACCAACTGTGACATGTAATTATCCTGTAAGGTTTCCGTGAATAGGCGGGCCTTCTGTGAGTGTGCAGTCCCCTCGTCCCAGTCAATGTCGGGATAATTGAAGTCCCCCAATATGACGACTGATCCCAATTTTGCCACTTTACTCATTAGTGCTAAGAATTCCAGCTCTACCTCCTCCCCTTGGTTAGGTGGCCTATAGCAAACCCCCACAATTACTTTCCCCTTTTCTCCTTCCCTATGGAGTTCAACCCACACAGATTCTAAATCCATGCTCATCCCATCCGTAATGTCACTCCTTTCTATCACCTTTATATTGTTCTTGACATAGAGACATACCCCTCCCCCTCTTTTTCCTACCCTGTCCTTCCGGTACACCGAATACCCTTGGATATTGGCCAGCCAGTCATGTGAGGGGTCGAACCAAGTCTCTGTTATTCCCACAAGGTCTATGTCCTCCTCATGTACCAATATTTCCAACTCATCCATTTTATTAGCTAGGCTCCTGGCATTAGCATATACCCCTCTTAGTTTTACGGAAGTTAAGCGCAATTGGCGGTTATGTTTATTCCTGTTTGGTCTGAGATTTTCCCTCACAGACCTGCCAATTGACATTGTGGACCTACTGTCGCTGCTGACCCTACAGCTGCCTTCAGTCCTCTGCTCCCTCCTGACTGACTCTACTTCTGAGCCCTCCCCCCCGTCTCCTAGTTTAAAAGCTCCTCCAACTTGGTGGCCATCTTTCTCCCCAAAAGAGCTGTACCGTCCCCATTAAGGTGCAGCCCATCCTTACTAAAGAGCCGGTAGCCGACTGAGAAGTCAGCCCAGTTCTCCAGGAACCCAAACCCCTCCTTCCTACACCAATTCCTCAGCCACTTGTTAAGTTCCCTAATCTCCTTCTGCCTCTCCTGTGTGGCTCGAGGTACAGGCAGTATTTCAGAGAAAACCACCTTGGAGGTCCTTTTCCTCAATCTATTACCTAAGTCCCTGAAATCGTTCTTAAGGATCCTCCACCTACCTTTAACTTTGTCATTAGTGCCCACATGCACCATGACCGCTGGGTCATCCCCAGCCCCCCCCATCAATCTGTCTGCCAGATCTGCGATGTGCCGAACTCGGGCGCCCGGTAAACAACAAACTGTTCGGTTCACGAGATCTTTTTTACAGATTGCCCTCTCTGTCCTCTTGATAATTGAGTCCCCAACTACCACAACCTTTCTAACCTTTCCTGAGTTACCGCCCCCCTTCTTCCTGGAGCCGACCCCCCCCTGGCAGCTGGGGGAGGGCGTGTTCTCCAGCTCTGCCACCCCTGAGTTGATATCCCCCTCAACCTGCAACTCACCATTCTTATGATCATTGCATGGTGAGATCTTGCATAGAGCCCCAGACTGAGGGAGATTGACAGTTAGTTTGTGTTTCTTCCATTTGCGAATAATCGCACCAACTGTTGTCACCTACTCACCAAGCTGCTTGGCAATGGTCTTGTAGCCCATTCCAGCCCTGTGTAGGTCTACAATCTTGTCCCTGACATCCTTGGATAGCTCTTCGGTCTTGGCCATGGTGGAGAGATTGGAATTTGGTTGATTGGATGCTTCTGTGGACAGGTGTCTTTTATACAGGTTACCTTTACCTAATCTCAGCTTGTTACCTCTATAGAAGACACCTGGGAGCCAGAAATCTTGCTGATTGATATGGGATCAAATACTAATTTCACCCATTAAAATGCAAATCAATGTATAACTTTTATAAATGCGTTTTTTCTGGATTTTTTTGTTTTTATTCTGTCTCTCACTGTTTCTTTCTCTCGCTGTTAGAATAAACCTATCATTAAAATTATAGTGATCATTTATTTGTCAGTGGGCAAACGTACAAAACCAGCAGTGGATCAACTGTCCCTTTCCCTCACTGTTTGTAGTGTGAATAAGTCCCCATGCAAAATAACCAATCATGGGACATAGATGGCAAAGCATAAATGCAGAACAGACTCAGTTGGAGTCAGCCTCTTTCTCCCTATATGGGCACTTATGAGGCTGCACTGATGGGCACTGTTATATTCTCTGTGTTGTGAGAGACACAGGACTCTGGTCTGGAACAACGGATGTTTATTCAGTACTCTCTGTACACTACGACATGCATTACAGGACAGCTCTGTATATCCACACATCCCCTACATGTCTCCAAGATGGCCACTCCGCCTCTTGACCCTTGTCATCACTCCTGGGTGGAGCCAGCCTTAAAGTGACAGTACATGTGAATGTATAACAGGCACTAATGAGGCTGCACTTATGAGCCCGAGTGGACACTGATGGGGACTAATGAGGTGGCACTGATGAGGCTGCACAGATGGGCACTAATGAGGCTACACTGATGAGGTGGCACTGATGGGAACTGATGAGGTAGGACTGATGGGCACAGATAACCTGCACTGGTGGGCACTGATAAGAAGGCACTGACGGGGCTGCAGTGATGTGGCGGCATTAATGGACACTGATAGGCACCACTGATGTGCACTGATAGGCACCACTGATGGGACTGCACTGATTATCATTGTAAATGCTGTACTCACTGTGTCCTGTCAGATCAGCTGATCACATGTTAAAGGCTTCTGTGATTGACCCTGTGATCACAGACACTTCCCAATACGCACCCTAGGGATGCCTTCCTAGAAATGGGGAGCTGCGCCGCAACTGTATTTCAGCTATAGCGTGGTGGGCAAGTGGTTAAGGAGTCATAATGCAATAAATCACTGCGCATAACAGAGACTCTCAAAATTCATCAAGTACAAATAAAAATGTTATTACTTCCACGTGATGTAAAAAAACAAATATATATATATAAAAGTCTGTGCTATATTTTCATGTGATTAATTTCACAAAACTATTTTTTCCATAATTGATAGTCTTCTTTCTAAAATGCTCCATGCTCAAAATATACAGAAGTGCTTCAACAAGTTTCATGCTGTGAAGTGCTCCACACACCCCTCTTGTGCCCTTACTACCCAGAATCAATGGATCTTCAACACCCCCCCAGCCAGTATCAAGCGTATTAGACCCTCATGCCAACCAGCTGGGGGTCCACTGATTCTGGGGAGTAAGGGCACACGAGGGGCATGTGAAGCACTTCACAGCATGAAACTTGTTGAAGCACTTTTTGTATATTTTGACCACGGAGCACTTTAAAAAGAAGAATATCAATTATGAACAATTTGGGGAAATTATTTTATGAAAATATTGCACAAACTTTTAAAAAATGTGTTGTTTTTTTTTTACATCATGTGGAAGTAACTAAATTTTTATTTGTAGCTGTGGTTTATTCCTTTATGAATTTTTGAAGGTTATACTTTGAACAACAGCAACATAAGTATTGGCACGGTATTTATAATTCTATAGCGCAAGTTTCTTTTTTATATATTTAAAGTGGTTATAGAGTAACTCCACTTTTGCTGAATAAAAACAATATCCTCTGGTTAATCTGTGTACATTGCAAGGATTTTGTCACGTACCTGGTGCTGGGCGCTAATGGGGAGAGGGTGTCCCTTGCAGCTAAGTTCCAGACTCCCCATAAGGTGGAATAGGAGGAGTCAGGCCCAAGGTAGCACAGGCCACCTGCGGGGTTTCCTGCAGAGGAACTCAGAAGTGTTGCTGATGTGCTGAGTAGTGGCTGCAGACAGGTGGCGCTTGTGAGACGAGACAGATCTATGGTAGCACTGAGACAATAGGGTAGTCAGTTCAAAGCCAGAGTTTGGAGCTAGGTGGGTAACAGAGCAGACAAGGTCAGGTGGCTAGGTTTTTCTATTGACCTGTGCAAGCAGCTGATTCAAATATCAATTTTCACCGATTCACTTATTGTTGTTTTATTAGCGCAGATTTTTTTGTTTTTTTGAAGGTCACGTGGGTAGCTGAGGTCAAACACAGGAGAGCAATAAGAGAATATCTGTAGAACAAGCCATGATCAGGTCAGGAGGCAGGCAGGAGAACAGAGAATCTGAGGAACAAGGATCAAAGGAACACTGTAGGAAACTGAAGATCAAGCAGTGACTTCTGCCACTGACTGGCCTCCTTATAAAGGCCACTGGATGCCAAACTATACTGGGCGTGCACATAATTGTGCGCCAGTGTGCATGCACGCTCCCATGCACCAGTACACATGTGCGAATCCGTGCACACTCCTGCAAATTCCAGTGGCCATGCAGGATACTGGTAGGGATGCCAGGCCTTCGAGCACCCCTGTTATTGATGCCCCAAGAGATTTTAACAAACTTTGTTGCAGATTCTTACCTTTTGTTGCTCTGAAGGAAAAGCTGTCTGCTTGTGTCAATGTGCAGAGTGAATCTGCATGAAAGTGACTCTTTCATTATTAAACAGCTGATTCTCTTTGCAGGGTTCTAATGAATCCCGCTAAATGTTATTAACTCCCCAAAAAGGACATTTTTGTTGCAGAGGATGCCGAAAATCTGACTTGTATCTTAGTGTAAACTGCTGGGAAAATCAGTGAGCCAATCAGATAAGCAAGAAACTGCCAGTCTGGGGATTTTAAATTCCTGTTCTTACCCCCTTTTATCCATGCAGCGGGGAGGGAGCAGAGCTATCCAAATCGATCAGTGCCGTCACAGTGAATCTCTCTGCTCAGTCCTGAAATCACTGCACATAGAAAAGGGAGAAGAGCAGGGATTTCAAATCCCTGGACTGCTGGTGTGGCTGCGGGGTTTCTGACAGCTCAGGATCACCAGAGGTAAGTACAGTGGGGACTGGGGGGTATAATAACCCTTAAAACACTTCTTTACAAGTATTTGTTACAGGCTTGTGGAAGCTCACAGACTTTTAAAGTTACTAAAGTGGTATTAAACCCAAAAGCAAACATTTATTATATTAAGACCCCCCTTTGACAAAGTCGGATGTGATGAAATGCGTAGAGCGTGGCTACACGGCACATCAGAAGAAAGTGATTGGGTGAGCAGAGGTATTTCCCGGAGGTCCGGCGTACCATCATGGAGGTGGTTAAGACCGAAGGAATACCCCGGACCCTTTATTCGATTATATACGCTAATATTTTATATCTTTTGTAAGTGCAATCATATAGGGCTTAATTTTAATTAATAAATAGTTAAACCGTATTGCACTAGTGGGCTCTTTTTCTGCTTACATATACATCTGAGAGAGGAAGAGGTGACCTGAAGGAGCATTCTGAGGAGGATTCCTTCACTTGCTACATTAATTCATATTGCGCATTGGGCCCTAACTATGAAGATGGGGGGCATTATTATGGGGTGAGTTGCCTAGCTGAAGGGTGTGGATTCACAGCGGTGGTGGATTTTGCAGTGACCTAATACTCAGCATAGGATTATATCACTAACGATCACTCAATTCCCTGATTACATTGAACTGAAAGTGGACTTTTTTGTTGGCAATATTTTTTACTACACAATTTTGGACTTTTATTCATTTATGCATTGTTATGTGTTTATGAAACTGATTCACTCATATATATATATATTTTTTTTGGGTGGAATGCGCGGCTGGTTGGAATATAATTTCACTCTAAAATATTAATTATATTACAGTTACAGTTTATTGATTTTTAGATGTGATGGCTGCATTCGTTTTCTTTTTTTAGGCTTTATTTTTAATTTCAACTGGTAATGCAGCCAGTAAGAACAACCTCTCTTTTAGATGTAGCAGTTACAGGGGTGAGACAAGCCCTTCAACAACTACAAGGGTGCTTACAATAATCAATTTTATTTATTTATGTAAAACCTTCTCTGATGAAGAGGGTTCTCCCTTAAAACGCGTCAGTACGGATGCCTTCCAGTCCTCCTGCATTACTGAAAAGTATCCCAGTCCTGGAGGTCTCCTGATTCCAAAAGGAGTTTTTAGATGCATATTTTCAGCAAACATTTGTGAGTATAATGTATGGCATTCTTTTCTACTTTCCAATAAATGTATTATGATATTGCACTAGGTCGGTGCGCCTTTTTCTAGTTTTTCTATGTTTCCAGTGCTGAATATTGGCCTGGGCAGGAAGCGAGTAAAAGTGCCCCGTATTGAAGTGGTTAACTTGCCATCCTATCACTATAAAGAAAAATTGCGCTCAGGGTGTGTTCTTGCTAAAAACTCTCATTCCTAAACCAAATGCTTTATTATCTTTTAACTATGGAGAAATCTCTTTAAAAGCTCTCAGCTAAATCATTACATCAAATTTCGGGCTTCCACATGGTATTAAATCACTGCACAAGTAAAACTCTTTCGCAATTTTGTAATTATTTGCTTCAGACAATCGGATATCTGGAAAATGTAAAAGAAAAACGCCATCTTTTCTTTGAAAAAATAAATAACTGGTCTCTCTGAGATTTCTGGAGAGGCAAAGTATGCCGAATATTGCTCTGTAGCTCAATGGCCACAGTGTGAGCGGTTCTGTAGCACTGCGTGTACACTACAGGGTTACAGCTAATGTTTTAATATAATATTAACACTGTGAACAATTAAATAATGGTACATAGTCATTTCACAGGAGTCTCTTTTAAGCAGACGTATTAAAAAGAATCCTAAAAGCACATAAAATGCTTACAACACGTCTTTCCATTACATTTCAGCACAAATGTAAATTAAAAATGAATTTGTTTTAAAATGTTCTCATTGTGGCTCTTTGGAGTAATGAATTTATATGGGAATTATGAATGTATAATCTGCTGGATATTCGTAAATGAACATACCTATTTATTTTTGCATTGCTTACAATTTAATTACCTCATGTAGATGGCACTCTGCACCAATTTAAAAGGAGAATTTGGCAAAAAAAAAAAAGAATATAAAAAAATAAAATCTTTTAATCTAAGTCAGCTGTTTTTACATAAAATTTTAGACTTATGGCAGGAAATAAAAGTAAATCTGTTTCAACATGGATCTATTAAACTGAGCATATGATAAAATGGATAGGCAGAGGTTACTTTTACTATCAAAATGATACTTAGGTCTAGAAAAAAAAAGTAGGTAGCTTATCTGGTATAATTTGAGCCTGGCCCGATCCTGTTCCACCTCCTGAACCTTACTACTGCTGATCTTTGAAGCTACCCATAGAAAACACCTACCATCCACCCTGCTCAGACCTTTTCTATTAAAAGAAAATATAATAAGCTTCTTCTAACTTTCCTGAATCTGCCATCACATGAACTTCTGCAGTTCCTCTTCTAGGAATGAAGACTGGTGATTCACCACTGCCAAGCACAAACCATTATAACTCCCAGTTACAGCATGAGATCAGCCCAAAAGCCAATGGTGATGTAGCATTTCCAAAATCTGGAAGACCTAGGCTACATCACCAATGCTTATGTACAGCAAATGACCTAAGACATAAAAGTTCAGGCAAAAGTTTTTTTTTAGGCACCATTTCATATGGATTCTGAAGGGTTACAGTGGACCCCCCAAGCAAGCAAACAGCTATACACGCAAGTAAAATACATAAAAGGGAGCTGCTTTACCTACTAAAGGGTTTGTATTTTTTCCCATTTGGTCTTGAGATTTAGACAGCTCTGCCACAAAACCATAGGTGTGCGCAGCTTATTGCCTTAAGGTGTGCACTCCAAAGCTCAGACAGCAGGCAGAGAGTGAGCAGGGAAATTTTCCATTAAATGAAAAGTGTGGGAATTTAAAAAAAATAAACATTCCTACTCACCTAGGTGGATGCACCATCAGTCCAATGCTGCATCTCTCCCCCACTGCCTTTAAGACCGAGAACCGAGCAATCAAAGACTGGTGATCGCTCAGTTTCTTGTCTTCAGTGAGCAGAGAGTTGGTGACTGTCAGTCACCGTCTCTCTGCTCGGCCCCTCCAGCGCTCATTGGAGCACCGGGCTGTGGAGTGGGTGGGAGTGGCTGGCTCAGGCTCTCGGCGGTGTGCTGAGAGGCTCAGCCAGCTGCCAATCCAAGCATGTGGGTGAATCCCAACATTAAAGTGGGGATCTCTCCAGAGCCCTGACTGGCTGAGTGATGGCAGCTGAAAGGAGGCTTTGGCCCGCTGTTGGCTGTAAACAAGTCACAGTTGGCTGTAAACATGTCAACAAAACTAAGTGCAGTCCTGGGACCTACAGGAGAAGTAGGACCCCAAAAAGCTTTAGATCTACTTCTTCTTTGACACAGAGCTGTTTTACACGGATCCTGGAAGGGGGGGGGGGGTGAGTGGGAAATCAAACCCCCACACAGAGATGCTAATTCCCATGCTGCACAGCCACTCCATTCAGCTCCCTGATCATACCCACAGAACAGTGACAAGGGGGGATGGTGGGCAGAAGATTGAGGCACACAAATGAAGGTGCTCCAGCATTTTAGCAGCAATGTGGAGTGGGGTTGGCTGAAGGACACACAGCAATACCATCGGGGAGGCAGAGGGGGAAATAAACAGCAGCACTCCCCTAACCTGTAGGCTAAGGTCACATGGAGTGAGTAGGGTGTGCACAGGCTCACCCGACACACCCTATATGCATGCCTTTGCACACAGCTCAGCCCTAAAACTTAAATGTTTCTCTGCTACAATTCAATAAAGCAGGTCTCTGCCTATCCCTACCCTGTGACTGCACAGTGAAAATAGCAACACACTTATGAGCTCCCTGTCACACTTTCTCCTATTAAATTAATTATATTTGCACTGCAGCAACACCAATTAACTCTTTGTGCTGCTTCTCCATCCTTTAGTCTAAATTCTGCTTGACAGTTTTGCCAAGAAACCAAATTCAGGTACTTAACCCCTTACCAACCCACTCTGGCATCTGCCTAAAACGTTCTGAACATCCGGAAGGGTGGGAAGTGTGATCATGGGATCATTGTGGTTGGCTGTCATAGGGGTCTCATGGTTAGGAGCCATTCTCACCAGCTACCAATCACATGTGGAAACCAAGAGCTGTCTTTGACAGCTTTGTCTTTGTGCTGGGAACATGCTCTCAGAGCAGAAACATCGGCTAAATAGTAATTATGTATGGCGAGTGGGCATTAAAGTTCACCCTTTTTCTGCAGCACATATGTGTCTTACATAGGAGACTACACGTTAAACTGCTTACAATAAAAAATAAAAAATTTAGAATGTATGAATAATTGCAGAGCCTAATTAATTTGTGTCTTGTATATCTGCCTGGAGGTTAGCCTTAAATATGTTTTTGGGTAAAAGGTAAACTGTAAATTCAAAATACATATTTAAAAAAAAATGAAAATATACATAAGTCTAATATTTATAATGTACTAAGCTGCATGTATTCTGTTTTTTACCTTCCTTCTATTTCCATGGATTCTGTCCTTCTATAAAACTCAACATAAATAACTAGGCAAACAGCTGTCAGCCCATTAGCGTATTGTAAATTTAAGAGCAACTTCCTGCTTCAATTTATAAATGAGTTAGTTCTGCATAATAATTCTATTCTGTAACCTTTTTTCGTTATGAGATGTTTCAATATTTTACAAATGAATGTTTTTTTCCCACTCTTTAATGTGGATGATTAATCCAGATAAAAGGTTTTGCCTGCTGTTTCCAAGGACAAGTTTAAAAATGAGATGTCTCATTGCACTGAGTGCTAGCCTAATGAGCAGCCTCTCAGCATTATTATAGTTAACCTTTAGATGGGTAAAATGCCTCGCAATGGATTATTCTGGGGATCAGAAGGCCCCTCCATCAACAGAGGGGATCAAATGGACCCTTCATTGTGATGAAGTAAGTTATATGTTGACTGATTTAATTTCTTAGCTGTTTGGAAGGTGCATGAACTATCCTTTGTGCTTGTCAATTAATTCCATTGCCTCCATGTTATTCACATTATTTAGGTTATTGAGTTGCTGCATTATTTGAACCAACTGTTTCATACATCCTGATACCTAGGGCAGGAACTATAGCTACCTCGTGTTTTGTTTATTTTGACTATAGCAACCCTTACCTCCTTAAGGCAAGTAGACCTTCCAGTACTTGGATGCCTCTGGGTCTAAAAACACTATGTTTTAGTTCCCAGTCAGATGCCATCTGGGCTGAGCTATTGTGACAAGGAAGGTGTAACGGAACCGCCGACCCACACTGTACTTGTGGACTTCCATCAGTATACTGCTTCCTTGCAGTCATGAACATAGATATCAAATCCTAGCCGCCCCCATACAAAGATAGCCAACAACTTAGCTTATACAAGTTTTGGAACCTTCTCCTTTATTGAACAGTTTCACACTCAATTTATAAACACATGAGCACACCCCCCTCCTGATCAAAAGACCACACACAGGTCAGGGGTTACCTGATTACATTATCCTATGCAGATAAAATTGTATACAGAAATAGAGTTAACATATCTAAAGAACAACCAACACAAACAGTATATTTCCACTCAACAACTAATAGATGACAGTGATTCAATCAACCTGAGCCAATTAAGTAACAGACAGCCATCCTCAAGCTGCTGCAATACATAACACAAATAATAGGTGTATTTATAGAACCTTTTGTAGATAACAGATAAGTACATCAGCATATTCAACGATGTCTGGAAGACAGGTGGTTGAGCTGATGATATTAGCATATTGTCTGTCTTTCATTCCCAGTGACAGTGAGTACTGTCACAGAAGGGTACCTGTAGTCCCTGGTCAGGCAGAATACATGAGCTGGTAGTGAGTGAAATTCTTGGACAGTTCAGTGAGCAAACACAGTCCAAAAACACTTTTGAGGTCAGGGCAGGTTCCAAACTAGTGTAATACAATAGACAGTTCCGGGGTAAGTGTAGGTAGCGAGCAAGCATAATTCGGTATGCAATCCAAGATCAAGTACAGACGGCAATACAAAGAGGAATCTGGATACAAGGCAAAGGCTGGCAACAAGGGAATCCAGGAACATAGCAGATCTGGGTCAGGCATGGAAACAGGGAGTCAGCAAGCTGATGCTATAACAAGTACAGAGTGACAGGCAGATGGTGTTTAAGTGCCTCCTCCACAAAGGACCAATCTAGTTAGGGGGTGTATGGCCAGACTCGTTACTCCCCAGGTGATGGGAGACGCTAGGAGTCTGAAAAGACTCATTAACCCACAGCTGATGGGAGAAGATGAAAGGCTGCCTTTGGCCCCTTTTGCATGGGCCAGATCTGGTTTTTATCAACCGAGGATCCATTCGCTGATTCCATGCTTAGCTGAGTAGAGCGTTCAGATGACAGGTCCGTGCCCACTCTGCTTATGCAGAGTGGACACAGACACAGCCAGCTCTGCTCTATGGGCAGTCGGTTGTAAACGGACCGGCTGTCCGTTTACACCCGACTGCAATCCCATTTGGCCAGACAGAAAGGATCCCCTTCTGTTTGTTTTTGCCGGATTGGATCGGGGGTCAGTCAGGTGTAAACGGACACAGGTCCATTTACATCAGACTTCCCGTTGATGAGAATGAAGGGTCTGATCAGGTCCGCCTGAAAAATGATTGGGTGAATCAGATTGGATCTCTCGTTTGAAAGGTGTCTAATACTAGTCATTTCTTTATTTTGGGTTTTTATGCTTTTCCTTTCTCTCCTCTTCTTTCTTTCCTTCCTCTTTTCCTTTTTTTCCTTCCTATTGTCCTTTCTTCTTTGTTCTTTCCTTTTATTCCTTCCTTCTTTCCTTTCTACAATTAAAATAAGGAATTACGGTGAAGGTTCTCATTTATACAGGTCACAATATAGCTAGTAGTGGTTAGTCACATCCATCTGGACTTGTTCTGTAATGTTGAAGGTGTTTTGTAGCTTACCAAGCCACTTCTTTGGTTCCAAATGAGTGGCTTGGAAAGATAGGAAACATTTTTAAGCATTCAGAACAAGTCCAACTGAATGTGGCTGACTACCATTAGCTAGAATTTGGTATATTTTTCAGACATATTTTAGATCAAGTCAAAGAAAAGAAAAAGCAAGGTTACATTTTATGAGGCAGATTTACTATAAAAATATTTCATTCATAAATGTCCCCTCTGCTGTTCAGAGCTAACATGGCTTCAATATAAAAGATACCTCTGACCACTTTCTCTGTTTTATGTAAGAATTTGTCACAAGTACAAAAAATCCAGCTCAGATAATTTCAGTTTGAGAATCTATTGCAGAGGGATTTCCGATAACGCAGGTAGAGAAGTCACAAATTCAGAAAAAAAAACAGAAATACTTTGATGGAATAGGGAAATGTTGCGCTAATATCCATGTGTATAAAATATATAAAAAATTAAGAAATGATATTCAGGAAAAGTCCCATAAAAACCAAACAAAAAGAAACAATGATGAAAGTGCAGTCCAAAAGTGACTCAAATCACTTGATAAAAGGTATGCTGTTGATCAAATCCTCCACCCGGTGACACCATGCAAGGCTTACCAAAGAAAAATGATCATCTATTACAGATAGGGCATTAGGCGTATGACATCATACAGGTCTTCATATATGTTGTCATCAATATGGATATGGCTTTCTGGTCATCTCATGTATATGCATAGAAGGCAAACCTCACTCGAAAAACTGACCCGAGATTAGTATATTAGGGATAAAAGAGGAAACTCCTCATAGTATAAACTGTATAAAACACTACTTTAATAATAAAAAAGTAATGCACTCAAATTACATATCGTTAAAACAATGCTTGTCTTAGTAAAAACTCCAACAGATAACCTTCAAAATGGCTTCCCGGGAACTTCTAGTAACAACATGGTGATATCACAGCAGGTTCCACCTTACACGTTTCATCATATCTGATGATATTGCTAAATAAGAAGTTTGATTTTTAGAAGATAGGAATGGATTCTGATGCTGTATTGCTTGGCTACATGATAGTTTTACATAAAATGCCCTCTGTGGTCAACATTGAAAATTAAAATATGTACAGGGAGAACAACCGACCTGCAAACCAACAATTATGGAGTATATCTTATGCAAAATCAGAGACAAGTGACATACTGCCATCAATTCCAAGTTTCAAAGGAACCCCCTTGAAGATATCGTAATGACGAAATCCGTCGGGAGGAGCTAGCCAAGCGTCACTACGTTATACCCGGAAGTCCGCGGTCGACCATCTTTTTGGTTGTATACAGAGGAACACTGCCGAAAGGCTCCGGTGCTCTACAGCTTTAATATTATATGCTTGTTTTTAACATCTAGTGGGTGAGTGCATACCCTATTTATGTTATAATAAAATATCTACTGACTGACACTGTCCACTGCTCTACTGACTAACAACAACCTCTGCCCTATAAACACATACACTGCTTTACTGACATCATCCTTTACAGAGGAACACTGCCGAAAGGCTCCGGTGCTCTACAGCTTTAATATTATATGCTTGTTTTTAACATCTAGTGGGTGAGTGCATACCCTATTTATGTTATAATAAAATATTCTGCCTTGAGATAATGCACTATGAGCCTGTCCCTTTTTTTTGATGTCCCCTATTCTATATGAGATACGGTGCCATCAGGATTCTGAAGGGAGTTTGTGTCTTTTGCCCCACAATTGCCCATAACAATTGCAGTTTTGGAAGTGGTGGATATTGGAGAATTTTCTGGAGCTGTATGATTCAGGAGAAAGGCTGTAGTGGTCCTTAACCACTTACTGCTATAATTCCACCAGTATCTGGTAAGAGTCAGTATGTGGTGGCTGGGAACTCTCACTTGTTTAAGCTGATGAAACACCTGGGTGGACAACCTATTGAGTGTGCATGCCTACATTTCCAAGCATCTAATTATATGTGGACTTTCACCAGTTTATATGCTGTCATTTTTGCATGCCTGCATCTTCAAGCAATTGAATATATGTGGACTTTTATTATTTGCATTCACTAGCGCAACTCCAATAAATATGTAATTGTGTAAAAAAAATACATAAAATATTAAAATAACAAAAAATAAAAAACTAGTGACACACCATCCACTGCCCTATTGACACCATCCACTGTTCTTTTGACAAAGTCCACTGCCATACTGATATCATCCACTGTTCGACTGACTGACACTGTCCACTGGTCTACTGACTGACACTGTCCACTGCTCTACTGACTGACAACAACCTCTGCCCTATAAACACATCCACTGCTTTACTGACATCATCCATTGCACCACTGACACAATCCACATCTACTAACCCTGTCCACACACTGTGCACAGCCCTACTGACACTGTCCACTGCTCTACTATTATGGAAGGCTAAATATATATGTTTACAGTGACATTTGTTTTATTCTATTTTTCTAAGTTTTCCCTACTAAGTTTTTTTTTTTTGGTATTTCTTTTAAAATAAAGGGTGCTGAATCCCGGAGATCTTTGATCTTTTTCATGTTGTTCAGGTAAATCTCCACCTCTTAAAGGTTGCCTACCCCTGCTCCAGGGTATTTAAAATAATTAGAGAGGTATCTCAAAATGTCGACAGTTTCTCTCAAAACTTTTAAATGACTCTCTCATCTCAATATGTAAATAAAGATCAGAATTTTTTTTTTGCCACTTGGAGTATCTCGGCGCACAGTGAGAGTATCTTGGTGTGCAGTGGAAGCGGTGGATAGTACTGGGGGGGGGGGGCATGTCTACTTTTGCATAGGGGGTCCACAAGCTTCAAGCTACTTCTCTGAGACAGGAGGAGCAGACAGCGCTGGCAGACTCCAGAAGAAGAGCTATGAGACTGATCAATGCAATATTGTAAAGTAGGTAAGTATAGCCTTTTTTTTATTTTAATGTAAAAAAAGTTTGCCTTTAATATCAATTTAACTACTCAGGCTGTGGCTGATTTTTAAAAGAAATAAACTGTAAAACCTTGTACACCTTCTGATTTGATGCACCTGAAATGTATTTAGATAATTTAAACTGAGAGCAAATTGAGGTTTTGGTCTCATTTGCACAAGCACAGTTTTCCTGCCCACCAATCATCTGCCTGAACACTGATATTAAGCCACTCATAGCTGTACACATGCTGTAGCAAAAATTAAACAGCATATCGCATTCAGTGGGCGTTACTGCCACTGAACGTGACCAATATAAGTCTATGGGGCCAATATGCAACCACCCAGCAACCACGTGCAATGCGAGCATTTGTGGCCTGCTACTGCTGAATTTCCAGGGTTAAATCAGATGGTAAAGAGGCAACATACCACCTCCTCACTACCTCTCATATGCGCTCTCAAAAGCAATTCAAAGGAGGATCACCCTTCAGAGGGCACCACACGTATGAATGAGTCCTTAAGGCTAACGTTAAAAAATATGTAAAAAGCTAGTGGAAATAACGCAACTAGGGTTGTTATCTGGCTGGTATTACAAATAGAGCTTTTTCTCAAGTTTTTTATACAAAAGAGGCCTCAAAACTGGTATGTTTTTTTTTCCCACAAAAGTTAGAAACACTAAACATTACCTTTATCTGGGTGTAAATGGTAATAAACAGCTTTTTAAGGGGGTGCATACTTTCACAGAGTTTATAAAAACACATCTCCACTAGACTTTAAAGAGATCCTGTCAAGGCGTTACACTTCTAATTGTAAAACTGTCATTAAATACTGTGAAAATAATGATGGCTCCAACCAAAGCATTGAGGCTGACTGTGGGACATGCTTGCAGACAGCTGTAATGAAAGTAGTGTTACTATATCGGCCCTGACAGCTCTAGAGAGACTCTCATGGGAGCTGTCAGGGCTGCGTGCTGACAAACCTTTGTTACAGATATCTGCAAACATGTCCCATTGTCAGTATTAGAGCTGTCAGTATCAGTCCAAGACTTTACAGGGAGCTGCAATCACACATGTTTTTGCAACTGTGTGCAAGCAACTTCAGTCGACTCAGAAGTTGACTCTTATGCAAAGGTTACTTTATTATTTCTATACTTGTAAAAGAGATATAATTGATCTCTGTCCAAAAGATTTTTAACATAATCCACCCCTTCCCCAAGGAAAAGCAAGACTCACATTTTAAATTTAGCTTTTCTAGGTGGCATGAGCTGGGAAGTGAGATTTAAAAGGGCACCTTGCATTACTTCCTTTAGATGTAGGGCACCCTCTTGCATCACACATTTGGCACTGATTTACAAGGAGAAGAAGGGTTATCAGCAGTGACCACTTTAATAATCATCAGCAGTAGGTAACACTGTGAGTAACAATACTGCAAAATAATTCACTGCAGGCTCTGCAGTGTTGTCACCCTCCTATGGGAAGACCCTATGTCACATACCTAGTAGAGGTAGACAAGAAGGCTTCCCTTACACTTCCTGTCTGAAACCACTGGAGTTAGTACCAGGGTGTAGCAGAATGAGGAGTGTTGGACAAGGAGCAAAATGTAATCTATTTCCCCCCTGGAGAGCGGTGTAGATATAGAGCAGTAGTGTCATGTACCTGGTAGAGGCTGGGCTGATGAGAGGGCTCTCCCTTATATCTCCTGACATGTTTTCCTCCTGAGGTTGATGACAGGGTTTAAAAGGACATAGAGTGGCACAGGAGCCTGTGGTTAGAACTGACCAACCGAAGATATGGTACATGCAGTGAAGCAGTAGCTGGAGAGAAGAAACTTTTGTTGGATGTTGTCACAGGACTTGCAGGTACAGAAGACAGAATCATGGCCAAGCGAGCAGGAGCCAGCAACGGTTGGGCAGCAGAGATGCAGATTCAGGAGACAAGTACATAAACAGAAGCCAAAGTGGGGTTAGTATCCTCTGCCCTCCAAAGCATCTGATCAAACCAAGATTGGTTTGATCAGATGCTTGTTCAAGACAGTAACAGCTTGTTTACATAAGACCAAAACCAAAAGTGACAAAATCCTTGTCGCTTCCAGTTTCTGAAGAAAGTGGGAGGAACAACATCAGTTCCTTTCACTGTGTCCTAGGAATTGGATGCTGCTGGTCGCATCTTTATCAGGCTTCCTGATATGTCAATAGAGCCCAGTAAAGATGGCGGCATGGGAGGGGGTAGGATTCCCTTCCACTGCCTAAAGAAGTAATCCAGCGGCTTCTTAGTTGCTAGGATTACTTTTACATTGAAGTGAATTGCCATCCTTAACCGCTTGCCGACCGCCGCACGACTATATACTGCGGCGGTCAGCCCCTCACAGGCAGAGTGACGTATCGGTACGTCACTAGCCTGGGAGGGTCTGGGGAGCGAGCGCGCACCGCCGGCGGTGCGCTCCCGCTCCCGCGCGGTCACAGACCCCCCCGCGCGTGTGACCGGCGGACCCGATGTCCGCCGGCCACTCTGCGATCGGCGGGGGAGAGGGAGAAAGTCAGGCAGCTTGTGTAAACTATGTAGATCCGTTGATCAGTGTCCTTACAGCTCAAGCCACAGCCAATCACAGTAGAAAGCACGCCCCTAGGGACACAGACAGCCCCTCCCTCCCAAATAAAGTTAACCCCTTCACTACCAGTGTATTTTTACAGTAACAGTGCATATGTATAGCACTGATTACTGTAGAAATGTCACTGGTAACCCCAAAAGTGTCAAAAATGTCAGTCAAGGGTCTGATCTGTCCGCCCCAATGTCGCAGTACCGCAAAAAAAATCGCAGATCGCCGCCATTACGCCTTAATAAAAAAAACAACAAAAATGACAAAAATCTTTCCCTTTGTTAGTAAATGCGATAACTTTTGCGCAAACCAATTCAAAATACGCTTTTTGCGATTTTTTTTACCAAACATATGTAGCATAAAACAAATTGGCCGAAAATGTTAAAAAATTTTGATTTTTACATTTTTTGGGGGGGGAATTTCATATAAAAAAATGTGAAAATATTGCTATTTTTGCAAAATTGACGCTATTTTTTTGTTTATAGCGCATGATCAAAAAATCGCACAGGTGATCAAATACCACCAAAAGAGAGCTCTGTTTGTGGGAAAAAAAGGACGCCAAATTTGTTTAGGTACAGCGTCGCACGACTGCGCAATTGTCACGCAGTGCCGAATCGCAAAATACCCCCTGGTCATTTAGCAGCCAAATCCTCCGGGGCTTAAGTGGTTAAAGAATGATATCTCGATCAGTGCTGAGATATCACCTTTCCAATCCAGCATTGTACCAGAATGTCGCCGGGCGGCAAGCGGTTAAATAGGCTACTGGAGTGCCAAAGTAACCTTCAATGTTCTTGTTAATGCAAGCCCACAAGCCCGGATGTAGGCACAGTCCTGATCCTGTTCACGGGTCTGCAGACAGTTCCATAAAAAACAAACAAAGAGCTGGGGGAGCACACCCTGAACATGCATTTCTAAAGCTGGTGGACCAAGCAACATGCATATTTACAAAAAGAATAGTGCACACATGCAAAAGAAATGACTATAAAGGCAATCAATAAATAAAAATGGGGATTTAGTCCCACCATATGGCCATATCGTGCTCAAGCCCACCACTACGTCAAAGTACCCCATTATCAATGGGTCCTACACTATCCATAAAAAGAAGGATGAATCCAGCCTCTCTGAGCCATTGGAGATACTTACTTCTTACTGGGAGAGATGTGCAACTGCACTATAAGGGACTCCTCCTATATCTGCTTGCTAGTGGACACTGATAGAGTACAGGTGTGGGAGGGTGGGGTGCTCAACCCCAGAGTCTGGTCAGACTGAATACATTACAAACAAACAAAGAGCTGGGGGGGGGAACACCCTGAACATGCATTTCTAAAGCTGGTGCAGCTATGGACCAAGCAACATGCATATTTACAAAAAGAATAGCGCACACATGCAAAAGAAATGACTATAAAGGCAATCAATAAATAAAAATGTGACCGTTCCATACACATGTACAGACATTTGGGTATGAACACGTAATTCGTTATTCTGGCAAATAGATAGGCCATTCCATTAATTACATCTCCTGGCTGTCTCTTTCAGATTTATTTTATAGGGGGTTTTAATACAATCTTGTCATTAAGGTCATTTCACACTTATTGGCCCAGTGCTTTGGAAAGACTCAGAAGGAACAAGAGTCAAAAAACCCTGTCTTAACAATTGTTTGTTCCTGTGGTTAATATTGGGTTATTTCTGTTGTTTCTGCAACTGTTTAAATTTATATTTCTATTGCAGGGTTTGTTCCGACCCTAATAAATCCCTTTGCATTGTTACCGGTGAGTCATTAAGTGGCGGGTGCAGTTCAGGGCGGGTAACCACTGGCAGTGATAGGAGGACCCAACATCTCAGCAGCTCCCTAGGAAGTCAGGCCTTTAGTAGAGCCGCCACTCCCACATGTGTTGGGATCCTGTTGACTGCACTATGTTCTTAACTAATAAAAGAAGGAGAACATCAAAATAGTATTGGATATATGTGTTTTACAGAATTCAATGAAGGGTTTAAAGTTAGAGAGTAACCTGGTGACAGGATCTATTTAAATGTAACTCCCACATGGGTGACAATTTCCTGCCATGCTTAGTAATTGTTTAAATCTTTAAAACCGTCAGTCTAAGGTTTATCAGTTACTATTTTAATGATTATAGGTCTGGGAAGATTGTGAGAGGTTATATTTCAGTTCAGAGATTCAATCAATCCTTGGCGGTTTTCTGTGGTTAAAATGACATTCAGGAAACCACATATTAAGTATCAACATTCAGAAGCTCATTTTATGTTCCCCATCATTACATAGTTTTATAGATAATTATACTTCTTAATCCTTAATTACCTTGCATCCGTTTTAAATTCATGCTCTTTAACATATTTCCTGACATCATTCATTTAATAGCAATATTCCCTTTCAAAGAAAAGTGAAGACTATTTTAAATTACAGGAAAAAAAATGAATATTATTTGCTGTCAGCAAAAACAATAAAACGTGATTCCTTCTTTTTACTACTGGACATACCTGGATTTCACAGTACAATACAAAGGGTATAATCCAATGAATATCTGTTCCAGGGACCAATATCTAAATAGAAGTCCCCCCATTTTGAAGAAGCTTCCTCTGACCTCCTGTTGTAACTCTAGGATAACATGACCAGATTTTTAAAATGAAAAGAAACACCCTACTGGCCATGCCAACCTTTATTGGGGATGGGACGGGGTGGAGCAGGGGTTGGGCATTATAACAAAATGCAAAGCGTGCCACATCAAATGTCATGTGTAGCCCAATTGTGCTAACACGGGGAGGGGTTAAAGGGGTTTAACACCTGAGCTCACTTTGTTCTGGGTCAAGAGTGTAGGCCCAGTAAATATGTCATTTATTGGCTCCTTCATTTTCTGAATTGGACACAGTGAGCGATCACTACCTATAGCTCCTGTGTCCTTTGATAACTGTGTTAACTCTGCTTCAGTTTATGAATGAACGGGAGCTTCTGTATCCTGTTTATTCATCTTCAATGCCAAGGCTGCTGAGAAAGGAACTCGGGAGTCTGTGTCTATAACTGTGGGGGGGGGGGGGGGGGGCGTGGCTTTTGAAAATGACCATAGAGACATGTGATCCAATATAGAAGGATCAAATGAGCTCTTTGATCATTTCAGGGAGAAGAGTGGTTGGCTGTGTTTACAACAGCCGGCCATCCTTCTCCCTCAGCGGGGAGCGATCGCAGGTGTCAGGCGGGTGTCCGGCTTCCCAGCTGCCTAGTGGGGGCGGGAGCGCGCTACTGGCGGCGCGTGCTCACCCCCTAGCTTTCTGCGCACGCAACCGACGTAGACCTATTTTTAGAGAAGACACTATACAAGTTATTATTTAGTATATATCACTGTGCATATTTATTATTTATTGCTTAATAATGTTACGTATTACACAAGTATTTATCAATTATATTTTTCAAAATTATTACACACCATATAGATTTCCCTTGAAGCGCGAAACTTCCCCCCATGTCTTTCCAACTTGCATATAAGCCTTCAAAATGGGGACTTTTGATTTCTCAAGTTCAGATCCCATAGACTTTATTATTAGGGTTTGAGCTTTTTCCATGTTCCGGAGTTCTGGTGCAAACTGAACCGGGGAGGGGCTCGGCTCAACTCTAACTGGTAAGATCCTCAGGCCTTTAGGTTGAACGTAAATTGATCTTTTATACCTTGAGACCTTTTCGTTTGGTAAGAGTCTGATATTTAATTTATTGGTGGTGAAATCAAAAAAGGTCTGAGAGAAGTCATTACATCATTGGATCACAATTATATTGAATGTTTTATGGACTGAGTCACATGTTTTTGAACTCATGGGTGTTTTTTCATGTTTAATGTGTTTGAAGGTATAGCTCAACAAAAGTATTTAAAATATAAACTAGCAGAGCTTCCCTTCTCTATCCAATTTTTTTTTTCAAATTGACTAATTGAGTATTCTTTTAAACCTTTTTTAACCACTTGCCGACCGCCCGCCGTAATATTACTGTGGCAGGGCGGCTCGACTGCGTCCAGTCACGTAGTACTATGTGACTGGAGTGCATGTGGTTTTGGTGGCGCGTGCACGCCGCCGGAGCTGCGCTCCCGCAGTGAAGCGGCGGTGATTGCCGCTGCCCTCCCGCGATCGTCCAGGAAACCGAGAGAAGACCCACCTTCTTATGTAAACAAAACAGGCAGATCTTCTGTCAGACAGGCAGGGAGATATCAGCAGTTTCAGCTAAGCTGAAACTGCAATCTCTCTGTGCCTCTCACAGAACCCCCCTCCCCCCACACACACACGGTCAGTAAGTATACAGGCATACATTAAACCACTTTGATCACCCCCAGTATTAATCCCTTCCCTGCCAGTGTCATTGATACAGTAACAGTGCATATTATTTAGCACTGATTTCTGTATTAGTGTCACTGGTCCCCAAAAAGTGTCAAAAATGTCAGTTAGGGGGTCCGATCTGTTCGCTGCAATGTCGCAATCCCGCTAAAAATCGCAGATCGTCGCCATTACTAATAAAAAAATAAATAAATAAAAAGTCCAAAAATCTATCCCATGGTTTGTTAACGCTATAACTTTTGCGCACACCAATTAATATACGCTTTTTGGGATTTTTTTTACCAAAAATATGTAGCAGAATACAAATAGGCCTAAACTGATAAAAAAAATAGAATTTTTAAAAATGTTTTATTGGGAATGTTTTATAGCAGAAAGTAAAAATGACGATGTTTTTTTTTTTTTTTTTTTTTTAAATTGTCGATCTTTTTTTGTTTATAGCGCAAAATCTAAAAAACGCAGAGGTGATCAAATACCACCAAAAGAAAGCTCTATTTGTGGGAAAAAAAGGAACTCAATTGTATTTGGGTACAGCATCGCACAACCGCGCAATTTTCCATTAAAGTAACGCAGTGCTGAATCGCAAAAAATGGCCTGGTCACTAAGGGGGTAAAACCTTTCGGGGGCTGAAGTGGTTAAGATTAAGAAAATATGATTCAATTAAAATAAAAGTCCAAACACAATCATTTTTTATTTACATGTTGTAACGGATTTAATTTAATTCTGAACCTGCTGCCCATTGGTTTTTCTGAGCAATTAGAACTTAAGGAAAGGCAGTAGCCCTGATGGAGACACACAAATTCAGCCTCTGGGAATAGCCATGTATCGTTACCCTTAGTGAATCTGCATAAAGTACCCTGCAGCGTATAATACATGGAGAAAGTGCATGCTGTCTAATCCAGACGGCTTGCAGGGAAGTAGGCCACTGTAACCATAATAGAGGGCTCCCTGGACAAATACAAATGTGTAAACTCAGCCGCACAGACAGCAGATTAACTCCAAATATGACTGCTATTTTATCACCAATGGGGACTAAATAAATATAACACTTGATATTTATTCACTGGGTGTGTTGACAGTTTAATACTGTATGTATTTGCATGTATTTGAAGTTACCCTGCAGCACTGCCTGCGATTGTCATGGCAAGTGGACTTAAAGGTAAAGTGTAATGCATTTTGAGTTAGCTCATATTTTCAGTGATTATGGCTTTTAGTTAGCTAAAACACTATGTATCATTAACAATTGCCATTTTTTTCCACAAAATTCTCTTTTAACCTTTTTTGTATCTTAGGTAGGGGCAAGGGGGAAAATGCCCCCCCCCCCCCGCCCCGGAATCTCAACTTCCCCTTTCAAGTGGTTGTTAAGCCAATTTATACCATCCTGTCTGGTCTGTTTAATAATCATGTGTGCCTGTGTGTCTGGGTTTTTAAAAAGTAAGCTGTTCTTTACCAGTTTTCAGAGGGTTAAACACCGCTCACGTCACCCATCGGCTCTCTCCTCTCCCCATCTGACAGCTGCTTGCAGCGGGCGGGGCCAAGGAATCCTCACTGATGTCAGTCGGGAGGGGAGGACGGGGAGAGGAGGAGAGAAGTGACCGGTCACGTGAGCGATGAGTTGCGCTTTGAAAACTTGTAAAGAATGGCTTATTTTTATAAAACACAGACCCAGGGGCACACAGGATTATTAAACAGACTGTAGATATAAAACATGAAATGAAACTGCAGCAGCAGGAGGGGAGGGGAGGGGAAGCAAGAGCAGATAGGCAGGGAGAGAGGGGGGAGAGAGGACGGAGGAGGACAGGAGGGCTGCGGATGACGGAGGCACATAGACTGACCACGGTTTTAGGGCTCAGCAGCCATTATATACTGTGGTCAGTTTAGAGGGGAGGACATAATCAGGCAGGATAAGCCAGGTATTTCAGCACTGTGCTGTATAATATGCTTCAAGAGAACAGGATCTTTTTTTTTTTTTTAGGTTAACAAATGCTTTAAAAAAAACCGCTGCTGTTTGCTCTTTAAAAATAAATACTCAAAATAAGTATAATGATTAAGCCCCTCCCCTTCATGACATTGTTGAAAAGGAGCAGAGCATGAGTGACCTTAAAATGATGCCCCCCCCCCCCCCCCTGAAAAAAGTTCTGCGGACGCCCATATGTGGAATGTCATTGTTCAAGGTGGATTTCCTAGGGACAACAAAACATCCCTTTGCAATGAGAATTGGCACAACCATTTATATTCTTCACCAAAAGCACATGTGACAGGGTGACAAGGTCAGAAGGCATTTGGGAGACAGCTACAGAGCGTTGTCACCCTATAGTGAGAAGTGTTTGAACAAGGAGGACCATGGTTTATGTAGAATTACCAGGTTGTACATTAATGAAGGATGAAATGTTTGAGAAATACTATAGAAAGGACATTTTAAAGATTATATGAGAATATCACGATTTACATCTAGGTTTTACCCCCTTCATGATCAGAGTGTTTTTTGCTATTTAGCACTGCGCTATTTTAACTAGCAATTGCGTGGTCTTGAAAAACTGTACACAAATGAAATATATGTCATTTTTTCCACACAAGTAGACCTTTCTTTTGGTGGTTCATAGAAAGAGAGAAAAGTCTACTCTTTACAAAAGTCCCGGGTGTTCCCAGCTCAACCTCCAGATTGATCCACACGTTGATGTGCTTCATTCAATGGATGATTGCCTTCAATTGGCGATCAGACACCCTTTTATGGTCTCAGGTACTTTCTAGAATGGAGTGCATCAAGCTCCAAGAATTTATCACTCTCTACATAACTCAATGCCAATATTTCAAGCCAAATGGGCTATTTGGGATTCTCAATGAGTGGTGCTATTATACCTCATGATGCCTGTATTATGTCTGCTAAACTGATTAAGAACTTCCTCATGTTGTCGTTTGTTTGATATGCATGTATATTATGACCACTGTCCTTTTGCTATTTGCACTATTTTTGTATACACTTTATACTTTTGTATTTTGTTGTATAGTATGACCTAAGTTGTTTTCTATGACTTTCTAATAAAAATCTCGGGTTCTTACAGCAGTACATGGGATCTCAAAGGCTGCTTAAGAGTGGTGTGTACCTAGCTCTCTCTTCCATTTCTTTTGATGGTATTTGATCACCTTTTTTTTTTTTTTATTATTATAATTAGAATTTTGAAAAAAAAAAATATTTTTTATTTTCTGCTAAAAAACATATCCAATAAAAATGTTTTAAAAAATCAACTTTCTTAATTTATTTATGCCAAAATGTATTCTGCTACATGTCTTTGGTAAGGAAAAAGAAAAAATCCCAATTGTATATTGACTGGTTTGCGTAAAGGTTATAGTAGCTACAAATGACGGTATATACTATATATATATATATATATATATATATATATATATATATATATATATAGGACAATTCCCAGCATAGGTGCTGGATGTGGGTCCCCCTGGGTCACCGCTAGCAACAAAAGTACCTTTGGACATGTTTCTTCAAGTGTGAGCACCAAGACAAAGACCAGTCCAGTTTCTTTGGTTTTCAGGGTTTATTTAGTAAACACTGGGCTCTGTAATGTGATCCGCTAAGCTGACCAGCAGGTCCCGGCCTTAAATCATTGGCCGGGGCCTGCTGACAGGCTTGTGCTGTGCGGAACTCACAGCACAAATCAACCTACGGGCCGCACGTGACCCCTTAACCTGAAATATAAATTACGTACATGTACGCGGTTTAGTACAGAATGGCCACCCTGCAGCGGGTGGTCCGCAAGTGCTTAAAAGAGATGTCTGGTGATTCATACTTACCTAGGTAGATTCACAATGCTGCATCTGTCCCCCGGCGCCTCTAACACTGAGAACTGAGAGATAGGACACCGCTGATTGCTCAGTTCTCACAGCTCCCTGAACAGAGAGCTGCTGATTGTCAGTCACAGCTCTCTGCTCTGCCACTTCCTCGCTCACTGTAGTGTTGGGCTGTGGAGGGGTGGGAGGCTGAGCTGGGTGCAGGTCCGGCATGTGGGCGAATCCCGACTTCATGGTCGTGATGAAACCTGAGCCTAGACCGACTCTGTGACGTCAGCAGAGAGCGGACTTCCGCCCGCTCTCTGATGAAAAGTACAGACAAATGAGCTTTGGCTGTACTTTTCTTTTAAATAATGGTTAATACGACTGGCTATTCAACCAACATAGTTCACAAGCTCTTTAACACAGTCCCCATCAACATCCCATCTAGGGTGTTAAACGTATAGTAAACAAGAAAAGGATAGAGCATAGAGGAGAGAGTAGAGACTGGGCTCCTACCTAGGAAGGATAGGGGGAGAAAGAAAGGGAGAGGGAAGGGGGGGGGACAAAAAGTACAGAAGGGGGAGATACCCAGGTATCACAGAGGGGCAGATCTGGGAGCATAGTAAAAGTATCAAAGCAGACCCAGGGGTTCCACACCCAATCAAAGGTGCAAGCTGTTATATTTTTTCATGCTTGCACTTTCATATTTTTGTTTCTGTATTTAATACAAAAAATAGCAGAATAACCATTAGGGGCGCTCTTTAATGCCAGTGGCTGCAGTGCTGATATGTGTATTTTGACAGAATTGGAGGGAGTCCCTGCTGTTAGAATAAAAAGCAGCAGAAGAGATTGCTGCATCAACATTACTTGTGTTAATGCAGGGATCTGTGAGGGTTTTATTTTTTTCATTCAAGGCACTGGTTGAACAAAAAAAACAGCTTTAGACTCATAAAGGTAGGGCCTTCTTAATGGGCACACCTGGGCAAACCAGGTGCATGGGGGACCCATGATCAGGGCCTGAAAGGGGGGGGGGGGGTTCTGTGTTGAGGGCGTGCACCAGTGATTTGACTGCTCATGTCACTTTTCATTGACGATAGTAACTGCAATGTTACTGTTGTCCGAAGGAGCATTGGCTGTCTTCTGCTGGAGAGAGGATTCAGTTTTCTCCTTCGTCTTGCAGGAGGCAGAAGAGAGCCGGCACTGAGACTGAGAAGGAGGAGCTGTCTTCATTGCTGGTGAGAACAGCATTTGTTATCTGTGAGTACAAGGGGGAGGGGAGGCACAATGCTAATGTAAGGGGCACTATGATGGCGAACCGGATGTATGGGGACACTGTTGGGGGAACCTGATGTAAGGAGCACTGTGATGGAGGAACCTGATGTATGGGGACACTGTAATGAGGAGACCTGATTATGGAGACACTGTGATGGGGACACCTAATACATGGAGACACTGAGGAGGGAACCAAATGTAAGGGGGGACAGTGATTGGGGGAACCTGAAGTATTGGGACACTGTGATGGGGGAACCTGATATATGGGGACATTGTGATGAGGGAACCTGATGTAAGGGGACACTGTGATGGGAGCATCATATGTACAGTATATAGGCACTGTGATGGGGGAACCTGATGTAAAGGGGCACTGTTATGGGGGAACACAATGTATGGAGACACCGTGATGGGGGAACCTGATGTATGGGGGCACTGTTATGAGGGAACCTGATGCAAGGGGGCACTGTGATGGGAACACCTAATGTATATGTGCACTGTGATAGGGAAATATGATGTAAGGGGGCACTGTGATGGGAAAACCTGATGTATATGGGCACTGTGATGGTGGAATATAATGTAAGAGGGCACTGTGATGGGAAAACCTGATGAATATGGACACTGTGATGGGGGAATATGATGTAAGGGGGCACTGTGATGGGAAAACCTGATGTACTGTATATGGGCACTGTGATGGTGGAATATAATGTAAGGGGCACTGTGATAGGAAAATCTGATGTATATGGACACTGTGATGGGGGAATATGATGTAGGGGTGCACTGTGATGGGAACACCTGATGTATATGGGCACTGTGATGGTGGAATAAAATGTAAGGGGGCACTGTGATAGGAAAACCTGATGTATATGGACACTGTGATGGGGGAATATGATGTAGGGGTGCACTGTGATGGGAACACCTGATGTATATGGGCACTGTGATGGGGGAATATGATGTAAGGGGGCACTGTGATGGGAAAACCTGATGTACTGTATATGGGCACTGTGATGGTGGAATATAATGTAAGGGGCACTGTGATAGGAAAATCTGATGTATATGGACACTGTGATGGGGGAATATGATGTAAGGGGGCACTGTGATGGGAAAACCTGATGTATATGGGCACTGTGATTGTGGAATATAATGTAAGGGGGCACTGTGATAGGAAAACCTGATGTACTGTATATAGGCACTGTGATGGTGGAATATGATGTAAGGGGGCACTGTGATGGGAACTCCTGATGTATATGGGCACTGTGATAGGGGAATATGATGTAAGGGGGCACTGTGATAGGAACACCTGATGTATATGGGCACTGTGATGGTGGAATATGAAGTAAGGGGGCACTATGATGGGGACACCGGATGCAGGCTGATAGGGTCCCCAGTGCATTACTTTTCACAGGGGCCCATTATGCTTTTAAGATGGCATTGACTAATGGTGACTATAGATGGTTCCAAATTCGGCTAGCTCAGCAGGGACTGACCAAATTTAAATTCATCTGTTGTCACTGCAGTTGAACAGAAGCTGATCTTTCTTTACATGTATCATAAAAAGTGAAAAGATTATTCATTATTTTCAAATGTATTAAATCACATTTCAAGTCCCTTTTTCTCTACCTCTTTTACTTTGCATGCACATTCTGAAAGCCAACTTTCTCCGAATCACCCTCCCATTCTTCAATTAATTATTATGTGAAAGTAAATGGCTTTTAAATCCATATCAAAATGCCTGGGCTAACCTAATGTACATTTCTCATGTTCCAGCAAGCACCTGGTCATTAACGTTTTATACTGGCACCAGCTGTTTTTGACAAAGTCTTTTTTAGCAATTCTTTGTAAGTGTTAGTAGTAGTAACACAGCACCTTCTTTTCACTTTGCAAGGAAACGCAAGAGTGGAAAAAAATTCTGTTAGATTTGTTTCATCAAATGCAGCAAACATCTTGGGATCTGACATTTCGGTTTTGTCTTCCAACTTTTCAGGTACTTTGTGCAGATGCAATGTCAATGAGCCATTACTTTAAAGCATTAAGCTGTCCTGTCACTGCTGCTTCTGAATACAAATTGTTATCAATGGGAATGTGTTTTCATTAGTGAAAGATATTTTTTTCTCTTTTGATCATCATTTAAGCTGTGAGTTTCAGAAACAATGGCGACATATATTTAAGTATATGGGCAACCTGATAATTATTGTTTGAACAGCTTGTACCCGCAAAATGGATGGTTGTAAAAGAATTGCTAAGAAAGATTACTGCATGCCATATGGGAAAAATTACTTATATTTGATTATGATGTTTAAATTTGTTGAATTGACTGAAACATACACACTGTCATAGTCTACTGCAGGTTTTCAACATTAGTTGGTGCTTCTAAAAACAACAGTTAAGTTGAACTCTGGGCAGACATAAAAGACACAAATAATTGCAGCAATATATTCATTGGTAAATCATTAAATGTCTTTTCTTAGGGCCAATTCACTCTCTGAGCACAGTGCGGAGTGTTCCCAGAAGATACACATATATTTGGCCCCACTGAAAAAAGCCCACTTCCATGAGGCTGCATATATGTGTGACGTTGAAGTGAAGGGGTTTATATATATATATATATATATATATATATATATATATATACAGTTTCTCACAAAAGTGAGTACGACCCTCACATTTTTGTAAATGTTTTATTATTTCTTTTGATGTGACAACACTGAAGAAGTTACACTTTGCTACTTTTTTGGTCGACCATGACGACTTGTTCTGAGTGGAACCTGTCCTGTTAAACCACTGTATGGTCTTGACCACCGCGCTGCAGCTCAGTTTCAGGGTCTTGGCAATCTTCTTATAGCCTAGGCCATCTTTATGTAGAGTAACAATTCATTTTTTCAGTTCCTCAGAGAGTTCTTTGCCATGAGGTGCCATATTGAACTTCCAGTGACCAGTATGAGAGAGTGAGATCAATAACACCAAATTTAACACACCTGCTCCCCATTCACACCTGAGACTTTGTAACACTAACAAGTCACATTACATCGGGGAGGGAAAAAGCTAATTGGGCCCAATTTGGAAATTTTAACTTAGTGGTGTACTCACCTTTGTTGCCAGAGGCTTAGACATTATTGGCTGTGTGTTATTTTGAGGGGGACAGCAAATTTACACTGTTATACAAGCTGTGCACTCACTACTTTACATTGTAGAAAAGTGTCATTACTTCAGTGTTGTCACATGAAAAGATATATTAAAATATTTACAAAAATCTGAGCGGTGTACTCACTTTTGTGAGATACTGTATATATATATATATATATATATATATATATATATATATATATATATATATGTAGACTGCATGGCCAAAAAAAAAGTTGCCACCTGGAATTAACTAAGTAACTATCCTATTAGATAGGTACTGCATGTGCCCAAAGAATGATGTCAGCTGACTACCTCAATATACTGAATGACCAGGTTATTCCATCAATGGATTTTTTTCTTCCCTGACAGCATGGGCATATTCCAAGATACCAATGCCAGGATTCATCGGGCTCAAATTGTGAATAAGTGGTTCAGGGAGCATGAGACATCATTTTCACACATGGATTGGCCACCAAAGAGTCCAGAACTAGGGTTGAGCGGACACCTAGATGTCCGTGTTCGACGGGTTCGGCCGAACTTTAAAAAAAAGTCCGGGTCCGTGTCCCGGACTTTTACCGAACTTTTCCCGGACACCGAACCCCATTGAAGTCAATGGGGACCCGAACTTTAAGGCACTAAAATGGCTCTAAAACACCAAAGGAAAGGGCTAGAGTGCTGCAAATGGCAGCAAAACGTAATTAAGAGCATGGCAAGTGCTCTGCAAACAAATGTGGATAGGGAAATAACTTAAAACAACAAAAAAAACCAGAAAAATAAAACAATGTTCTTCTTCATCTCTGAAGGACGAGGCCCATATGGAGTAGGAGGGAGGTTGAGGTGGTGGTGGATGTGGCGGTGACATAGGCGTGCGCACAGGGTGTGCTGGGTGTGCCTGGGCACACCCTAATCACCTAGGGCACATAGCATTGCCAGTGAGGAGATGGGAAAGATCTCCCTGGGACCTGCTCTGCTCTATTTCTCCTTGCCTACAGGTACATGGCCCCGATACATTACTCTCCCTGCTGGCAAACACATGCATGTGTATTTCAACTTTGGGGTGCACACCTTAATGCAATAGGCTGCGCACACCTATGGGCGGTGTAGGTGGAAGCGGCGGTGGAGGAGGACCAGGGCCGGATTAACAGCATCATGGGCTTGGTGCTGAGGATTTTGAAGGGCCTTAAGGGCCGTGCCTTGCCATGCACCCAGAGGAGGAAGGGTGCAGCCATGCATGCCTAATTCAACATGGGATGCTGTCTCTGAAGCCCATAAACACATCCATGCATCGCCAACTGTCCCTCCTTGTCCGGCCTTCACGCTGTGTGGGGAGGTTCTGAGGGTGCTGCCTGGGGAAGCGAGCATAGAAGCCAGACTTCTGTGTTTACAAGTGACAGAAGAGCGGTAACAGTGAATATGGCCAACCCGGGGCCTATATAAAAGGTAGGGGCCTGGAGCTGCAGCTCCAATAGCCCCTACATTAATCTGGCCCTGAGGAGGAGGACGAGGTAGCCAACACTGCTTCTTTTCAAAAATTTTAAATGAGGGTACACCCCAAAAGAGTGAGAAAGAGCAAAAATGGAACAATGGGTGGGTAAGGTCGGTATCCATTGCTATTCTGCATAAGGTACGGAAAAGTCCCGTGGGATCCATGCCTGGTTCATTTTAATGAACGTGAGCTTGTCCACATTGTCTCTGGACAGGCGGCTGCGCTTGTCTGTTATAACGCCCCCAGCCGTGCTAAATACCCGTTCAGATAATACACTGGCTGCAGGGCACGCCAGCACCTCCAAGGCGTAAAGGGCAAGCTCAGGCCATGTGCCCAATTTGGAGACCCAGAAGTTGAAGGGGGCAGACCCGTCATTCACTACATGTAGGCGTGTGCACACATACTGCTCCACCATGTTGGTAAAATGCTGCCTCCTGCTAAGACGTTCCATCTGAGCTGCTGGTGCTGCTGTTTGTTGTGGCGTGCTGACAAAGCTTTTCCACATTTCGGCCATGCTAACCCTGCCTTCTGAGGTGCTGGCGGTGCCCTGGTTGCGTTGGCGACCTCCTCCTCCTCCTCCTCTGCCTTGTGCTTCCACTGTGGCCCCGCTGTCAGATGGGAATGCCAGCAGCATGGCGTCTACCAGCGTGCGCTTGTACTCGCGCATCTTGCGATCGCGCTCCAGTGAGTGAATTAAGGACGGTACGTTGTCCTTGTAACGGGGATCCAGCAGCGTGGCCACCCAGTAATCAGCACAAGTTAGAATGTGGGCAACTCGGCGGTCGTTGTGGAGACACTGCAGCATGTAATCGCTCATGTGTGCCAGGCTGCCCAGAGGCAACGAAAGGCTGTCCTCTGTGGGAGGTGTATCGTCCGTGTCCTCTGTATCCCCCCAGCCACGCACCAGTGATGGCCATGAGCTGGCCTGGGTGCCACCCTGCTGTGAACATGGTTCCATCTCCTCCTCCAGCTCCTCCTCCTCCTCATCCTCCTCATCCTCCAGAACTGTGCCCCTGCTGGACAATTGCGTCCCTGGCGTTTGCGTGTGCAGGAACCCACCCTCGGAGCCCCTTGCGAATGACTGCCCTGAAAGCCTTGGAAATGTTACCTCTTCATCCTCCTCCTCCTCCTCATCCTGTGCCACATCCTCTTCCATCATCGCCCGAATTGTTTTTTCAAGGAGGCATAGAAGTGGGATAGTTAAGCTGAGAACGGCGTCATTGCCACTGGCCATGTTGGTGGAGTACTCAAAACAGCGCAACAAGGCACACAGGTCTCGCATGGAGGCCCAGTTAAATTAAATAGCGGAATAGAAAATATGATCCAAAAAAAGTGTATGTATATCACACGTACACAACCACACTGGGCCCCAATTACTATTGTTTGTACCCCTAAAAGGCTAGATGAGGAGTAGGGGGAGTATGGAACAGGCAGCACCCTCAAACCTTCAGAAGTATGAGATGAACCCCAACAACTTGGAAAGGTGGATCTCTCTCACACGTACCAACACAGACTATCCCCCAATTTAACTGATCCCCAAAGGTTTTTGATTAAATAGCGGAATAGAAAATATGATCCAAAAAAAGTGTATGTATATCACACGTACACAACCACACTAGGCCCCAATTACTATTGTTTGTACCCCTAAAAGGCTAGATGAGGAGTAGGGGGGGTATGGAACAGGCAGCACCCTCAAACCTTCAGAAGTATGAGATGAACCCCAACAACTTGGAAAGGTGGATCTCTCTCACACGTACCAACACAGACTATCCCCCAATTTAACTGATCCCCAAAGGTTTTTGATTAAATAGCGGAATAGAAAATATGATCCAAAAAAAGTGTATGTATATCACACGTACACAACCACACTAGGCCCCAATTACTATTGTTTGTACCCCTAAAAGGCTAGGAGTAGGGGGAGTATGGAACAGGCAGCACCCTCAAACCTTCAGAAGTATGAGATGAACCCCAACAACTTGGAAAGGTGGATCTCTCTCACACGTACCAACACAGACTATCCCCCAATTTAACTGATCCCCAAAGGTTTTTGATTAAATAGCGGAATAGAAAATATGATCCAAAAAAAGTGTATGTATATCACACGTACACAACCACACTAGGCCCCAATTACTATTGTTTGTACCCCTAAAAGGCTAGATGAGGAGTAGGGGGGGTATGGAACAGGCAGCACCCTCAAATCTTCAGAAGTATGAGATGAACCCCAAAAACTTGGAAAGGTGGATCTCTCTCACACGTACCAACACAGACTATCCCCCAATTTAACTGATCCCCAAAGGTTTTTGATTAAATAGCGGAATAGAAAATATGATCCAAAAAAAGTGTATGTATATCACACGTACACAACCACACTAGGCCCCAATTACTATTGTTTGTACCCCTAAAAGGCTAGATGAGGAGTAGGGGGGGTATGGAACAGGCAGCACCCTCAAACCTTCAGAAGTATGAGATGAACCCCAACAACTTGGAAAGGTGGATCTCTCTCACACGTACCAACACAGACTATCCCCCAATTTAACTGATCCCCAAAGGTTTTTGATTAAATAGCGGAATAGAAAATATGATCCAAAAAAAGTGTATGTATATCACACGTACACAACCACACTGGGCCCCAATTACTATTGTTTGTACCCCTAAAAGGCTAGATGAGGAGTAGGGGGAGTATGGAACAGGCAGCACCCTCAAACCTTCAGAAGTATGAGATGAACCCCAACAACTTGGAAAGGTGGATCTCTCTCACACGTACCAACACAGACTATCCCCCAATTTAACTGATCCCCAAAGGTTTTTGATTAAATAGCGGAATAGAAAATATGATCCAAAAAAAGTGTATGTATATCACACGTACACAACCACACTGGGCCCCAATTACTATTGTTTGTACCCCTAAAAGGCTAGATGAGGAGTAGGGGGAGTATGGAACAGGCAGCACCCTCAAACCTTCAGAAGTATGAGATGAACCCCAACAACTTGGAAAGGTGGATCTCTCTCACACGTACCAACACAGACTATCCCCCAATTTAACTGATCCCCAAAGGTTTTTGATTAAATAGCGGAATAGAAAATATGATCCAAAAAAAGTGTATGTATATCACACGTACACAACCACACTAGGCCCCAATTACTATTGTTTGTACCCCTAAAAGGCTAGATGAGGAGTAGGGGGGGTATGGAACAGGCAGCACCCTCAAACCTTCAGAAGTATGAGATGAACCCCAACAACTTGGAAAGGTGGATCTCTCTCACACGTACCAACACAGACTATCCCCCAATTTAACTGATCCCCAAAGGTTTTTGATTAAATAGCGGAATAGAAAATATGATCCAAAAAAAGTGTATGTATATCACACGTACACAACCACACTAGGCCCCAATTACTATTGTTTGTACCCCTAAAAGGCTAGATGAGGAGTAGGGGGGGTATGGAACAGGCAGCACCCTCAAATCTTCAGAAGTATGAGATGAACCCCAAAAACTTGGAAAGGTGGATCTCTCTCACACGTACCAACACAGACTATCCCCCAATTTAACTGATCCCCAAAGGTTTTTGATTAAATAGCGGAATAGAAAATATGATCCAAAAAAAGTGTATGTATATCACACGTACACAACCACACTAGGCCCCAATTACTATTGTTTGTACCCCTAAAAGGCTAGATGAGGAGTAGGGGGGGTATGGAACAGGCAGCACCCTCAAACCTTCAGAAGTATGAGATGAACCCCAACAACTTGGAAAGGTGGATCTCTCTCACACGTACCAACACAGACTATCCCCCAATTTAACTGATCCCCAAAGGTTTTTGATTAAATAGCGGAATAGAAAATATGATCCAAAAAAAGTGTATGTATATCACACGTACACAACCACACTAGGCCCCAATTACTATTGTTTGTACCCCTAAAAGGCTAGATGAGGAGTAGGGGGGGTATGGAACAGGCAGCACCCTCAAACCTTCAGAAGTATGAGATGAACCCCAACAACTTGGAAAGGTGGATCTCTCTCACACGTACCAACACAGACTATCCCCCAATTTAACTGATCCCCAAAGGTTTTTGATTAAATAGCGGAATAGAAAATATGATCCAAAAAAAGTGTATGTATATCACACGTACACAACCACACTAGGCCCCAATTACTATTGTTTGTACCCCTAAAAGGCTAGATGAGGAGTAGGGGGGGTATGGAACAGGCAGCACCCTCAAACCTTCAGAAGTATGAGATGAACCCCAACAACTTGGAAAGGTGGATCTCTCTCACACGTACCAACACAGACTATCCCCCAATTTAACTGATCCCCAAAGGTTTTTGATTAAATAGCGGAATAGAAAATATGATCCAAAAAAAGTGTATGTATATCACACGTACACAACCACACTAGGCCCCAATTACTATTGTTTGTACCCCTAAAAGGCTAGATGAGGAGTAGGGGGGGTATGGAACAGGCAGCACCCTCAAACCTTCAGAAGTATGAGATGAACCCCAACAACTTGGAAAGGTGGATCTCTCTCACACGTACCAACACAGACTATCCCCCAATTTAACTGATCCCCAAAGGTTTTTGATTAAATAGCGGAATAGAAAATATGATCCAAAAAAAGTGTATGTATATCACACGTACACAACCACACTAGGCCCCAATTACTATTGTTTGTACCCCTAAAAGGCTAGATGAGGAGTAGGGGGGGTATGGAACAGGCAGCACCCTCAAACCTTCAGAAGTATGAGATGAACCCCAACAACTTGGAAAGGTGGATCTCTCTCACACATACCAACACAGACTATCCCCCAATTTAACTGATCCCCAAAGGTTTTTGATTAAATAGCGGAATAGAAAATATGATCCAAAAAAAGTGTATGTATATCACACGTACACAACCACACTAGGCCCCAATTACTATTGTTTGTACCCCTAAAAGGCTAGGAGTAGGGGGAGTATGGAACAGGCAGCACCCTCAAACCTTCAGAAGTATGAGATGAACCCCAACAACTTGGAAAGGTGGATCTCTCTCACACGTACCAACACAGACTATCCCCCAATTTAACTGATCCCCAAAGGTTTTTGATTAAATAGCGGAATAGAAAATATGATCCAAAAAAAGTGTATGTATATCACACGTACACAACCACACTGGGCCCCAATTACTATTGTTTGTACCCCTAAAAGGCTAGATGAGGAGTAGGGGGAGTATGGAACAGGCAGCACCCTCAAACCTTCAGAAGTATGAGATGAACCCCAACAACTTGGAAAGGTGGATCTCTCTCACACGTACCAACACAGACTATCCCCCAATTTAACTGATCCCCAAAGGTTTTTGATTAAATAGCGGAATAGAAAATATGATCCAAAAAAAGTGTATGTATATCACACGTACACAACCACACTCGGCCCCAATTACTATTGTTTGTACCCCTAAAAGGCTAGATGAGGAGTAGGGGGGGTATGGAACAGGCAGCACCCTCAAACCTTCAGAAGTATGAGATGAACCCCAACAACTTTGAAAGGTGGATCTCTCTCACACGTACCAACACAGACTATCCCCCAATTTAACTGATCCCCAAAGGTTTTTGATTAAATAGCGGAATAGAAAATATGATCCAAAAAAAGTGTATGTATATCACACGTACACAACCACACTAGGCCCCAATTACTATTGTTTGTACCCCTAAAAGGCTAGATGAGGAGTAGGGGGGGTATGGAACAGGCAGCACCCTCAAACCTTCAGAAGTATGAGATGAACCCCAACAACTTGGAAAGGTGGATCTCTCTCACACGTACCAACACAGACTATCCCCCAATTTAACTGATCCCCAAAGGTTTTTGATTAAATAGCGGAATAGAAAATATGATCCAAAAAAAGTGTATGTATATCACACGTACACAACCACACTAGGCCCCAATTACTATTGTTTGTACCCCTAAAAGGCTAGATGAGGAGTAGGGGGGGTATGGAACAGGCAGCACCCTCAAACCTTCAGAAGTATGAGATGAACCCCAACAACTTGGAAAGGTGGATCTCTCTCACACGTACCAACACAGACTATCCCCCAATTTAACTGATCCCCAAAGGTTTTTGATTAAATAGCGGAATAGAAAATATGATCCAAAAAAAGTGTATGTATATCACACGTACACAACCACACTAGGCCCCAATTACTATTGTTTGTACCCCTAAAAGGCTAGGAGTAGGGGGAGTATGGAACAGGCAGCACCCTCAAACCTTCAGAAGTATGAGATGAACCCCAACAACTTGGAAAGGTGGATCTCTCTCACACGTACCAACACAGACTATCCCCCAATTTAACTGATCCCCAAAGGTTTTTGATTAAATAGCGGAATAGAAAATATGATCCAAAAAAAGTGTATGTATATCACACGTACACAACCACACTAGGCCCCAATTACTATTGTTTGTACCCCTAAAAGGCTAGATGAGGAGTAGGGGGAGTATGGAACAGGCAGCACCCTCAAATCTTCAGAAGTATGAGATTGTGTTCACTGTACCCCACAAAGATTGAGTTCACTGCACCCCACAATGATTGTGTTCACTGCACCCCACAAAGATTGTGTTCACTGCACCTCACAAAGATTGTGTTCACTGTACCCCCCAAAGATTGTGTTCACTGCACCCCACAAAGATTCTGTTCACTGTACCCCACAAAGATTGTGTTCACTGCACCCTAAAAGGATGTTGTTCACTGCACCCCACAAAGATTGTGTTCACTGCACCCTAAAAGGATGTTGTTCACTGCACCCCAAAAAGATTGTGTTCACTGTACCCCCCAAAGATTGTGTTCACTGCACCCCACAAAGATTGTGTTCACTGCACCCCAAAAAGATTGTGTTCACTGTACCCCCCAAAGATTGTGTTCACTGCACCCCAAAAAGATTGTGTTCACTGTACCCCCCAAAGATTGTGTTCACTGCACCCCACAAAGATTCTGTTCACTGTACCCCACAAAGATTGTGTTCACTGCACCCCAAAAAGATTGTGTTCACTGTACCCCCCCAAAGATTGTGTTCACTGCACCCCACAAAGATTCTGTTCACTGCACCCCACAGAGGATTTTGTTCACTGCACCCCAAAAAGATTGTGTTCACTGCACCCCAAAAAGGATTTTGATCACTGCACCCCAAAAAGGATGTTGTTCACTGCACCCCAAAAATGATTTTGTTCACTCCACCCCAAAAAGATTGTGTTCACTGCACCCCACAAAGATTGTGTTCACTGCACCCCAAAAAGATTGTGTTCACTGTACCCCCCAAAGATTGTGTTCACTGCACCCCACAAAGATTCTGTTCACTGTACCCCACAAAGATTGTGTTCACTGCACCCCAAAAAGATTGTGTTCACTGCACCCCAAAAAGGATGTTGTTCACTGCA
Organism: Pelophylax lessonae; assembly: GCF_965119305.1. NCBI lineage: Eukaryota > Metazoa > Chordata > Amphibia > Anura > Ranidae > Pelophylax > Pelophylax lessonae. The sequence goes on along the minus strand of NC_138777.1, from coordinate 193,255,399 downwards.
CCCCAAAAAGGATGTTGTTCACTCCACCCCAAAAAGATTGTGTTCACTGCACCCCACAAAGATTGTGTTCACTGCACCCCAAAAAGATTGTGTTCACTGCACCCCAAAAATGATTTTGTTCACTGCACCCCAAAAAGGATTTTGTTCACTGCACCCCAAAAAGGATGTTGTTCACTCCACCCCAAAAAGATTGTGTTCACTGCACCCCAAAAAGATTGTGTTCACTGCACCCCACAAAGGATTTTGTTCACTGCACCCCAAAAAGATTGTGTTCACTGCACCCCAAAAAGGATGTTGTTCACTGCACCCCAAAAAGGATTTTGTTCACTGCACCCCAAAAAGATTGTGTTCACTGCACCCCACAAAGGATTTTGTTCACTGCACCCCACAAAGATTGTGTTCACTGCACACCAAAAAGGATTGTGTTCACTGCACCCCAAAAAGATTTTGTTCACTGCACCCCAAAAAGATTGTGTTCACTGCAGCCCAAAAAGATTGTGTTCACTGCAGCCCAAAAAGATTGTGTTCACTGCAGCCCAAAAAGATTGTGTTCACTGCAGCCCAAAAAGATTGTGTTCACTGCAGCCCAAAAAGATTGTGTTCACTGCAGCTCACACACAGAAAAATGGATGTGGATCACTGACACCTGCCTATCTCCAATCCCACACCACACAGCAATATCGATTGTAGTTTGTAGAACACAGTTTCCCTAAAATTCAGCAGACTCTGTCCCTAACAGGATTGAGAAGAGATCGTAGATCAGGATTGAGTGCAGATTCACCCCACCCCCCACACAGCAATATCGATTGTAGTTTGTAGAAGACACTGACCCTATAATTCAGCAGACTCTATCCCTAAAATGCCTACAACTCGCCCTGCCTAAACACTCCGACCTGTCCCTCAATTCTATCCGGACACAAATGGTTTTTTCCTGCCTATCTTTCCCTAATCAGCAGCCAGCACATTGATGTGTGCTCTGTCCCTTAGCTAAGCAGCAGAATGACGCTGCTGCGGCGGCTGCCTCGAACTTATAAAGACTTGGTCACATGCTTCAGACGGCCAATCACAGCTACTAAGACATTTGCAGGCATGGCTGGGATGGCTTAAGGCACACCAGTTAAACGATTGTTGATTGGCTGTTGAAAGCCCGCCATGAAAAGAGCGCCAAAGCATGCAAAACCCGGAAATAAAACGACCGAACACGGATTTTTACCCGAACATACAGTAAAGTGTCCGTGTCCGTGTTCGGGTAAAAAAAATCCAATTATTCGGTACGAACACGAATAATACAGTCCGTGTTCGCTCAACACTATCCAGAACTTAACCCCATTGAGAATCTTTGGGATGTGCTGGAGAAGGGTTTGCGCAGTGGTCCAACTCCCCCATCATCAATACAAGATCTTGATGAAAAATGAATGCAACACTGGGCAGAAATAAATCTTGTGACATTGCAGAAACTTATCGAAACAATACCACAGTGAATGCGTGTCGTAATCAAAGCTAAAGGCGGTCCAACGTGTGTGACCTTCTTTTTTTTTGGTGGCGACTTTTTTTTTTGGACAGGCAGTGTATAAATATATATATATATATATATATATATATATATATATATATAGTATGGATAGATAGACAGACAGACAGACAGACAGACAGACAGACAGACAGACAGACAGACAGACAGACAGACAGACAGACAGACAGATAGATAGACAGATAGATAGATAGATAGATAGATAGATAGATAGATAGATAGATAGATAGATAGATAGATAGATAGATAGATAGATAGATAGATAGATAGATAGATAGATAGATAGATAGATAGATAGATAGATAGATAGATAGATAGATAGATAGATAGATAGATAGATAGATAGATAGATAGATAGATAGATAGATAGATAGATAGATAGATAGACAGATAGACAGATAGACAGATAGACAGATAGACAGATAGACAGATAGACAGATAGACAGATAGACAGATAGACAGATAGATAGATAGATAGATAGATAGATAGATAGATAGATAGATAGATAGATAGATAGATAGATAGATAGATAGATAGATAGATAGATAGATAGATAGATAGATAGATAGATAGATAGATAGATAGATAGATAGATAGATAGATAGATATTGCTAATGTTATTTTGTAGATCAGCACCAACTTCAGCCAAAAGTCCATGGCTGCAGTGCTTGTGGCCCCTTCCACTCCAATGTTTAGTAGTCAAGTAAAATTGCAGCACTTCTTTCTTTCTTCAGTGCTCTTTGATTCTTTGTTTCACTTCACAAGCTTTTCTTACATCCCATAACTTCATTAAGTGCACAACAACTCAAATTCAAGAGCTCAAACTTTGCACTTCGTTTGTGATGTTGAGCACTTGATAAAGGCTCTGGGATGTAGCTGAAAGCTTGTGAAGTGAAATAATGAAACAAAAAAAGGAGTGCTGCAGGGATTCATGTGAATGGCCCTAGATAATCTCTAGACTGGCAAAATATATTAGAGTTGTTTAAGTATTATATTTAACAATTTCAGATACAAAGTTAAAACAAAAATTCAGACAAAACTTTTGTTTTACGATTTTGGATAAGGTGGCAAACCGTTATATCCCCTGTCCATTTTTATTGTTTTCTGTATGCTCATTCAAAGGAGATGTACAGCCAAAGCTCTTTTGGCTGTACATCTCCTATGGATCACAGGGGTGCAGTTTGTTTTGCACTCCTGTGACCCGTTTTCAGCAGAGAGCGGGCTGAAGTCCTCTCTCTGTTGATGTCACAGATGTCAGTCAAGGCAGCACATCATCATAACCACGGAGTCAGGATCTGCCAGGAGCCTGGACTGACACCCGGCTCAGCATCCCAGCAAGCCGATGAGTGCCTGAGCCGGCCGCTCCCACCCCTCCACAGCCCAGCGCTCCAATAGGCGAGGAGAGGGCAGAGCAGGAAGCTGTTACTTACAATCACCAGCTCTCTACTCTGAGACCTATCAGAACCGAGGGATCAGTGGTGTTTGATCGCTTGGTTCTCAGTTTAGAGGCACCTGGGGGACAGATGCTGCATCATCCACCTAGGTAAGTAGAAATGGGGGAAGGGGGAGAAACACCAACCCCCATACTTCTCTTTTAAGTGTTAGATTTTCCCCTCTCTTCTTGTCCCAGTGACGGGAGGTTAGGAGGAAAGAAGGTGATAAAAAAATATAAGGGATAAAGACAGCAACAAGAAATAGTATAGTTGTGTTGAAAAATATTGGAGTCTAGGTAAAAGATGTCATTGAAAAAAAAAAACACTCAAAAGAAGTTGTAGGCAGGATTAAAAACCAACAGAGGATCTAACCCTCCCCCACTCTTTTAAAAAAAAAAATTTGACTGGAGTTGCTCAGCCCAGTGGTGATTAATTACTAGTTGCCTCACTTTGAATTTTCTTTTGCCTTCTACTTGATCAACAGTAGTAGAACAATATTTCTCTTTTTAGAAATTGTATTTATATTATTGTTAGAGTCAATGTTATTTTATTTCTTTTTTTCTTTTTTGAAGTTCGACATTTTTTTAAACGTTGTTTCATATCTGTTATTTTAATATATACACACACATTTTATTTTACAAATAAACATTTTTTTGCATGATAATAGATTCCCAGAGCACTATAGATTAGCAAAAGAGTCAGCACTGATTTCTCTAATTGAAACTTGAAAATTAGCGAAAGCCATCTATAAGATATGAGTCACTGCTTTAACCACTTGCTTACCGGGCAGATATACCCCCTTCCTTCCCTGGCAAATTTGCAGCTTTCAGCACTGTCACACTTTGAATGATAATTGCGCAGTCATGCAACACTGTACCCTTATAACATTTTTATAATTTTTCTTACATAGAAATTTATTTTGGTGGTATTTAATCACGAATGTGTTTTTTTTATTTCCTGCTAAAAAAACAAAATAGATGGTACATTTTGAAAATGATGAGGATGCGCTGAAGGGCACTGATAGGCTGCACTGATGGGCGCTGATAGGTGGCACTGATAGGCACTGATGGGCACTGATTAGGTGGCATTTGTGGGCACTGATCAGGAGGCACTGATGTGGCTGCACTGATAGGTGGCACTGGTGGGCACTGATATGTGACTCTGATGGGCACTTAGAGGTGGCACGGATAGGCTGCACTGATGGGCACTGAGAGGTGGCACTAATGGGCACTGATATGTGGCACTGATGGGCACTGATAGACACTTGTAGGTGGCACTGATAGGAAGCTCTGATAGATGGCACTGATAATGAGGCACTGATGGGCAATGATTGGCAGCACTGATGGGCACTGATAGGTGGCACTGGTAGGCACTGATTAGCAGTACTGATGGGTACTGGTAGGTGGCACTGGTGAACACTGGTAGGTGGCACTGGTGGGTACTGGTTAGCAGCACTGGTGGGGACAGTGTAAGACTGATGCCCCCCTTACAGAAGCCCGTGATCACCTTTATTTTTTTTTTTTCTCACGCTGTTAGCGTGCAGGGCCGGTGCTAGACTATTTTACGCCCTAGGCAAGACCAGCTACTTGCGCCCCCCCCCCCAAAAAAAAAATAAAAAGGGTAGGGGTTAAAAACTTCTCTGTCATACCCAGTGACCCTGATCTGATGGTTCCTCCATGTTATGCTGTCATACCCAGTGACCCCCATATTCCTCCATGTCACACCTGGGGACCCTGATGTCATTCTATGTCACACCCAGGGACCCTGATGTTTTTCCATGTCACATTCTGAGACCCCAATTTCCTTCATGTCTTGCTGTCATACCCACTGACCCTGATTTTCCTCCATGTCACACCCAGGGAACCCCGTGTTCCTCCATATCATGCTGTCATACCCAGTGACCCCAATGTTCCTATATATCACACCAGGGGTCCCTGATGTTCCTCCATGTCATACCCGGAGAGACCCTGATGTTTTTCCATGTCACACCTGGGGACCCTGATGTTCCTTCATGTCACACCTGGGGACCCTGATGTTCCTCCATGTCACACCTGGGGACCCCAATTCCTCATGGCACACCTGGTGACCCCGAATCTCTGTTACACCCGGTGACCCCTATCCCCATGTCACACCTGGTGACTCCGATTCCCCATGACACACCTGGTGACCCCGATTCCCTTTCACACCAGGGATCCTCCATTTCACACCCAGGGACCCAATCCCCTGTTCTGGGAACGCTCACTGAGCGGTATGAAGAGAGTGGCCCACGCTCTGTCCTCCTTCACTGTGATTCCTTTTCCTAGGACACGCCTCTCCTGGACCACAGTTCTCACCACAGCTCCAGCCGAAGAGGATCAACCTGCAGGCAGCACTCCGGTGGGCTCCCTTCCTGCCTCTTGGGGCCCCCCCCCAACATTGGTGGAAAGCCAAGGCTTGGTAGTTCTGCCACTGCCCCAGACACCTAGCATCTTCCTCTGTCCCTTCTTCCTCCCCCACTGCTGCCCCTCCCCTCAGCTCACAGGGATCATTAATAAAGGAGAGTGCCGACTCCTGGCTGCGCCCCTAGGTGGCAATACGCCCTAGGCGTCTGCCTAGTTTGCCTAGTGGAAGCACCGGCCCTGTTAGCGTGAGGGGAAAAAAAAGCAGATGACCGGCTTCTGTTTACATCACGTGATCGGCTGTCATTGGCTGACAGCTGATCACGTGGTAAAAGCCTGGGGTTGGAAAACAGGAAGCAAGGCAGGAACAGCCAAAACACAGAGGCAAGGAGCCATAGCAGAAGTGGAAATTAAGTTCCCTCCCAGCAGGTGGAGCTGAGTGCTGGAACCTACTGACTGCTGAGAGACACGTGCTGGTGGACACTGGAACTGCAAAAATTGCCCCGGAGCACCACATTGCAACCAGCAGGTGAACTCGATCCTAACAGAAAGCTAGGCTCAGATGTTGTGTGACTTGCTTGCAATTTCCCTCCAACTTCATTGCGACTTTTGTGATTTAACATTGGACTCAGTGGTAAGGGCCCTGGGCTTGGAGGGAAGGACCTCGGGACCGATGGAAAGAACCCCAGGGCCAATGAAAAGGGCCCTGAGAGTGAAGGAAAGGGGGCTCTTCATGTTTTTTGCACCAGTGCCCTGAAAGTTCTAGTTATGTCACTGGGATACACTATAAGTCAAACATACAATATATAAGTGATGTACTATTTATCTCATAAACAGGTGCAATGCAACAAATAAAGTAAATGACATCCGTGTAAGTCCAGTGCCAAGAAGTGTGCTTCTCGTATATAATGATAGCACACTGTAAAAATCCAATCAACCATTTGCATGTATAGACAGTGCAGCATGATCTCCCAAGACTCTTCTACCATGCAACACCTCATGTCCTCCACCATATCACACTCTGAGGTTTACCAGAAGATGTATGACTCTCATGTGAGAAGTCAAAAAGTGCTTGTTAAAGAAAATGGCTTATATTCCCATTTTTCTTCCAATGAAACAACAGCATAGAAGGGAATATGCTTCTAATAGTATGAAACCTGAGAACAAAAGTTCATTAACTACTTGCCGACCAGCCGCCGCCGATATACGGCGTCAGGTTGGCAGGTTACAGCAAATCGCTGTACCCGTACGGCGGTCCGCGGGAGCGTTCCTTGGGGCGCGCGCACGTTTTCAGAGGTGCTTGCGAGCCCCTATTCACCAGTGAGGAAGCTGATCCATGGGGCCAGCGGCCACGATTGCTGTCGGACACCCGCGATCACTGCCTTGGGAGAGAGAACGGCTGTCTACTGTTTTAAACACAGCAGACCGTTGTTCTCTCTGGAATCATCACAGGGCTCCTGTGTTCCTCCTATTTAGGAACACAGGTCCATGTTGATTCCATAAGCCCCCCCCCACACACAGTTATAAAACACCCCCTAGGCTCACATTTAACCCTTTGATCACTCCTGGGTTAACCTCTTCCCTGCCAGTGTCATTATTACAGTAACAGTGCATATTTTTAGCACTGATTACTGTAGTAATGTCACTGGTACCCCCAAAAGTGTCAAAAATGTCAGTTAGGGGTCCGATCTGTCCGCCGCAATGTCGCAATCCTGCTAAAAAAACCAGATCGCCACCATTATTAGTAAAAATAAAATAAATAAGAATGACATAAATCTTCCCTTAGCTTGTAGATGCAATAACTTTTGCGCAAACCAATCAAAACACGCTTATTGGGTTTTTTGTTTACCCAAAATATGTAGCAGAATACAAATTGGTGTAAAATTATGAAAACATTTGATGTTTACATTTTTTTTAATTGGGCATATTATATAGCAGAAAGTGAAAAACATTGTTTTTTTTTTTTTTTCAGAATAGTTGCTCTTTTTTATTTTATGGCGCAATAAATAAAAATCGCACAGATACCACCAAAAGAAAGCTCTATTTGTGGGAAAAAAGGACATCAATTTATTTGGGTAAAGTGTTGCACGACTGCACAATTGTCAGTTAAAGTAACGCAGTGCCAAATAGCAAAAAAATGGCCTGGTCATTAAAGGGGAAAATCTTCCGGTCCAGTAGTGGTTAAAAGTGATTAAAAACACTTACACACATAGACTGTATACAGCATCAAAAAACACAAATGCCATATTTCCAAATCTCAAGGCACTCACCTGTGGAGCCGGAAGCCATGACATCATCACTAAAGCATGCCTCAAGATTTTGGAATTATGTGGAACTTCTGTACCATGTGATCCAGTGCTGGCACACACACTGTGGTGGCAACCTGCATTTGGGGTGTTAACATTGACACCCGCTACACATCGCAACTGCAGCGCATTTTGAATGAGGTTTGGGAAATGCGTATGAAACACAAGTTTCTGGTGTGAACTCCTCCTAAGTCATTCAGCTGTGTCTAAATTTTGGCTTGAGCTATGAGGTCTGTAAACAATGGTATTTTCTCAGCAGATTGCAAACAGACAAAGGAAATTACGGAAAGGAGCAGAGCTAAGTATGCACATGCTGATTTATAAAATTAGAAATTATTCATAAACAATATATCTTGCTGACCTGACAATAAAAAGAAAACATTTTTATAAAATTTAATTTTTTAGTTCTGAATATATTAAATAAATACGAAAAATATGTACAGAACCATTATACAGCTGTGTAACCTCCACTTCAAAGACAATCCTACTTCAAAGATCTAGTCATTCAAAAACTTCAAGCCACAGACAGGCTCATATGCAAAGATGTCAGAGGGAAGAACTTTCTCACTCAGTGGTGACCCACAGGAACCAATTATATACTCCCTTTGTAGAATGGAACAGCGCAAAGGATCATCCACTTGGTTGCTTTAGGACAATACATTACCACTTTCTGGGCTAGTTCTTTTCTCGCAGACTTTCAAAAATGAGATTTAATGCAGCATAAAAATTTTGTTTACTGTAGACTGATAAAAGTGTCAGAACGGCATCCTGTAACATCCTGTAAATCTAATATATTAATTATTTACCGCATATTAGGCTTGGCTCACACCTACAGTATGCAGTTTGCTTTTCATCCATTTCTGCAGTGCTATTTGCCATGCATTTTGCGTTTTTGCGCGCTTATTTTTTTTACACATTTTTCGTGCATTTCTTGATGCATTTTGTAGTTGATTGAACCAAAAACAGCTTTTAGGTTTTTATAGTTGTCTGTGCTGCAGTGGGACAAATTTAGGAGGGAGGGGGTATCCAATTTTAGTCTTGCCTAGGGCAGTACAAAACCAAAATACATCACTGGTTGTCAGTGCCGGGACAAGGTCATCGAGAGCCTAGGGCGAACATGCCAAACTGCGCCCCCCCCCCCCCCCGATATATGAGCATTATATGTCAGCAAAAATTCCCCCAGAAAAACAATAAGCACTTATCTGCATGCTTACCCCTAAGCATACATTCCCCCTCCTCCCAGTATAAATCATCCCCCCTGATAAAATCACCCCTCTCTTGCCCCCTATCCCCCAAACCCCCCCCCCCAAAAAAAAATCCCCTCCTCCTAGCACAAATCCTCTATCCCTAAAATTTCCCCTTATAGTACACATCCCCCCCCCCCCACTTCAAATCTCCCCAAATGCTCTTTCCTAGCACAAATCTTCCCTCCCCTAAATCACCACTATGAGCACCTCCCCCATATTCCCCTCCTAAAACAATACTTATCCCGTGCTGCCCCTCAAATGCCCCTTTCCCCTAGATCTTTGTGGTGCCCCCTTCTTCACATAATACCACAGTGCCCAGGGCAGCCGTCCCTCCTGCCCACCCCTTGTCCCGGCCCTGCTGGTTGTCAGCCTCTTACAGTAAGCGAGGACAATAACAGATCTCAAGGCAGGATCAACAAATAATAAAACTATGCTACAGGAGGGACTGAAGCTGTCCATGCACTTTGTGAACTTTTGCCTTGTGAACCATCCGAAATTCAGTACACTAGTGTCCATATTTTACCCAACTTCCTTAGGCCTCTTTCACACGGCCGCTCCGCTGTTTTTGTCCGCTGCGGGACTTTTTTTTTTCACGGAGCAGTTGTGTCATCCGCTCCGTAAGTCTGCATATCATCCCATCCATTTGCGGATGATATACGGACATAATGTAAGTCTATGGGGATTGCGGATGTCAGCGGATGACACTGCTGACATCCGATTTTCCTTCCTTTCCGTTTTTTGAACGGAGGAAAAATAGGGTTCTGTTCCGTTCCAAAAAACGGAACAGAACTGAAAGGAAGAAAATCGGATGTCAGCGGATGGTCATCCGCTGACATCCGCAATGCCATTGACTTACATTATGTCCGTAAATCATCCGCAAAAAAATAGGATGATTTGCGGACATACGGAGTGCCCGTGTGAAAGGGCCCTTAGAGAGAAATTGATATTGATGCATTTGACAGGCAGAGAGGAGGGGGTATGTCTCCTCCTTGACACCTTTTTTTTGTTTTCAATAATTCTTTATTAAGAATTTACAGCTCACTGCCCAGATTAACCCTCAAAACATCATGCCACCGTCAGTGTTGGGGTAGTTACTCAAAAAATGTAACTAGTTACTAGTTACTAGTTACTTCTGTAAATTGTAATGAGATTACTTTACTAGTTACTGCATTTGAAAAGGAACTTCACTACTTATTACTTTACTTTCCTCTTTCTTAATTGACCGTGTAGAAGAAGATCAGAGATGTATAGTAACGAAGTAGAACTACTTAAGTACTGTACTTAAGTACCGAAATGCGGTATCTGTACTTTCCTAGAGTAGAATTTTTTTCTCCTACTTCTACTTTTACTTCACTACATTTTTTCGATGATTTCGATACTTCTACTCAAGTATTTTTTTTTGTGCTGCATAGTTACTCGTTACTTTTAAAAAAATTACCACTGCCAGAACAGTAGATGGCAGGTTGCATAAAGCTCAAAAAAATGTGTATAATGTCATTTGTAAATCAGCGCATAGGAAAATAAAGGCTGTGTATAATAAAAGCTGCTATACCAAATCTTTCCAATAAAAAGAAAATATGAAACAAACAAATAAATTGTGCTACAACGCTTAAAGTGCATCAAGAAACTACTAACAAACACAACTTGGCTGTGCGAATGAAGTGCCTGTGCAATCGATATAATATCATTGTTGCCGCCAGTGCCCTGCCCACACTCCACACAGTATGAAAAATAAAGTGACATGAATGTGCTAAAGCCTAAATGCAGTGAAAAGAATTATTCCCACAATGTAACAGTAAATTCAATTCATATAAAATATGACAATAAATCACAATAAAATAAGTTATGAAATAAGTTAGGTCAGGTTGAAGTGTGTAAACCTATCTATAACGAAAAGTCCATAAATGAATTCCAGTGTGCAAATCTAAAGTGTCACTTCACTTGTCAGATGCTTCCACCTCCTTCAGTGCTCGAGTGACCGACCAACACACTTAATGGTGGTGGCACTGGTGGATAGCGTCTGGGTGGCACTGACTGCACTGGTTCAAAAAGCCATATATATTTAATTATTTCAATTCTCAATCTGATAGGTCCTCTCCTTATAAGATATTAATAACTTAAGATTAGGTGATGAACTTCTTGGCGGCCCTGGCAGGATGACGGGGACACCCGCCACTTCTGGAGCCGAGCCGCTGTGATTCCCCAACATGTGACAAAGTGACAGCCAGGAGATCTAGTGGCTAGTAGTGCTCAACAATACCGCTTTTATATATAAAAATGAAATAAAATATACTGACTCACAATTTAGTAGTAGTAGTAGTAGGTAGCGTGTAGCAGTAATCAGCACAACTCAATTCAATCAATCCCACAGCCTCGCTCGCTCACTGTCATGATCATCAAGTTAAGACCGCACTGGAGGAGCCGTGCTGCTGTCTTCCCACTCGAGGTCTCCGCCTCTAAACGTGTTGTGTGTCACTCAGACTCCACCCCTTAGGGCCCTTACTAAGAGGAGTTGTGACGCGGGCGGCGGGACGCGGGAGCATTTTCTTCGTCATCTCATCTTCTTTTCTATGAGGTGAGTGAGGTGGACCGTGTGTAACGCTCCTGCGTTTTATGTATGATGTGGATTTTCAGCTGCAGAAATATTCCACTTCAGTAGTCATGTAGAGAAACGCTGAGACACCATTCCCAACTCTCAATGACTCATCATGTGTGGATGATCTCAATTCAGCAAGTAAATACACACACTCAATAAGATGTTTCCTAGAGTGACTTATGTATATAGTAACACAGTGATGATAGGCTGAAGAGACAGGTTGGGTAGAGATGGTAGATGACAGACACTTGAAAGGAAATGTTCTTGAAAGTAAGATAGTAGCAGATGGGATGCAGATAGGTTTAGCAATCATGTATGGTAGCAGATGACAGAGTAGCAGGTGGACATACAAGAGAGATCAACCCAGTGCAAGAACAGGTGGTAGTAGGCTCAAGAGCTAGCAATCTTAGTTAATGCAGATGTAGTAATAGTCCTTAGTATGCAGAGCTAGATAGTGTAAGCTTTAGTATGAAAGTTATAGAGGTCTCCCCTGTGGGGTACTTATCACTAATAGCAATGTAGCAGAGGAGAGGTTCGGCAAGAGCGGATGATCCGGTAGCGGGATACAGGGATCAGCGCAGCGTGGTTCCGACAGCGAGGTATGCTTGCAAGCATGAGAGCTTCAAGACAGGTTAGCATCAAGGCACAAAGCAGTTTGAACGAACACATGTGAGTGAGAGCCGGCGATCTAAATAGCCATCCAGTCCGGCGCTCAGTGATGACAGCATCAGTCTTAAAGGTGTATGCGCACCTTACCAAAAGAGAATGGTGGGGCGCATACACTTATGAAAGAGTAATTAGGGTACCCAAAGGTACCAGAACATTACACCGTGGAGAGGGCCTAATCCTTGCCATGGCAAATGTGCCATTTGAGAATCAAATAATCAATATAAAATATTAATATATTATATACACACGGGTCATGGGTGGCTTTTTTGAACCAAGAAGAGTGAGACTGACGGCTATGATGATTATCCGACCATCCATGGTCCATGGACCATAAGTGTTGTGTTGTGGTGGTGCCTGTGCTTCCTGCGGCCTGCCTCTGGCTGTGCTTCCTGCGGCCTGCCTGTGCGGCTGTGCGGCTGTGCCTGCACTGCAGTGGCGACTGGCAATGGCACTTGACTTGAGCAAAGCAAATGAGCACTACTAGTGTGAAGGACAGGTGGTGGAAACATGTTCTGACAAGTTCTTATAATGAAAATAATATAGACAGCTTTTTGAAGCAGTGCAGTGCCAGTGCTACTAAGGTGAGAGGCAGAGAGAGAGGCTATCCAGTCCAACACTTTACTTGAGCAGATCACAGAAGAAAGGTGGAAGCATCTGACAGCAAGTGACAGCACTTCTTAGATTGCACACTGGAATTCAGTTATGGACTTTTCCTTATAAAGTTTAGTTTACACACTTAAACTTTCACCTAACTTATTCACAATCACAACTTATTTTATTGTGGTATTGTCATATATATTTTATATGAATTACATTTACATTGTGGGAATAATTTGCACTGCATTTAGCACAGACATGTCACTTTATTTTTGATACTGTGGGCGATGATTTTGAATACAAGAAGAATATATATAATTGCAGGCACTTTATTAGCATTTTTAGCACAGCCACTTTGTTAGTAGTTTTTGATGCATTTTTCACTTTAAGCGTTGTAGGTTTGATGAAGCTGGCCTGGCACATCATCATCAATTGAGCAAATCAAATCAAACCGCGATTAAGAAGACTGCGCATGCTCCTGTTCTGTCTTTTGATCAGCTGAAAAGATGGACGAACCAAAAACACCACCTTCCACCCCTGGCCCTTCAACTTCAAGTGATCTGCCTGGCTGTGAGAGTGAGGAAGCTCAGGAAGGAGACCACCCCTGGCTTTAAAAGGGGAAGGGAGGAACTTTATCTGTTTTTTGTTTACAAAAAGTTACAGCCTAAGGAATTGTGATTGTCCTTTAGGTTAATCATTTGAATAAATCATTTGAAATAATAAAAAACAATATGATGTTCAAACTTTTGACTTCTTTCTTTAATAACTACATAACACAGTACTTCTACTTCTACTTTCAGTACTTGAGTAGAAATTTTTTTTCAAAACTACTGGTACTTTTTACTTTTAGTACTTAAGTAGCACATTTTTTGAAAAAACTACTTGCAATACTTAAGTAAAAAAAATGTTGAATACTTTAGTACTTCTACTTAAGTAACTTTTTCTGCGAGCACTTCCACTTCTACTCAAGTCACTTTTTGATCGAGCACTTGTACTTTTACTCAAGTAGAAATTTCGAGTACTTTATACAAGTCTGAAGAAGATACATGACACTCTTTCTGCATAGAGTTTATTGTATAAACACAGGCTTTGGGAAACATGAGAACAAAAGCTGAAAAAAAACAGAATAAAACATAAAGTGCAACAAAAAGTCATAAACTTCATCCCTCTCTATTCTTCGAAATAACGATTGTATCGCACGGCTTGGGTAACGCAGGAAAGCGCGTTCCTATAGCCTAGTAAAGTAGTGTAGTTACCTCCTATAGCCTAGTAAAGTAGTGTAGTTACCTCCTATAGCCTAGTAAAGTAGTGTAGCTACCTCCTATAGCCTAGTAAAGTAGTGTAGTTACCAATATTAGTATTGTAACTAGTTACTTTACTTAGTTACCAAAAAAAGTAATGTAGTTACTGTAATTAGTTACTTTGTAACTCGTTACCCCCAACACTGGCCACCGTAACTACATGCATTGCAGTTGCCCCAGCCCTCTTCACTTGAACGGCTTGTGTTCAGCAGCAGTACCTCCAGATGAAAGAAAAATGCTGTGTTGATGAAGAATGTGTACAGCCCTGAATAGCTCCTTGCCCTTGTTCAGGAGGGCAGTTAGGGGGTGATAAAACCACAGCTTCCCTGCCTTATTTTACTGCCCCCTGGCCACTGGTATAAAAAATCCCTAACAGTGTATGGCAAGCTTTAGAAAAGCAAAACTTATCTCAAACTGAGCAAATTTCAGGACCAATAGCAATATTGGCAGTTGGAGCAGCATTTTGCTCTTGACCCCTTTATAGCTGACATCATATGTCAGATTCTACCCTATGGCGTATGACCCTCTCTTGAAACACATTACCTATTCTCTCCCCACTTGGACAAATTTGTGCCAACCGGAAATTAATTTTCTAGTAATACCATAATGATATATGATCCTTGATATGAACCTGCTTTCCCCCTCCTCTTCTCTCCTCTTCCTCCCCATCGTACCCCTCTACCCTCATATCCTCCTCCCCCTATGTTACCCCCCTTCTGAAAATTTGATTCTGCATTATATACTGTACTAACTAATCTGGTATTTACATTATACTTCCTATTGTTCTGCTTACTACTTAGTTGTTTTCATATCTGTAACAATACTGGAGCGGGCCTTCCCCGCTCTAGATGGCATTATGTCTTCTCTTTGTGAACTCTTCCCCATTCTCTTATATATAGCAATAAAAAATATTGAAACATAGTTACATAGTTACATAGTTAGTCAGGTTGAAAAAAGACACAAGGCAATCTGGTTCAACTAATAAAAAAACAAAAAACAGGTAAAAAACAAGAAACGAAAAGTAAAAAAAATTTCTGGGGTCAGAATATTGAAATTTAAAAAACACAAAAGGGGAGGAACCCCCTGTGAGACTTTCAACAGTCTTTATCCTGATTGTTGAATATTACTCAATTTACAGGTTAGATGTAAACCAAACAAAGAAAATATGTTTTTATTAAAGAATGTAAAAAAAAATATGCAACATACATACAGACAAAACATATAAGGGTGGCTAGCCCTAAAAAGACATGATCATATAATATGGCTTTCAATATGATTGATTTGCATGAAAGCAGATAATGATCATGGGAAAGTATAACATTACACCCGACGCATTTCTGGATATTGCATCCTTCTTCAGGGGTGTTTGAATATTGTTTATAAACAGCACTTATGATATAGATGAGTCCAACATTAAGCCAACATAGTATAAAAACATGTACAGTCTGTCCAACCCCTATATGCAGTCGAATCAATGGTCATCAGGTGCTTTTGAGTCTCTTTAGTTGAAGAAGAACTCAGGTATTACAGACCCTTGGTCCCAATATTGTAGCTGGATGAGTGGGTGGCAGAAGGTGCTTGCCCAGATAGGTGTAACAGTACTAATAGAAGAAGAAGACTGCCTTATGATGGAAGAGGACAAACCCTTCACTCCTCTATAGTCACCACCCCTATTAATAATTTCACAGTTCTATAGGGTTATAGGGATTGGTAGCACCTGACTGCCCTTTCCAAGCTGTATTGAGGGGGGTAGTGAGCTAGTTACCGCTCTTCTCTATATACAGCCTCCAAAAAAGTTCCGATGGAGTATGGGCCAGGTGAGTAGGCGCTTTAGTAGTAATAGAGACAGATTGAAATAGACATTTCAAGGGGGGGGGAATCTGTAATGGATGTAATCAATCGTGTATAGTGAAATGCCTATTTCACCTTATGATGCATGCCCTATATATATATATATATATATATATATATATATATATATATATATATTGTGACAGGAAGTCAGGTAAATCTGTGGGTGTTGTCACAGACAGGAGATACATTTCCACCTGGTTTAGAAAATTCACCAATTACTATAGGGTGTCGGCTGCAGAGGTAGCCAGAAAGGTGTAAGGATGTTGAAAAGGCTTCAGCTGTTCAGGATGAGGCAATTAAGGCCTCTATAAGTTATCCAGAGGATGGTTACTGATGGCTGCCTCCTGAAGCGATGTGCGCTGAGGAGAGCAGTCAGCTGAAGACTTCTCAAGGTGAGGTCATGGACTTTTTCTGTGTGAAAAGAAAACAAATGGACTATTGATTGTCTGCTGTATGACCAGCAGTGTCTGCCCAGCAGTAGGTTGGGACAGACTCCCTAGGTAGGTTCCTGTGTGTGAAGGTAGACGCCCACAGTGGCCAGAGTTTATTTTATTTTATGTTTGTTTTGAATTATGCTGTTTTTGATGCTTGCACTTGTGTGAAGAAAATTGCTACCATAGACTGTTGTTTTCAACTACTCCTCGGCTATCTCTCTGTGTAACGAACTCCCCCAAGGGGTCACCCTCTCTCGCTACCGAGCTAACCCCAAACATATATATATATGTTACTGCTGCATTTACTGCCTTACTCAAAATGGCTGCTAGATCACCCCTTCCTTCAAGGAATCCAAGATGGCGACCCAGACAGAGAGACTACACCCAAAATAAGACCTCATCATGTCCCGGAAGAAAAGCCTAGACACATAGATACTCCAATCATCCAATCACCACCTTATACGTATTATATATGACTATTTCCTGGAATGAATTTCTTGAGTCTTTATAAACATAAAAGAGGAACAAATAAAGGCAGAACGAACTATTCTGACAAATGTGTCGGCTATGATTCCTGTGTGCACACACTATTCTGAAATTAGGCCAGGGGCAGATATAATCTCGGACTGTTTTGGTCCCAATCCAAAACAAATGGAGCATGACCAGAAGCCACGTGCCTGTAGTCCAGCGAGACCAAAAATATTGGAGTGATGACGGCAATGTAAGGGACCCAAGGTGCTCAAAATCAGATGGAGCGAATGCACAGCACCGGGTGGATCAGCCGTGAGATAGCCAGAGATCCTGGGGAGGAAGGAGACTACTGAAATAAAAAGAAAAGACTACAGAAAGAAAAAATACTAAACATAAAAACTTAAAAAAAAAAAAAACAGAAAAACAAAACTCATGCGCTAATTCTGTTGAAGGCTGAATCTTATATGTCATTTTTGATTTTCTGCATTTTAAATTTGTGTTCCCTCTGCTACTGGCTTTTCATAAAAGAAAAAAGGGTTTGATGTGGAACTACTTGGATTTCACATATTAAGGTAATCTTGGGCTGTTCGCTATACGTCAAATAGGACAGATTTTACAGACTTTCCACCGCACTCTGCAAACAGTCCCTCCTGCTCCTCTGTGCTCTCCCACCCATGAATATTTCATGGCTCGTTTCTGAAAGTTGCCAGTACATGGTCTTAGTTTGTAATCTCTCTTCAATCTTTAAACATTGATAAGTCAAAAACATTTCTAGACATCATTGTAAAGGTAATGATTTCTGGCTAAGCAATTCCGTAAGTGCTGCATGACTGTTTTTAGGAGAAGAACGCTAAAGATGTCATGCTATTGTATAAATATCTTGCTAAATGTGACACCGCTAAATTATTCAAACTTGCTTGTCTGCTTATTTTAATAAAGGCTTCATGACCTTTCAGAAGCAGCTGGGAAAGTAAGAGGAAGATCCTTCCTATTCTTCTTCTTCTTCGCGTATGTAACATTTAGTCTTACCAACGTACGACACCGACACCTTATACTGCATGCAAGATCTGATGATAAGCGTGTTTTATTAAATTGTCATAATACTAAGAGAACCACAAGTTTTGTTCAACATCACATTTCAAACTCTATATTTTATTCTTTAAATAGGCTTAAAGTGTTACTAAGCCCAGGAGCCTGCATTCATTATATCTGGTCTCCCACAGTACACAGAACATGGAAATACAAATATTTTAGTAAATATAAACTGTTAAATACCTTTTCTTATCAGCAGTATATAGCAGTCTTGTGACTTCTATCACTACCTCGTTAAATCCTTGTTTAAGCTTGTAGGAGGAGTTTCATTCTACTCTGACTGTCCTATGAGGCTGCAGGACCCCTGACCTTCTGTCTGGGCAGTGCTGATTGGCCCTGTGCTGATCACATGCACTCTCCCAAGAAAAAAAAAAAACAAATAATATCTTTAGCAATACCCACCAAACTGAGCATGTGCAGAGTGCCCCCAAGATTCTGTACTATCAGGCGAGGGTTAGGGGACAGTTAAAAAAGGAGAGGGTCACAGAAGAGCAAACAGCCTTTTTACACAATGTGGATTAACCCCTTAGGTTCCACAGTGAGTATAACAAGCATGTTTTACTGCATATACAGACTGATTTTATTGTTGTGGGTTTATTATTATTATTATTATTATTATTATTATTATTAATAAGGATTACTATAGCCTCAGCAATTTACGCAGCACTTAGACTTTAACCACTTGCTGACCACCAGCAGTACATATACTGCGGCAGGTCGGCTCTGCCCTGCAAAACAAAATACCTGTATGTCGCTTCCTCAATTCAATTGCCGCCAGGCATCCGCGATCGCTCCCCGTGGAGACAGAACGACAGCCTGCCGTTGTAAACATGGTAGATCGCTGTTTTGTCAGTTATGAACACAGGTATCCTGTATTCCTCTTATTTAGGAAGACAGGTCTCTGTGTTCATGCAGCAAGCCCATCCCCCACACAGTTAGAAAACACCTCCTAGGGACACATTTAACCCATTGATCACCGCTGGATAACCTGTTAACCCTTCCCTTCCAGTGTCATTATTACAGTAACAGTGCATATTTCTTTAGCACTGATTACATTCTACTCTGACTGTTCCATGAAGCTGCAGGACCCCTGACCCTGTCTGGACAGTGCTGATTTGCCCCAGTGCTGATCACATGCACTCTCCCAAGAAAAAAAAAAATCTCTAGCAATACACACCAAACTGAGCATGTGCAGAGTGGCCCCAACATTCTGTACTATCAGGAGATGGTTAGGGGACAGTTAAAAAAAGGGAGGATCACAGAAGAGCAAACAGTCTTTTTATACAATGTGGATTAACCCCTTGGGTTCCACCAGAGGCTTAACTACAACCTGCAGGGCCTGGGTGCAAGAAACCATGTAGGGCCCCCCCTGACCCCATCCCAGGGCCCTTCTTATGTTCTGCAGCGGGCCACCTCTTGCCATCTTGAGGCCCCCAGATGGTGGTGGAACACTAGGGCCCATTCGCAAGTGCGACCTTTGAGACCCTGTTAGTTCTGCCACTGACCTTAATATTACTAAGGGGCATTTTGGAGGATGTAAGGGAGCACTCTGGAAGATTTAAGAGGGCACTCTGGAGGTACTAAAACAGTACCTCCAGAGTGCCCCCTTACATCCACCTGAGTGCCCCCTTGGGATCAGTGGCAGTAGTGGTGCTGATGGTGTGAGGGGGTGGAATCCATGGCAGTGGTGGTAAAGGGGTGGGATCCATGGCGGTGGTGGTAATGAAGGGGGTGGGATCAGTGGCGGTGGTGGTGGTAAGAGGGTTGGGATGAGTAACAGCAGTGGTGGTGGTGGTGAGGGGGGGTGGGATCAGTGGCAGCATTGGCGAGGTGGTGGTGAGGGGCAGTGGGATAAGTGGCAGTTCTGATGATGGGGAAATGGGATGAGATCTATGGTGGTGAGGGGGAATGGGATTGGTAAGAGGCAGCAGTGGTGGAAGATGGGATCAGTTGCACTGACATGTTGCAAATAATCACTTACTAAGTCAGTCACATGCCTCCCAGGGATGCCTCTTAGCGGGCATGCCTCTGGATGCCAGGGGTCAACTCCCAGAAAAGAGAGCTCCTCCCCTTAACTCTATTGGTCATCAGCTGCTCAGATGCCTCCGTTTCAGCCTATCACTGTCCACCTCCCTACAGTGATAGTCACCAGCAGTGGAATGAACGAGCTGATGGGGGGGGGGGGCTGCTCACACTTACAGAGGAAGAACAGTTGGGCCCCTCACAGCTGGGGAGAGGAATGGGTGGGAGCAGCGGACCCCCCCCCCCACAGTGGCGGAACTCAAGGGCCTAATCGCAAGTGCGACTGTTGCGACTCTAGTAGTTTCACCACTGGGATCCACAGTGAGTATAATAAGCATGCTTTACTGCATTTACAGACTGATTTTGGGTTTAGTAATACTTTAAAGCAGAGTGCCACTCATTTTTGTGTTTAATAAAAGTCAGCAGTAAAAAAAAAAGTGTAGCTGCTGACTTTTAATAACCACACACTCATCTGTCCTGCGGTCCAGCAATGCGATCGCCTGAAGTCTCTCTCTCCTCTGTGCGACGCAGGCACTTTTGCTGCTGCCCTGTGAAGGGGGTCCACATTGTGACATCTGATCTGCTGGATGAGGTGGTCCATGGTGCTGGCTGTGCTGAGAACCTGAGGCTGCAGGGCCATTTTGGGGCCCAGGTGTACTCGCTGCCTCAAAGAAATCAGTACATTTTCAGGGCCCATGGCCCGGTTTTCTTTCGCCCGTATTGATCTGGATGGTAGCAGGGTACCTGGTGGGAAGGATTATCTTCCTTCTTTTGCCCTATGTCGCTTGATGCTGATGGATTGTGCAGGAGCTCTCTACTCAGACTGCCATTTCTCTGGCTGCTGGCCATGTCCCCCTTTTTCGGTGGTATTTGACCATCACTGGGGTTTTTATTTCTGTATTAAATAAATGAAATTAAAAAAAAAATGTGTTTATTCTACTGAAACACGTTGGTTACTTTTTTCCACTGGTTATGACTTTGTTGTCAAGAATAAAGGATATATGGACTGTTAATGTATTGGCTGGGTCTTGGTTCCTTCTATTCATGCAAAATTATCAACTTGGGTTTGTCTCACTCCTGTGTGACCATCCCTCCCACTTTATGTCTCTCAAGGAGCTGAGATCCATATGACAAGAATTACTAGGAACTTGAAGAACATTTGAAGAAAAGTTCCAAATCCAGCGCATCTAAGGATCTAAGGGTCTTTTCACACTGGTGGGCTGGTTCAGGCGGACCTGATCGGACCCTGTTATAACCACTATGAAGCGGGGTATTTCAACCGTGACAAGTCCCCTGACACTCGCCGCTATGCAATCCGATCCTGTCCGTCAAATTCAAAAAGGTGATGACTCTTTACAACTTCTGTTTTCATTGCTTTCTCAACACTGAGCACTGATTTACCAAAGGCAAATAGGCTGTTCCCTTTGCAATGGAAGTTGCACTTTGTAAGGATATTTGCCCTAGAGCTTGGTGAATGAGGTAAAGTTTCACTTTGCAAAGACTAGCCAATTGTTCAAGGAAAAATGTTTTTTTTTTTCTTGCACTGATTGGATAATGAATGTCAGCAGAGCTTTACCCCATTCAGCAAGATCTCAGGCAAGTCTCCCTGCAA
Source organism: Pelophylax lessonae (assembly GCF_965119305.1). NCBI lineage: Eukaryota > Metazoa > Chordata > Amphibia > Anura > Ranidae > Pelophylax > Pelophylax lessonae. Next base: position 193,233,855 of record NC_138777.1, on the reverse strand, counting down.
AATGCAACTTCCTTTACAAAGCAAGCAGCCTTTTCGCCTTTAGCAAATCAACCCCAAAGTCTCCAATTGGGATAGATGCAGCACCAAAAGCACTCCTTTAATAAAGAGAAAGGATATGTTTCTTGTATTAGAACAAAAAAAGAGCTATCGGGAGCATGCCATAATCCAAATGGACAAACAGAAAAACAACAGTTGTAGAAGACAGCTGCAAAAATGTGTGGACTCTAAGGGCACATGATAAGATAGACTTAAACACAAATATATAAAAAACACATTTATTATTTCAATAGTTAAAACCAATACTCATTAAAAATGGTGGAATGGACCGAACAAAGGTCCAAATCACAAACATGACTAAAAATTGTAAGTCATGTATACACAAAAAGTACAATACATATCAGACAGTGCGTGGATATGAGAATACGTCTGCTCAAGGGTCGACGCGTTTCACGGTGAGCTTCATCAGGACCATATACAGACGGTAATATTCTTCAAATAAACAAAAAATATATATTAATATTATTAATATTAGTAATTGTAATTGTAACCTATGTACAATTACTAATATTAATACATTTTTTTTATTTTTTTTTATTTGAAGAATATTACCGTCTGTATATGGTCCTGATGAAGCTCACCGTGAAACGCGTCCGCCCTTGAGCAGACGCATTCTCATATCCACGCACTGTCTGATATGTATTGTACTTTTTGTGTATACGTGACTTACAATTTTTAGTCATGTTTATTTGCACATATGCTTGGTGACTAAGACCTTTGTTAGGTCAGTTTCACCATTTTTAATGAGTATTGATTTTAACTATTGAATTAATAATGTGTTTTTTTATATATTTGTGTCTAAGTCTATCTCATGATGTGCCCTTAAAGTCCACACATATTTGCAGTTGTCTTCTACAACTGTTGTTTTTCTGTTATGTTTTATTACATTCTCTGTTTTCCTGAAGAGGTGATCCTCTTTTTCTTATTTTTTCATCCTGGTGTCACGAAGATAAAATGTGTACATTCCCCAGTGGGGTCACAGGCACCAATAAACACCTTGAAAGGAGTTCCAGCTATAGCCCACACTCTTCAAAACAAAAATAAAAAAGCTTTGGATGAAGTTGAGCTTTATTCCCTTACTAGTACAATATCAGCTCAAATGTCCTTCAGCATTGGACAGGTACTTCAAGCAGCTCAGATAAAACTTATTGGATTTTGACTGAACACTGTATTTTAGCTGTAGTCAGATTCACTAATCTTAGTGACTTTCATGGCATTTCAAACTGTGCCACATCTAAGTAAAATGTTTCCTGGTTTATGAGCTCACATATTTTTCTGGCCTCATTAAAATAGGGTTTGTATTATTATCTGGTGCTTATTTGTCTTTTTCATGACATCAGTGAAAGTAAATATATGATTTACACTATATTACCAAAAGTATTGGGACACCTACCTTTACACGCACATGAACTTTAAAGGGATCCCAGTCTTAGTCTGGGTTCAGTATTGAGTTGGCCCACCCTTTGCAGCTATAATAGCTTCAACTCTTCTGGAAAGGCTGTCCACAAGGTTTAGGAGTGTGTCTATGGGAATGTTTTACCATTCTTCCAGAAGCGCATTTGTGAGGTCAGGCACTGATGTTGGATAAGAAGGCCTGTGCTCTTATTTATCCCAAAGGTGTTCCTTTAGGTTGAGGTCAGTACTTTGTTCAGGCCACACAAGTTCTTCCACCCCAAACTCTCTCATCCATGTCTTTTTAGACCTTGCTTTGTGCACTTGTGTGCAGTCATATTGTAACAGGAAGGGGCCATCCCCAAACTGTTCCCACACAGTTGGGTGCATGAAATTGTCCAAAATGTCTTGGTATGCTGACACCTTAAGAGTTCCCTGGAGCTAAGGGACCAAGCCCAACCCCTGAAAAACAACCCCACACCATAATCCTACCTCTACTAAATAATGTGGACCACCTCTGTATACTGCTTATGCTGCTGCAACTCTCAACACTGTACACTGCACACTGCACGCTGTACACTTTAACACTTTGGGGCCCAACTTCTGGCGCCCCCTTTGTACTTCAGGGTCCTCTCACTAGGCACCCCCTTTACACTTCAGAGTCCTCTCACTAGGCACCCCCTTCACACTTCAGGGTCCTCTCACTAGGCACCCCCTCTACACTTCAGGGTCCACACACTGGCACCCTCTTTTGCTCTTCAGGGGCAACACTGGCACCCCCTTTACACTTGCTCCTTCACCGGCTAGCTAGCTCCTGGATCCCTCTGACCTTCACTGGAGTGTTCCCCTCTCTCTAGGCAGACCCCAGGGGCAGTTTATAGTACTCACTAACTGGGAATGCTTTCCTGAAACTGAACGCCTCTAAACTCCGCTGGTCCTAGGCACACCGTATCCTCTCTGCAGCTCAGCTCAGCCCTCTGTCCCCTTAAGCAAGCCGCCTGAGACACCCGATTCCTCTGACAGGAGGAGAGACAGCCGTACTCTCCCTCTTGGGACTCTGCTTCATGCCAAAGACACTGTGTCATGTGCTCCCCTCAAACTTATACCCACTCCCAGAATGCTGTGCGGCAGAATCTGCCTTTCTGGGGTAGATACAGGCCTGAGTGTGCCATTGGCTGGGTTTCCTCCACTGCCCAATGAGAACCCTCTCATGGAGCACAGTGGGGAGACTCCCCAATCCCAACAGCCACACCTGGGAGACATGACAGCCCAGCTGAAAATCATGACCCTGCTGATAAGCAGGCAAGGCCCACTATACTTTCCATAGCACCTACCTTGTAGGGTGCTACATATGTTTCCCTCCATTGGATGAATTTTAACACAAGTCACAGATTTTACATTCAGGAAAAATACAAGCATTGAGCACTTTACTGTATTGGACTTTATGCACCATTTTTAAAATGTCATTAAACCCACATCATTAAAATAACTGTTAAGGCATGCTATATTACATGCTGTCTATACTTACTTATTTTCTGTATTTCCCAAAACATCTGCTTGATTCTGCTATTAACTGTCCCTCGCTCCTTGTCTGTGTCCCCGCTGCAGTCTGAGATTGAGTAGACCAGCCATTGCCACATATACTGAGCATGTTCCAACTTCAGTTCCCTTCTAAGCTATGTGTTCCCTCCTTTTTCTTATGTGTGTGCCCACATTACTATAGAGTCACACATATGGGTGTATACACTATGGATAAATGATAGCCCACTCCCTCCCTTCTTCTCCATGCCCTCTTAACAGCTCTACACTATGGGGGTGGAATAGTACCGGTTGATTGATGGAGGCTTCCCCTTCCAGTAATTCTAAGCATTAGACAGAGACTGGAGAGGCATGAAACAGGCTGTGATTGCCCCCCTTAGATAGTCCACACCATGTTTTTGCACACAAATAATAAAGATTTGAGTCCAAATACAAATTTGTATGATGATTTAAAACATTTATTTGATTCATGTTGTATTTTTTGTATGTCAAAGACTCCGAGTGGCAGCAGAGGACTAGAAGCTCCTCCCACTGATGTTTCCCTGCAGGTGTGCTGGAAAAGAGCTGGATCACATGACAGCTGTATATAAATCATGGAAAAGGTACTTAGATGTTTTTATTTTTTTATTTTATTTAATAAAATAAATACAGTACAATCATCCATATACATAAAGAAAAGGGATATTGTAAATTAAACAGTGTGTGTTTAATATCACTTTAATGCTGGACTATTTTCATACAATGTTGGCAGATTAAGTCTAACTGTAGGTGATGTAGCGTTGCACCCTCTATGGGGTGTGTACTTTTTTAGACTCAGCAGACTGTTCAAAAAAAGTACTGGATGCGTTTCTAAATTTGCAGACTATAAATAGCTAATGATACTTATAAAGGGACATTGCAGATCCAGGGAATTATGCAATTGCCTCAGATTATCATAGGAAAAAAATCCCTTGTTAGAGCTAATTGATATTTTTCCTTATTCTAGATCAATAACTTAGGGATCTGAGGATTCCAGACTCAGCAGGCTTGTCTTTTTTAACCCAACTATATGGCTATGGATGTAATATTTAATTATGATGTGCTGCTATGTCAAGAGAGAGATGCAGTGCAATTATAACTCATTGGAGAACTGTCCGTGGTCCTGAAACACTTTTAAAGCAGAATTAAACCCAAAAGCACAAATGTAATATATTGCAGTTTACCAGTTCAATGGCTGCATTTGTTCAATGGCTGCATTTGTTTTCTTTTTTTAGGCTTTTTTTAAGGCTTTTTTCCCCTCTGTTTTCACCTGGTGATCTGGCCAGCAGCACACCTCCTGTATTAGACTCCCCCCCCCCCACTCTGGAAACAGGAATAAAGGGGGCACCTTTGGACAGCAGCATTGGTAATCGGAGAGAATAATTGGATGTTCTAGCAGATTTAAATATACTAACAAAGTGAAGCCAAACTCCAGCTCAAGCGTTATAAGCAGTTACAGCGACAGTTTTTTTTATTTTTTTTTTCCTTTGGGGTAAAGGTTTACATAATAAATAAAAGCCAGGCATTGTAAGCACCCCCTGTCAGTGGTAAATGGTTTGTTTGAACCCTCTAACTGCTACATCTGCAAGAGAGATTGATTTATTTTTATTTTTAAAACAACAGAATTACTGACCAGGTAAAAGTAAGGAAAAGAAAGCCTAAAACAGAAAACCAATGCAGTCATCACATCTAAAAATTGGTAAGCTGCAATATAACAGAAGTTTGCTTTTATGTTTAATCACTTTCCGACCAGCCGCCGCAGTTATACGACGGCAGGTTCCCACAAATCACCGTACCTGTACGGTGGTCCACGGGAGTGATCCTGGGGGCACGCGCACCCACTCGCCAGCAGGGAAGCTGATTTACGGGGCCGGTGGCCGCAATTGTATCCAGGCACCCACGATTGCTCCCTGTGAAGAAAGAACGGTGGTCTGCTGTTGTAAAGACCGTTGTTCTCTCAGGAATCAATGCAGAGCTCCTGTGATCCTCCTACTGAGGAACACAGGTTTCTGTATTGATTTCACAAGCCCATCCCCCCACAGTTAGAAAACACCCCCTAGGCTCACACTTAACCCTTTTATCTTCCCAGGGTTAACCCCTTCCCTGCCAGTGTCATTATTACAGTAACAGTGCATATTTTTAGCACTGATTACTGTAGTAATGTCACTGGTCCCCCCAAAAGTGTCAAAAATATCAGTTAGGGGTCCGAATTGTTTTTTATTAAAAAAAATAAATTAAAAAAATGACATAAGTCTTTCCCATAGTTTGTAGATGCGATAACTTTTGCGCAAACCAGTCAAAATACGCTTATTGGGATTTTTTTTTTACCAAAAATATGTAATAGAATACAAATTGACCTAAAATTATGAAAAAATTACATTTTTATTTATTTATTATTATTTTTTTTTTTTATTGGGAATGTTATATAGCAAAAAGTGAAAAATATATATTTTTTTTCCAGAATTGTTGCTCTTTTTATGTTTTTATAGCGGATCAACAGGGTAAACTGGAGGAACAAGGAACAGTCAGGAAGGAGGAACCAGGACTGGAATCAGGAACAAGATCAGGCAAAAATTAGACTCTGGATAACTCAACAATCTTAAGAAAGGACATTTTAGAGGAGAGACTAAATACCCTCTTAGCAGCCAGCACCAGGTGGAGACTAATTACTGGAAACTGACGGCTTCTGGGAGATGTCTACTGGTGGACACCAAAACTACAATCTTCCACTCTGGAAACCACAGTGCCAGCAGTAAGTGATCCGGGTCCTGACACCAGCACTAAAGCAGTGGCATGGAGCTAGGTAAATGACTAGAGACAAAGACGATGGGGGGATTTGGAACAGATAGTGGGGCATTCTTTACCCTAATAGAGAGAATGCATTAGGGGAAGAAAAATTAAACTTTAGAAATACTTTAACCACTTCCCTCCCAAGGATGTCATATGACGTCCTGGCCGTTTAAAGGGGGATATCTGACAGATGCCTGCAGGTATCATTCAGATATCTCTTTTGTGCCAGCGATTCTCTGCACATTAAAAACAATCATAGTGGCTGTTATAGTCAGTAGAAGCACCAGAGGGTGGCAGGAGGGGATGGACGTCCCCTCCCACCGCCCTCCAGTGCTTCTACCGGCTAGCCCTTGCAATTGGTGAGCCAGAGAATGAATTGGCCGAGGACAGCCATTTACCATAGAACTGACCGAGGACCAGATGGTCCCCGGTCATCTCTATGACCTTCAGAGGCTGGGCACGACATTATGACGTCATGTCTGGCCTTGATGTACCGCTGCCATTTTTTTTACCTGGAGAGCCTGAGATCGCTTTTTTTTTTAAATCTCAGGCTTTCCAGCCTAGAGGAGAGATGTGGGGTCTTATAGATGCCAGATCTCTCTGTAAAGAGAACCTGTCATGCTCTATACCTATTACAATGGATGGTACATTCCTTGTAATAGGAATAAAAGTAATAAAAAAAATTAAAGGGAAAAAGTAAAAATAAAAAAATAAAAATAAACAATATAAAAATGGAAACTTCCTCCGCCTCCACATGCTTGCACGCAGAAGCGAACGCACACGAATGCCGCACCTGCATGTGTAAATGGCGTTCAAACCACACGCGTGAGGTATCACAGTGAACGCCGTTAGAATGAGAGCAATAATTCTAGCCCAAGACCTCTTCTGTTACTCTAAATAGCTAACCTGTAAAATGTTTAAAGCGTCGCCTATGGAGATTTTTAAGTACTGAAGTTTAGCGCCATTCCACGAGTGTGCTCACTTTTAAAGCGTGACATGTTCGGTATCTATTTATTAAGTACTTTTTTTTAGCAAAATCATCTTTGACATTATACAAAAAAATTTGGCTAACTTTAGTCTTTTGTGTTTTTTTTTTAATTCATAAAACTTTTTTTTTTAAACGCGTATGAAAAATTGCTGCGCAAATACCATGTGGCATAAAAATTTGCAATGATCACCATTTTATTCCCTAGGGTCTCTGCTAAAAAAAGAATATATAATGTTTGGGGGTTCTGAGTAATTTGCTAGCCAAAAGCAAAAAAAAAAAAACAGATTTTTAATGTAGTAGAGGAGTGCCAGAATTGGCTTGGGCTTGAATTGGTTAAGACCAATCCAATCTTTACGTGTATGGCCATCTTTTCCTAGAAGTCCATTTAAAACGTTAGTGTCTAACTAAGACTACTTCATAGTGACAAATCTGCTGTCCAATTTTGCTGCAGAACAAATAGTGCAGTCATTATCTTACAGAAAGTGGGGAAAATAACAAATCTACTGGCAAGGTCAACAGGTAATAAGCTACATTACAAGTGGTGCTAAAGCTGGCCAAACACAATGTGAATTTTGGCCGGCTCTTAATGTACCATCTGAAACAAGCTAAAGGTCCAGAATTCAGAGGAATGCTCCAAACAACCAAAGCTGAGTCAGATTGAACTGAGATCCCTTCTGGACTAGACTCTATTGAACAAGTTGAGGCAAAATCTCCTAAATGGACATAAACGCAGAAATCTGAATCTGAAAGAGATTTTAACCTTCCTCCTACTAAAAGCAGAATTTTTTTTCGAATTTGCTATCCTTGGTATAATGGGAAGTGAAGTAACATCTTCCCAACAAGCACACAGAAAAAAAGAATATAACTAATATAACTAGAATAACTAAAAGATCTTGTAGCTTCTTTATGTTTTCCTTCTGCAATTTAAAATTTTTAACTTTAAGATAATAATAATCAAAACAAACAAAAAAAAAAAAAACATTTGCATCAGAAGACATTGTATCTGGTGTCGAGACAGGTGACATTAAAATCAGTTTTATGCTTGAGATTCCCATATGTCGTGTTTCTGACTCATTCCAAATATTGAAATGAATAAGGTAATTTTAGATTAACTGCTATGCAGTGACAAATCTAGTACACGTTCATTTAATAACCCTGAACACAAACCAGGCAGAAGCTGTTATTAAAGTTCAATCTGTCTTACTAAAGTTCACTGGAAATTTGTGAACGAGAGCAATATGTTTGCAACATTTTTACATTGGAACACAAAAGTAAATCTTGATATTAGTGATGGCCAGATTGTGTGGTAATTCAGTATACTCACTTTGGTTTGAAAAGTTTGCAAATGGGCTCTGTGCTCACTGCCCAGCACAGAGGAGCTTGATTGGCATTTGCCATTGAACACCAGAATTGGCAGGTCCACCACTGTTGCCCTGTGCTTTTTGCAGATTAGAGCAGGTTCACCCTGAACACATGTGACAGACGTGAAACGGTCTGGAGAAGCCGTGGAGAATGTTATGCTGTCTGTAACATTGTACAGCATGACTGGTTTGTTGGGGGATCAGTGAAGGTCTGGGGAGGCATATCCATGGAGGGACACACAGACCTCTACAAGCTAGACAATGGCACCCTGACTGCCATTAGGTATCGGGATGAAACCAATTGTCAGACCCTACACTGGTTCAGTGGGTCCTGGGTTCCTCCTGGTGCACGACAATGCCCAGCCTCATGTGGCAAGACTATGCAGCCAGTTTCTGGAGGATGAAATAACTGACACCATTGAATGCCCCCCACTCTCGCCTGACCTAAATCCAATAGAACTCCTCTGGGACATTATGTTCTGGTCCATCCGACTCCGGTAGGTTGCACCTCATTCTGTTCAAGAGCTCAGGGATGCCTGGTCCAGATCTGGGAGGAAATTCCCCAGGACACCATACATCATCTCATTAGGAGCATGCCCCGACATTATCGGGCATGCACTCAAGCACATGGGGACCACACAAACTACTGAGGACCATTCTGAGTTGCTGCAATGACATTTCAGCAAAATGAACTAGCCTGCTACATTATTTTTTCACTTTCATTTTCGGGGTGTCTTTGAATTCAGCACTCTGTAGGTTGATAATTTTCATTTCCATCAAACAATGTGGCATCCTTTCATTCCTAACGCATTATCCGGTCCATATTGGTATAGATATCCAGCATGAGATTTTTTCCCCATTGAGATCTGATGTGTTTTCAAAGTGTTCCTTTAAATTTATTGAGCAGTGTATATACAATTTTTAAAGATTTCTACCAGAGAAGGTTCCTCTGTTAAAAACACCCATGATCTACACCTTTTTCCTTCTGTGCTTAAAAATTGAGTGCAAAGATTCTCCTCCAGGGTATGTGTCAGTAAGCATCACACACACAACCTGAGCTAGCCCCATTTTCACATCTTTTTAATTATTATTATTATTATTATTATTATTATTATTAAGAAGAAGCCAGCAATAAATAGAAACCTTTCCTTGATAATAATATGTATTTTTAAGTTATTTAGGATTTCTATAGCACCATGCTTTATTAACTACAGTAAAGCATTCAATTGTGTGGATCACAACAAGATGTGGCAAATACTAAAAGACATGGAAATACCAGACCACCTCACCTGTCTTCTGAAAAACCTGTATGCAAGTCAAGAAGCAACAGCTAGAACAAGACATGGAACAGCTGACTAGTTCAAAATTGAGAAAGGACTACAGCAAGGATGTATACTGTCACCCTACTTATTTAACCTATCTGCAGAGTACATCATGCAAAATCACAAGTCAGAATTAAAATCCCAGAGAGAAATATCAACAACCTGAGATATGCAAATGATACCACACTAATGGGAGAAAGTGAAGAAGAACTAAAGAGTCTCTTAATGAAGGAGAAAGAGGAGAGCACAGAAGCTGGCCTGAAACTGAACATTAAGAAAACTTAGATCATGGCAACCATCGCTCTTTAGCAAATAAAAGAAGAAGAAATGGAAACAGTGGCAGATTTTATCTTCCTAGGCTCCAAGATCATGGCAGACGGTGACTGTAGCCATGAAAGAGACGCTTGCTTCTTGAGAGGAAAGCAATGGCAAACCTAGACAACATAATAAAAAGCAGAGACATCACCCTACCGACAAAGGGACATATAGTAAAAGCTATGGTATTCCAAGTAGTAACCTATGGCTGTGAAAGTTGGACCATAAGCAAGGCTGAATGCCGAAGAATTGATGCTTTTGAACTATGGTGTTGGAGAAGACTCTTGAAAGTCCCTTGGATGGC